>NC_090267.1:258449781-258795198 GCF_040414725.1 Anabrus simplex | reverse complement strand
TGGGGATTGATTGATTGATTGATTGATTGATTGATTGATTGATTGATTGATTGATTGATTGATTGATTGATTGATTGATTGATTGATTGATTGATTGATTGATTGATTGATTTAGAGAGGGGGAGTCTTTGTCGAACTCGCGTTCATAATATCATAGATAATTATTGAAGGAATAATTTCGGTAAAGTTCCTCACCTCACGCTCTGAGATTATGTATAAGCCGTGTTAATCATTAAACACATTATTAACTCTTAAAACTTGGTTTGAACATGTTGAATGTGGGGGGTAGTGAAAGAGGAGTGAAATAAATTCATGAAGCAAGGTCAGAATGGAAGAAGGCAGAAGGATATTACTCCTTTCCGAATTAATTTCAGTTAATTTAAAGACTGTCATGGGTTGAACAAGTTTCAGAGGTATTCTCTGTTATACATATTTCCTTTTGCAGGATCTACTCGTTATTGAACGCGTAAAGCCACAAATCCATTTTTATGGACTCAGTTGTGGTTACAGCTTCAATTACTGTTAGTCACTCCATCCTGTTCTTTGAACAGTACTGCTCCGATATACGGCGGCTTCACTCGTTTCATTTGACGGTAAAATTTATCACCTTCCTCCTCGTAAACAGCAAATCAAAGTCAGTACAATGGATGAATGGTGTACTACCTACTTTTATGCACCGTAGTAAGTAAAATCCACGTCTCATACATTCAGTTGTGGGATATACGACCAGATTGTCACGTCGCTATAAAAAGGGAACACTATGGGAAATGGAAATTTTAAGTCACTATGAAAATAGGAAAACTACAAAGGTATACCTGAAATTTTATCACCCTGGAATTATTCTCTTATCAATTTCTTATTTTAGAGACATATTTGGCAACAACTATCGTATACCTACAAAACTGAATGTTGATGCGTGAACTAAACTGTTCTATACACGCTCATACATGGACGTAATCAGTGGGTGTGGTTATTATGTATATCAACAAGAAGTCAACAGGTAAGTCTTTGACATTCTTGTGCTGCTTGAAATACGCCGTAGACTTTGCTACGAAAGCGCTCTCTCAAAAAGACTGCAGCAGACAGAAACGTAACATACGAATATAAAACTGCAAGTGACCGTATCTAGACGCTTTGAGGTAGCATTTACGGACCCATTGTCCGGCTCCATGGCTAAGTAGTTAGCGTGCTGGCCTTTGGTCACAAGGTTCCCGGGTTCGATTCCCGGCAGTGTCGGAAATTTTAATTTCGCTGGCACGGCGGCTGGGTGTGTATGTCGTCTTCATCAACATTTCATCCTCATCACGACGCGCAGGTCGCCTACGGGAGTCAAATCAAAAGAGGGTATGGTTCCAGTGTATGGGACCCTCACCAGTATTGCTTGATTCAAGAACTGGAAAAAATCCAAAGGAAAACAGCTCGATTTGTTCTGGGTAATTTCCGACAGAAGAGTAGCGTTACAAAAATGTTGCAAAGTTTGGGTTGGGAGAAAAAGGACGAGCTGCTCGGCTAAGTGGTGTGTTCCGAGCTGTCAGAGGAGAGATGGCCTGGAATGACATTAGTAGACGAATAAGTTTGAGTGGCGTCTTTAAATGTAGGAAAGACCACAATATGAGGGTAATGTTGGAATTCAAGAGGACAAACGGGGGCAAATATTCATTTATAGGAAGGGGAGTTAGGGATTAGAATAACTTACCAAGGTCGCCTACGGGAGTCAAATCAAAAGAGGGTATGGTTCCAGTGTATGGGACCCTCACCAGTATTGCTTGATTCAAGAACTGGAAAAAAATCCAAAGAAATCCAAAAAATTTCCAATGTCATTGAAATCATTTAAGAAAAGGCTAGGAAAACAACATTTAGGGAATCTGCCACCTGGGCGACTGCCCTAAATGCAGATCAGTATTAATTGATTGACCTGCACCTGGCAAGCTGAACTTTTCCCTGGACATTCCCGGAACTAAAAGCCATACGCCATTTGATTTTTTTTACGGACCGTTATATTGCTCCCTATCTTAGTAATCATATTTAATTTGCTTATTTATCCAAATGAAATTGTGATGGCAGAAGCGACTTGTTCCATTCAAATGAGGAACTACTAGGCCCATCAGAATTCTATCAGATGTTCCTTGATCCACTAAAGTGTAACCATCCCTATAGGAAATTTAAGGTCAGGATTGTGTAGATATAAGGACCGAGTATTACTGATCCTCGTAATTTCACCACGAAACGAGAAACCTGAATGTAACAGAGTTGGTCTTGAGATGGGATCAATGATTGTTTTCGTTCCGGATAATTAGTGATACCATCTGAAGGAGCTCATCATTCATTATAAAGTTGTTTATATCATTGATTTCGAATCATAGCTCACACAGCAAGCTCACACATGAGTGTATAGCCTACTTCTCGCCAGCAAACAATATTTCTCCCACTTCAATCCTTCCTTGCAACACTTTTTCTTGTGCAAACTACAACAGGATTACGTAATATAACTCATATTCCGTACTGAATATCTAATTAATTTCAAATCTACCCAGCGAGTTGCCTACGTGATTAGGGTCGCGTAGCTGTGAGCTTGTATTCGGGAGATGGTGAATTCGAATCCCATCGTCGACAGTTGTATAAGTTTACCGTGGTTTACTACTTTCACACCGGGAAAATAATAGGGCTGTACCCACTCTCGCGTCACCGAAAACCTTCCATGCGTTATGGCGACGTTAAATTACTGTATTACCGAGCTCGATAGCTGCAGTCGCTTAAGTGCGGCCTGTATCCAGTATTCGGGAGATAGTAGGTTCGAACCTCACTGTCGGCAGCCCTGAAAATGATTATCCGTGGTTTCTCATTTTCACACCAGGCAAATGCTGGGGCTGTATATTAATTAAGGCCACGGACGCTTCCTTCCCACTCCTAGCCCTTTCCTATCCCATCGTCCCCATAAGACCTATCTGTGTCGGTGCGACGTAAAGCAACTAACAAGAAAAATACTGTATTAGCAAGAATATATATATGACGTAAATTAACTATCAATTAAAATAATATAATTTTTTTTAATACTTTGTACCTTGTTAGGGCTAATACAATTTTAAATAGTCAATTAACATTGTTTGCTTGGCCTTATTTGTCACGTTATTAACCCATGTCCATGCATTCATATTTCAAAGGTTTAGAACTTCTCAGACGTATTGGTCAACGTCTTGTACTCAACTTTATATAAAACACAGTGAGCACGAAGATATAAACTATTCGTAATTTTATATCAAGGGTCAGCTCTGTGCAACATGGCAATTGGCATTTTCAAATTACATTTCAGATGAATTGTTGCGCTGTCTAGGTGGCGCGACATGTTACTGGACTGACTTCCCATAACGATGGTACAGCTGGGGATATACTGTACTGAAATTATATATATATTTACGTCAAATGCATGTAGTAATACTCTACCCAACATCCGAAAAATCATCAATTTTGAGGTTCGTAAATTATTGTAACATGTTTGTGGAAGGACTCTCTCGGACTATGGTATTACCTTCCACCACTTTGCTGTCATTAACATCGATTTGAAAATGTATAAGTGCTCCTAGGATCATTGTCTATTCAGGAATTAATAGCGTCTGTTAATAATAATAATCGTAAGATTTCAGCTACGAGCTGCAGACCTTCTGAAGTGATGCCGTCTAAGAAGTCTGCCTACCAATTTCGACTTTTTTGATTATGGTACTCTCTTTCAACGAAAGCAGAATTCTCCTGAGTGGGTACTAAGATTGAGTTAAATTTTGGAGGTGATACTAAGTGAGCCACCAAAAATCTTTACCATTCCATAGTAACGTACGGTAACAAGATTTTTGAACCCCCTCCCTTCAGAAATCGACCACCTCCATCGAGATTGAAACTGTGAACTTGTGGTCATTATTCGAACCTCTACAACTGATCCACCGAAGACGCTAGTCACTCACTATCAAGGTATCCAGACAGAACTTGTTTGTAGGGACATGTAAGATTTGGTCGCAACAGTTACGAGATGGTGACGACCAGCTATAAATAACTGATTTCTCTGATTCAGATGACTGGACGCCGACAAACTCGGTGACTGTGCTGACATGTAATAATAATGAACACAGTGTCACACATCAGTACGCCTACATAATGGGCGACTATTGAGCGTATTGGCCCAATTCCTTTACAAAGAAGCGACAGCAATTTTAAAAATTATACATCGCTTGTTGTATACCTTATGCTGTTTTTACAGTGAACAAGTAATGTACATTACAATATCGATGGCCTAATTAGAAAACCTGGTATCTTCCAATACTCATCCTCTTCATTATTTCTCTTAAGTCTAGTCACGCCTCCCAGACACATACGGAAATGTAGTCCATCAGAACAATTTTCTTTGGGTTCATATTCCTATGCTGCAACCCACAGGATTACATTAATACCTACTCCAGAGTGGGGTCAGGGTGTTGAGAATGGTACTGGGACCGATGCATTCCTCTACACGTCAATTAGTCTTTCAGATATTGTTGCCAGTTATTCAAATTTAGAAATATTATTTGTTAACAAACGGGACTTAACTGTAAGAAGTATGCTTTCACGCTGATGATTTTGATAAAAGAAACAGTTAGTAATTACTGGTAAAGGCTTGTTACTGAGGAAGTTATAAATAAATGTGGTTAATAATTTCTAGTTGGCGTTGAATTTTAAGTTAGTCTTTATGCTTAATTCGGTAGTTAATTTAGGTTGACAGCCCCCCTGTTCACGCCCGCAACTAACATTGCTGACACAGTTTCGAATTTATTAAGAATAACCCATAGTTATATGGTATTACAATGCGGTCACCGTCCAAGTAGTAACCACACCCAATGTTGCACCGCCATGAAACCTATCTGTGTCGGTGTGACGTAAACCACTAGCAAATGTTGCTTAACTGTAAATAACATGGCATTGCGCTTCGCATCAGCTGAATTGCTTTGAACGTGCAAATAATGTAGATTTTGAATTTTGAAAAAGAATGTACTTACGGTTTATGATAATTTTACTTTGGAAGAAAGCTAAGGAGTTTAGTGTTAAACGTAAATTCACTGCCTTGGCTTCTTCCTTTAATTCTATGTGGATACACTTTCTCAGTAGATAGTCGCTCAAAAGAAGAATAAACCCATGGTATTGTACCTCCAAATCAGAATTTAGGACAAACTCAGGCCAGGGGCACATAATGGGCTGAAAGGAAACAGAGGCTACATTCTCCCCCAGAACCCTGCTGGTACTTCCCACTGGAGACAGCTACTGTTCTGATCAACAAGAAGGAATTCTGAAACAGCCTCCTTATCATCAGTAATAGGAAAGAAATGAAAAACAGGCAATGATGTTCCTTGTCTTACCTTAATGTCCTAACAGATGAAAAATCGATTTCGTTTTCATTTGTACACACTTAACATCTTCGAAGAAAATTCTATCACTCTCCAGTAATCAATCTCCCAATTTTCGTTTTGTAGGGTCTCATCTGTACGTGAATCGCTCCGACAGACATTTTAGTTTCAAATTTCCTCACAAATGAAACTTACAATACACAGTACATAGTACAAGCTGCCACATTCCCTTAATATATTAATGTCATTAAAAACCAGAACACCTTGAAAAACTACAGATAGGAAGTTCATATTCACAGGACATGTGCATTTAGTATGTTCTGAAGAAATGTATAGCATTTGAACCATGTTAGCTCTCAAGTTCACGATCGACATCGATATCTCGGCGCACCACCGCGGACTGGTAAAATGTGCCAGCGGCTCTCGTTGTCGCTGTAAACTGA
Organism: Anabrus simplex; assembly: GCF_040414725.1. NCBI lineage: Eukaryota > Metazoa > Arthropoda > Insecta > Orthoptera > Tettigoniidae > Anabrus > Anabrus simplex. The sequence continues at coordinate 258,789,392 of NC_090267.1, read as the reverse complement.
AGGTAATGGTACGGTGTGACTTGGGCAGACGTGCAGGATGCCTCGCAGACGCATGCGAGAACCGTAGCGTCGAATGAGTGTGTTTGAAAGAGGGTGCATTATTGGCATGAGCGAACGTGATGCCTCCATCCGGAAAATTGCTGCTCGTGTGCGACGAAGTGTGTCAGCAGTGCAACGGGTGTGTCCGGAATGGTTCACAGAAGACCGTATAACACGAGGAGATGGGTCTAGTCACACCTACTAGACCAGCATCCGAGAAGATCAACACCTCATCCGAATGGCATTGCAGGACAGATCTGCGTCCTTCTCGGCTGTGGCGCAACGGTGGAACAGTGTAACACATCGTACACTAGCAGGAGTGACAGTTACGGTCTGGGTTACTGGCGCGTCGTCCACTTCTCCGCCTACCTTTGACTAATGCTAGACTGTAATGGTGTATGGAACGACGTCACTGAGAACGGAAATAGCAGTAGATAGTGTTTTCGGATGAATCCAGGTTCTGTTTGTTTGCAAATGATGGCCGCATATCACAGTTGGTGCGTGTCCAAGGCACTGTGACCAGTTTGACATACCCGTAGCCATATCCTTTCTATACGACACCCCCGATGCCATATTTCAGCAGGACATTGAGCGACCACATGTTGCTGCACGAACACATGTCTTCTTGTTGTAACAGGATGTCAGACTGTTGCCCGGGCCCGCCTGATCACCGGACTTGTCGCTAATCAAAAATGTGTGGAATATGATGAAATAACGAGTGCGGCGCTGTGACCCATTGCCAACCACCAGCGATGAACTGTGGAACCAGGTGTGTGCAGCATGGATGGATATACCCCAGGATGATATTCGCGCCTTATACGCGTCGATACCATCACGCTTGGAACAAGTTAATAGCGCCCATGGAGTACCCAGTTCCTACTAGGCAACAAGACAAATGCAGAATCTATGAGACTGAAATACTAATCGTTTCTGCAGAACATACTAATGAACATGTCTTGTGAATATGAACTTCCTATCTCCAGTCTTTTGAAGGTGTTCTGTTTTTAATGAACATGAGTGTAATTATCCTGTCACAGAACACATTTCTAATTTCAGCCACAGAATTATTCGAAGTTTCGGTCTTAGTACAGTCCTGCTGAATGTAGGCGGGATTTCTCTCTTCCTGAGTCAACATAATAATGAAGGTATGCAAGATAGTGTCCAGGCATCATTCCAACATCAGTATTTCATGAGAAAAAATGGGTCAAATTATTGTTGTTGTTTGAGTCATCAGTCCATAGACTGGTTTGATGCAGCTCTCCATGCCACCCTATCCTGTGCTAACCTTTTCATTTATACGTAACTAATGCATCCTACATCTGCTCTAATCTGCTTGTCATATTCATACCTTGGTCTACCTCTACCGTTCTTACCACCTACACTTCCTTCAAAAACCAACTGAACAAGTCCTGGGTGTCTTAAGATGTGTCCTATCATTCTATCTCTTCTTCTAGTCAAATTTAACCAAATCGACATCCTCTCACCAATTCGATTCAGTATCTCTTCATTCGTGATTCGATCTATCCATCTCACCTTCAGCATTTTTCTGTAACACCACATTTCAAGAACTTCAATTCTCTTTCATTCTGAGCTAGTTATCGTCATGTTTCACTTCCATACAATGCCACGCTCCACACGAAAGTCTTCAAAAACATCTTTCTAATTCCGATATCAATGTTTGAAGTGAGCAAATTTCTTTCCTTAAGAAAGCTCTTCCTTGCTTGTGCTAGTCTGCATTTTATGTCCTCCTTACTTCTGCCACCGTTAGTTATTTTACTACCCAAGTAACAATATTCATCTACTTCCTTTAAGACTTCATTTCCTGTTCTAATATTTCCTACATCACCTGCCTTCGTTCGACTGCACTCCATTACTTTTGTTTTGGACTTATTTATTTTCATCTTGTACTCCTTACCCAAGACTTCATCCATACCATTCAGCAACTTCTCGAGATCTTCTGCAGTCTCAGATAAAATAACAATATCATCGGCAAATCTCAAGGTTTTGATTTCCTCTCCTTGGACTGTGATTCCATTTCCAAATTTCTCTTTGATTTCCTTTACTGCCTGTTCTGTGTAAACATTGAAAAGGAGAGGGGACAAACTGCAGCCTTGCCTCACTCCTTTCTGGATTGCTGCTTCTTTTTCAAAGCCCTCGATTCTTATCACTGCAGACTGATATTTATACATATTGTAGATAATTCTTCGATCTTGGTATCTGATCGCTATCATCTTCAGAATCACAAATAGCTTGGTCCAATCAACATTATCGAATGCCTTTTCTAGATCTACGAATGCCATATACGTGAGCTTGTCCTTCTTGATTCGATCCTCTAAGATCAGACGTAAAGTCAGGATTGCTTCTCGTGTCCCTATATTTCTTCTGAAGCCAAATTGATCTTCTCCCAACTCAGCTTCAACTTGTTTTTCCATTCTTCTGTAAATAATACGTGTTAAAATTTTGCAGGCATGAGATACTAAACTAATGGTGCGGTAGTTTTCACACCTGTCAGCACCGGTTTTCTTGGGAATAGGTATAACAACATTCTTCCGAAAATCGGATGGGACTTCTCCTGTCTCATACATCTTGCACACTAAATGAAATAACCTTGCCATGCTGGTTTCTCCTAAGGCAGTCAGTAATTCAGAGGGAATGTCATCAATTCCAGGTGCCTTGTTCCTATTGAGGTCCCTCACAGCTCTGTCAAACTCTGACCTCAAAACTGGGTCTCCCATTTCATCAGTATCAACAGCCTCTTCTTGTTCCAGAACCAAATTATCTACATCTTTACCTTGATACAACTGTTGAGTATGCTCCTGCCATCTTTCTGCTTTGCCTTCTTTCCCTAGAAGTGGCTTTCCATCTGAGCTCTTAATATTCATACACCTAGATTTCATTTCTCCAAAGGTTTCCTTGATTTTCCTGTATGCAGCATCTACCTTTCTCAGGACCATACAGCCTTCGACATCCTTGCACTTCTCCTTCAGCCATTCTTCCTTAGCTACCTTGCACATTCTATCCACTTGATTCTTCAATCGCCTGTATTCTTTTCTGCCCTCTTCATTTCTAGCATTCTTGTATTTTCGTCGTTCATCAATCAGGTCTAGTATCTCCGGAGTTATCCACTGATTCTTAGTTGATCTTTTCTTCCTTCCTAACATTTCTTCAGCAGCCCTACTGATTTCATTTTTCATGATTCTCCACTCTTCCTCTATAGTGTTTCCTTCAGCCTTTTCATTTAGTCCTTGTGCAGCATGTTCCTTGAAACAATCCCTCACACTCTTTTCTTTCAACTTGTCTAGATCGCATCTTTTTGCATTCTTTCCTTTCTTCAATTTCTTCAACTTCAGATGGCATTTCATGACCAACAAGTTGTGGTCAGAGCCCACATCTGCTCCTGGGAAAGTTTTGCAATCCAACACCTGCTTTCTGAATCTCTACCTAATCATAATGAAGTCTATTTGATACCTTCCAGTGTCTCCAGGTCTCGTCCACGTATACAGCCGTCGTTTGTGGTGTTTGAACCAAGTATTGGCGAGGAATAAATTATGATCAGTGCAGAATTCAACCAGCCGACTTCCTCTTTCGTTCCTTTGTCCCAAACCAAATTCTCCTGCCGTACTACCTTCTCTTCCTTGGCCTACCACTGCATCACAGTCTCCCATCACAATTAGATTCTCGTCACCTTTTACATATTGTATTAAATCTTCTATCTCCTCGTATTTTCTTTCGATTTCTTCATCATCCTCTGAACTAGTAGGCATATAGACCTGCACTATTTTGGTGGGCATTGGTTTGGTGTCTATCTTGACGACAATAATTCTTTCACTATGCTGGTCGTAGTAGCATACCCGCTGCCCTATTTTCTTATTCATTATTAAACCAACTCTTGCATTTCCCCTGTTTGATTTTGTGTTGATAATTCGGTAGTCGCCTGACCAAAAATCTTGTTCTTCCTGCCAACGTACTTCACTGATACCTACTACATCTAACTTTAGCCTATCCATCTCCCTTTTCAGATTCTCTAACCTACCACAACGATTCAAACTTCTAACATTCCACGCTCCGACTCGCAGAATGTCAGTATCCATCTTCCTGATGATCGCCCCCTCTCGTGTAGTCCCCACCCGGAGATCCGAATGGGGGACTAGTTTACCTCCGGAATATTTTACCCGGGAGGAAGTCATCATCAGTACATCATTCATACAGAGAGAGCTGCATGTCCTCGGGAGTTAGTTACGGCCGTAGTTTCCCGTTGCTTTCAGCCGTGTAGCAGTATCAACACAGCTAAGCCATGTTGAGTATTATTACAAGGTCGTATCAGTCAATCATCTAGACTGCCGCCCTTGCAACTACCGAAAGTCTGCTACCCCCCTTTCGATGAACCATTCGTTAGTCTGGTCTCTCAACAGATACCCATCCGATATGGCTGCACCTGCGGCTCGGCTATCTGCTTCATTGGGACACGCAAGCCTCCCCACCGTGGCAAGGTCACATGGTTCGCGGAGGAGGAAATTAGCGTTATATTCTTAAATCCTGTCATATAGACCGACTTCTAAAGCCTCAATAGCAGCTAATATGTTATCCATGTTGATTTTGTTATGTTCACAAACAGCAGAAAGCATAATCATTCAATTAAGTTTCAAGATCACCATTATTGTGCAATGGTAAATTTCAATGTTCAACATTTACTAACACAAAAAATCAAACACTTGTATGATCAAAAAGCAAGTTGATTTACACTGTGCATAATCACAGTCTGAATACTGTTGTTGCTCTTAGTTGATTCTTTTGCCTTTAAATGTTTAAGTGCCTATTTATATGAAAATAACTTAGAAGTTCACTTGCAAAAATTTTTAATCACTTGTGCCATTAGATTCTAAAGTTAGTCACTGTTCTGTGCTACTTTCATGGAAACAAGTCCTAATTTTACAAAAGTCACTGTGACCTGTCTTTAGTATAGAGTAAATCAATCTCAAACTTTATACGTTATTATATTTCTGTCTGTTCTAGAGAATGGAACTCAAATGTAAAGGTATCAATTTTATCACTGTTTTCCTACTTAATCGAGGTTCTAGTTAATCGAGCCCCACGCTTTTGCGGGCCACGTTACCCTCACTCTGTAACAGGAACGCCCGCACTTTAGCTTCATCGGAGAGCATGGTTTGACGCCAGTGCATGTGCTGTCAATTCTAGGAATCACAGAGAGAAGGGTATTTGAATAAGTTCTTTTGAAATTTAAGTCTTTGTTCATTCAAGTCAGACAATAAAAATATCACCTTTTACAGATGTGAAGGATGGATTTAAGAAAGGCCAAATAGTGGTTGGAGTCAGCGATATCCCGCGTTGCCAGACGCCTCCCCTCTCAACATGGATCTCCTCTCAGCACCATGGCACCACGTTATCCCATGGCGGTTGACAGGACTTGAAAATCCGATGGGGATCGGGATCGAGCCCGAGATTCTGACGCCCGATGATCGATTGCATGCAATGTAGAATTATTGATTTAGCATTTAAATCCACTTCGGTCCCATGAAGAGAGTACAATATAAAATAATTTCGTGTGGCTATTTCTAGCTGAGTGCAGCCCTTGTAAGGCAGACTCTCCGACGAGGGTGGGCGCATCTGCCATGTGTAGGTAACTGCGTGTTATTGTGGTGGAGGATAGTGTTATGTGTGGTGTGTGCGTTGCAGGGATGTTGGGGATAGCACAAACACCAAGCCCCCGGGCCATTGGAATTAACCAATGAAGGTTAAATTCCCCGACCCGGCCGGGAATCGAACCCGGGACCCTATGAACCGAAGGCCAGTACGCTGACCATTCAGCCAACGAGTCGGACATGAAGAGAATAAAGAAGTATATAAGCGTCGCACAGAATGTCCGATAAAAGCACAATTCTGTTATCAGATGTAGATATCGAATCAAGTTAAAGCTAATGTTCAGAGTTGTGATCGGCGGTATTCTGCAAGAAAGAAATGAGCTCTCAGATGAAATGATCCTTTTATTGCTTATTCAGGCGGATTTTGTTGTGTGGGATTGAAAGGTGTGTGCACTCAAGTGTATTATCTATAAACTGGAAGTAATAGACGTGGACGTAGTGAGAATGACAAGCAAGCGAGAACAATGACAGAAGGGCATTCGCAATATGATTATTAGGACAAAGTTAGGAATGAACATGCCGAATGAATATGTGAATATGGAATCGCAGTGAAGGGGTCATGTCAGGTGAATGGAAGTTACCAAGGAGAATAAAGGACGCAGTTACATGAGTGAGAGAAGCAGTGGATGACCGAGGCTACAGTTACAGTAACTATAACTGGAGATGGCCACGGTTTTACTCATCAATATAGGATTTTTCGGACACTTAGTTCATTCGGGGAAGTGCTTGCAGACTGAACGCTGGAAGATACAACAGTTTAAAGTGAAGATGTACGTCTATCAGTCATCAGTGATCTACATTTAGGGCTGTTGCCCGGGTGGCAGATTCCCTATCAATTGTTTACCTACCATTTTTATTGTGATGCCGGTATTCGAATCCCGCGTGGAGTGCGGATTGTATCCAGTTCTCATCGACAGAGCTGGCCAGGCGACCAGCTGACACTCCACGTCACTGCTCCAGACCCTACATAAGCGAGTGGACCGGGAGAGAATGAGACGTCCTTCGCCGTCCAACGGTTTTCTACAATCATCAGTCACGTAGGGCATTCCCTATTAAACAAGTGTGCTGATCAAGTTGACTGAAAAAAATCCACCTCGTGACTCTATTTCGAGTGAACTCCATGACACTAGTTAGCTTCAGTTAATAGTGCCGGTACATTTCCCACATATTATTGTGCAACTCTTCACAAACTTTTCAAAATTATGAACTTCATTTAAGTGCCTCCAAATCGCTAGTGGGCGCTTATTAAAAAGAATGAAATAGTGTTGTGCAGAAGAAAGTGTTTGCGTCAGCTTAAGAAATTTCGTGAAGAGTGTAGATCTATTCATTTCCTTGACGAAACGTGGGTAAATGGAGGTAACACTACTACGAACATTTGGAAAGATGAAACTATAAAATCTAGTAAAGATGGATATCTTAGGAGATTATCGAATGAGTTGAAATCTCCCTCCGTCAAGAGTAAACGGCTCATTGTCCTCCACATAGGAAATGAAAACTATTTGCTCAGGCAAAACAATCTAATGAACGAAAGAGAAATGTCTTGAACAGGTAGTACTTCAGAATACCCGTACATGCGATTGCTTTCTTTGACTCTCAAAGATGATGAGTCAGACTGTAGATGTTTATTTTCCTCTTAACACGCGTGTGGATACATAAACAACTCTGACAAACACTACAAAATTATACAATATTGCATCCACCCTTTCACATGGAATTGGTGTCAGGAAGGGCACCCGGCCATAAAGGTGAGCCAGATCCACGTGAAGTACCTTGCCGAAATAGTTGTGAAGATGGATAATAATAATAATAATAATAATAATAATAATAATAATAATAATAATAATAATAATAATAATAATAATAATAATAATAATGTTATTGGGTTTAGTAAGCCTCATAAAATATTTCGGGGAAGTATGCCTGTCCCTTACCCGCAAGTCTCAGGTTCGATTCCCAGCCAGTCCAGGGATTTTCATTCTAGACTGAGTTATAACGGGGCTCTAAGCTCAGGAAATGTATTCAATTTCAAAAGTCCCGGACGCACAGTCTATCTGACATTCTACACTCTTTTAAACGCCTGTTCCACAGATAAGGCTGTCTGATTATATTTATTTATTTATTTATTTATTTATTTATTTATTTATTTATTTATTTATTTATTTATTTATTTATTTATTTATTTATTTATTTATCTACAAGGCACCTGAGCTAAACCTCACTGTGGTGCAGTACATTCTAATTTGATAATGGTTGCAGAGTGTTTATAAAGTAAATTAATACAATCCAGTAGTATACGTTTGTAACATCAAATCAGTTTAACGACAATTTTCGCTACATGAATGGATGTAAATACGGCATATTACACATATACGAGTATCATAAAATATTAATATCATCATCATCATCATCATCATTAGTCCTTGTGCTCATTACTGAGCGTCGTGACCTCATAACTCCATCATTTCCGTGTTGCAACCTTGACAAGATGTCTCCATCCCGAGCGGTTTGCACATTTCGTTAATATGATCTGAAGTGGTAGCCCAGTGATCTTCTTCGCCTGATATATCCATCTGCTTGCTGTTCTTTCTCGTGGTCTACTGCCTTCAATTTGGCTTGTAAAATTACCTTTTCCAAGTTCTCTCCGTCTCGTCTTAAAATGTGGCCAAGGGACTGGAGGTAACGCTCACTCACACGGGAAGATAGGCGTTTCTTGATGCAGAGTTCGTCCAGAATGGAAACATTAGTTCTTCTTTCTGTCCAGGGTACACGTAGCATTATCCGCCAACACCACATCTCAAATGGATCAATGCGCTTTATGTCTTTAACATTCACGGTCCGGGTCTCACAGCCGTACAAAAAGACGGAGAACACTAGTGATTCTACCAAGCGCACCTTCGTGGATTTTGATATTGCCCGGTTCTGCCAGATCTTAGTAAGTTTAACCATTGCAGCACGACCTAAGACAATACGTCTTTTTACCTCTTTATCACAGCTTCCCGTGTCATTGATGACAGACCGAAGTATACAAATTCCTTAACTATATCCAGGTCCTTTAAGCATCCCGTAAGTTGGATTTGACCTTGCCGATCAACTACCATTAGTTTGGTCTCTTTGATGTTTATCTCTAGACCATACTGAAGACTAGTGTTCTTCACCCTTGTAAGCAGGTCATGAAGTTCCTCTTCACTACCAGCGATGAGGGAAGTGTCATCTGCAAAGTGCAGGTTATTAATTTTTCTGCCACCAATCGAGATTCCACCATTCCAGCCATTGAGAGCTCTTTTGATGACACACTCTGCATAGATGTTGTGGAGTTGAGGTGATAATATACAACCTTGCCTTACTCCATTTGTCACATTGAAAATGCCTGAGAGATCACCATCCACCTTTATGGTTGCTGCTAGGTTTCTATACAATCTTTTCAGTAACGATATTAAATGCAGTGGAACCCCAAATTCCTTTAGCACCTGCCACAACTTGTCCCACATAACGCAATCAAAGGCCTTTTTTTAGTCCAGGAAGAAAATAAAGGCAGGGACACGAAACTCGCGACATTTCTCAATTATCTGTATCGTGTTCAGGATAGACTCTCTTGTTCCTTTACCTGCAACAAAGCCTGCTTGTTCTGCGGATATCTGAGGATGCAGGAATAGTTTTAGGCGTTGATTTATTATGTAGAGCATTGCTTGTATGAGATATTATGCGATAGTACGATAATTGGAACAATCCCTTATAGACCCCTTTTTGTGAAGAGGGATTAGTATTGATGTTGTCCAGTCCTTGGGCCAATCATCAGTTTTCCACAACATATTACATACCGAATGTAAAACACGCATGCCCTCCTCCCCCATCACTTTCAGCATTTCTCCCGAAATACCATCCATACCTGGGGCTTTGTTGTTCTTCAAATGATTGAGAGCATTCACAATTTCAGTGAATAAAATATCCGGTTCTTTGTCATACCTCATAGAAATTTCCTGTTTGGCAGAATTATTTCCTTTGCAATACAGCATTTCACAGTATTGCTCCCACCTCTCTATAGCTTTGTTCTTATCAGTAATAAGGTTGCCATCTTCATCTTCAATCACCAATGTGCGTGGTTTGAACTCATGGGTAATGCTGTTGACTTTTCAAAAAAGATCACGTGTTTGATTCAGCCTATGGGGTTCGTCTATTTCATCACAAATACTGGTGAGATACCGTGTCTTGTCAGTTCTGCAATTGCGCTGTATTTCGCGGCAAAGTTCACTGTATGCTGCTTTGTCTTGCTTGGTTTGAATGCCACGTTTCTTCAGTATGCTCCGTTCTTCTATTAGCAGTAGAGTGATTTTCGATATACACGGTGCTTAGCTTGGGGAGAATTAATAAATGGTTCAGGCAGAGAAGAGTTAATGATTGTCTTGAGGTTATCCCATGTTTGGGAGGCTGATCCTTCCTCCTATACTTGCTGGAGTTTTGGCCTTATTCTTTCCCCAAAATCTTGGAGAGCATCTTTGTCAGTAATGCGAACCTGTGTCACTCTCTTCTTCTTGGTCAATTTCAGTTTGATCCGCATTTTCATGGATAGCATAATGTGGTCACTACCACAGTCTGCTCCAGGATAGGTTGCCTCACCAAAATGAAATCATTCTGATGCCGAACCCTGTCACCAGGAGAAATGCATGTGTATCGACGCCGTGGGTGATGTTGGAAGGGAGTATTGCAGATAGACAGATTATTGCCAACACTGAACTCCAGTAAACGCTCACCACGCTCATTTCTCACACCTAGACCGTGCCTTCCAACCACATGTCTCAAATGATTGCCTTCAATAGTCTCACCTATCTTCGCATTAAAATCAGCCTGAATGACTAATATTTCCTTATGATGAATCTTTCTGATGGTGTGTTCCAGCAACTCGTAGAATTCATCGATTCCTTCATCCAGTGCAACTGCAGTAGGAGCATAAACCTGAATGAAGTTGATCCTACACGGAGAAGCATTCATCTTAATGGAGATGATTCTGTCAGAGACAGACTCATATCCGACGACAGCACTGGCTAGTATTTTAGGAATCACTACAGCGATACCATTCCGACTGAGTTCCTCACTTCCAGAAAAATATATGGTGTTATCCGAGTGAGTGACAAAGTGTCCGCAACCTTTCTAATGTGTCTCGTTGAGTCAAAGTATGTCCAGATCATGTAGGCTTATTGCTCTTTAAATGATAGCGAGTGTTCCTGTCTGTAAGAGACCTCGTACGTTCCAGGTTGCAATCTTTCTAACTATGCGCAAAGTTGGTTTGGATTGATTTTCACGTTCAGATGCTCCTCTCAACCATGTCTCCCCCGGAGATCCGGCTGGGAGACTTACTCCGGACACTAATTTATGATTGAGTAAAGCCATGAAGTTGTCTGGGAAAATTAACAGTAGTAGTTTCCCGCTGCCTTCCACTGACCCCCAATTCCACTCTGCTCACCGACCCAGCTTCCCGCTGTGGTTGTTACCCAACCTTCCATTGGGTTTCACGGCTTTACAGGGACACCACGTGTTGGTAGGAAATGGAGAATTGAGGTGAGAGAGGCTAAGAGAACTCTCTTATTGAGTTCTTATATTCGCATCACACCTCCATTTAGCCAGAGTCTCAAGGTGGTCGCAGAGACTCTCCCTAGGTCAGTTCCCAGGGCCTACTAATATATCATGGAAATATAATCATATGTATATGTTTTATATAATTGAATTATTTCATACTGATACACAGTAGGAGTAAACAAGCAGGCCAACAAACAACTAAATAAACAGGAAAGAAATGTAACAGTCATTTTCAAAATTTATCAACTTAACAATTTTACATAAGACAATTGCTTTGTTTCGTTTTGAACATTTGTATTGAAGAGGCGTTTCTGTATACCTTCTGGCATTTTAATGAAGAGACTAACAGAACAATGCCACAATGAATTCCTTCCATATTTATTTGAATCGATAACTGTGCAATGGATATTACTAACATTTTTCACATTACAATTGTGAATTACTGGCCTTGTTTTACATGATGTATTGGAGTGTGCCAAATTACGAATAATTGTAGGCATGTATATCATGACGAATGAAGATTTCTGGCCTAGGCTATCCAGTGAGAGAACATTGCATGACCTGTACAATTGTTCAGTAGAAGTTAACAGAGGCAATTTAAAAGTATTTTAAGCACTATTTTATGCAGTATAAAAAATCTAGTGAATAATTCGTTAGTACAACAATGCCCTATATGGATCATATAAGTAATATGGTTCTCAATTGGTGCTTGGAAAACACTTTCTAATAAATCATGAGAAACTTTGTATTTCAGCCTGTTTAGAATGCCAATAGTTGATATCAGTTTGTCACAGACAGATTCGATATGATTATTCCACGTTAGGGATTCGTCAATAGGTAGGCCAATACATTTATCAGCCTTTAGTCTAGGTAATGATTGTCCAAAAATATCAACTGTAAATCTAAAAAATAATTGTTTTAGGTTTTTAAAATAAAATACAATTTGTTTTTGTCAGATTAATTGTAGACCGACTTTTACAGAATCATATTTCAATTAAAATTACATAATGCTGCATATTTTGTTCAAATTCTGAATGTTATCAACGGTACAGGATAGGCTATATTGGTATCATCAGCAAAAAGTGACTACCCCTAAGATGTAACTTAAAAATATCGTTAATATAAATAAGAACAAGTAACGGTCCTAACACTGAGCCCTGTGGGACACCCACGGAGATTCACAAATTGTTCTCTATCTGTAAGGTAGTATATAAACCAGTCTAACGCAACACCCCTTATGTCAGCTGCTTCCAATTTAATTAAAATACCACAATCAACTATATCAAAAGCATTTTTGATAATATAAATATGCCCAATGCTAACTGATCTAAGTCCAAAGCTCCTTGTAATTTAATGACAATATCTTCGACAGCATCGTAAGTGCTTGAATTTTGTAAAAATCCTAACTGATATTGATAAAAGTAATTATTATTATCTAGAAGCGTCCATAATCTATCATTAATTATACGCTCCAACATTCCTAGCAGAATTGGAATGATAGAGATAGGCCTATAATTATTAAGTTCAGTTTTATCCCCTCCCTTATAAATAGGTAAGACCTTAGCTATTTAAAGTCTTTTAGGAACTTTACCCTCTTGTATAGGTTTATTGATTAATTTAGTTATATGTGAAATTAAATGATATGCCAGTTTCATCTATTGTTGCTAATACCATAGCAATCTTGCGGCGACGATGGGAAAGGACAGGGCTGGGAATGGGAAATAAGTGACTGTGGCGATGATTAAGGTACAACTCCAGCATTGAGCTCGATAGCTGCAGTCGCTTAAGTGCGGCCAGTATCCAGTAATCTGGAGATAGTGGGTTCGAGCCCCACTGTCGGCAGCCCTGAAGATGGTTTTCCGTGGTTTCCCATTTTCTCACCAGGCTAATGCCGCTTCCTTCCAATTCCTAGGCCTTTCCTATCCCATCGTCGCCATAAGACATATCTGTGTCGGTGCGACGTAAAGCAAATAGCAACTCCAGCATTTTCCTAGCGTGAAAATTGGAAACAGTAGAAAACTATTTTCAGGTCTGCCGACAGTGCGGTTCGAAGCCAGTGTGTCCCGAATTCAAGCTCACAGCTACGGGACGCAAACCGCGTAGCCAACTCACTCGGTCACAAATGTTATATTATTAATCCACATTATTATTATTATTATTATTATTATTATTATTATTATTATTATTATTATTATTATTTAAATAGAAAATGCTTTTCTTTCTATTGTATATCCTGTGGGCTTTTGAATGGATCAGATAAGCTGAGCAATCACAACTGTAAACTATGATACGGCAACAAATTGTGGAAGTTCTATGTGCCATAAGCCGCGCGATTAACGCTTGCTCGAGTTGCGATACACAGTTCACAGTGGGGTAAAGAGGAGACGTGGAAATAAAACTTGACTCCGTTCTACAGTAAGCGCTCAAGTGGAAGAGGAAGGTTACAATGCTGAATGGAAGGTTATTACTTGGGTGTAAGTTATTCTGTAGAGCGGAGAGGCGGTAATTGCACGGTTGGGTATTGTTTTCCGCTCTGTATGACCTTTAGTTAATCCCAAGAACTGGCTGTGGAGGGCTTATCGAGATTAACCTGACCACACCTCATACTCATCTTGCCAAGTGTTATCATCGCTCGCGGCTAACAAGAGAAACTGGAGTGTCTCAGAAATGCTACAAACACTGCCACGATGTAAGTGGGGAAAATAGACCACAAAAATATTCTTTAAATTTTGTATACGGGTGTAGAGAAAGAAATAGCAATCCAGAAAGGAGTGAGGCAGTGATACAGTTCTCCGATCCCGAACCCCCATGTTTCCGCCTTCAAAGATGGGCTTGGAAATGGAAATATAATTCATGGAGAACAAATCTAAACTCTGACATTTCCCGATGATACGTTATTTTAACTGAGTCTGCAGAAGATCAGGAAGGAACTGTTGAATGGTGTGGACAAAGTCTGAGTAGAAAATGAAAGTAAACAGATCCAAAACAAATGTAAAAGTATTGTAACGGTATAAGGTGATGCCGGAAATATTGAAGAGACTAAATTGCTCAGTAGAGTAACTAACCATGGCAGAAGTAAGTAAGACATGAAATGCCGACTAGCACAATAAATAAAGGCCTTCATTAAGTAATTTCCTCCGTATAAACATTGATATACATAGAAGAAATTTGTTCTTGAAGAATTTCGTTTATAGTGTGGCATTGTGTTGAAATGAATCTTTGATAATAACTAGCTCAGGAAGAAAGAGAATAGAAGCTTTTGAAATATGGTGTTGTAGAAAAATGCTGAAGGTGAGGTTGATGGATCGGATGACAAGCAGATACTGAATCGACGTGGTATACTTTATTTATCGTATGGCTGTTAGTGTCGGGAGTGTCCAAGAACATGTTCGGCTCTCCTGGTCTAGGTCTATCCTGTTTGACTCCCATGGGCGACTCGCACGTCCGGAAGTGGGTTGATGGTAATAATGAGGATGGGGGGGGGGTAAAGCTGGGTGTCAAGACCTAGGCTACTCCCATCGAATAAAACCAGAGGACCTGCTCAAGGCTTAGCGTCTCCATCTGACGGTCGAATCAGCGGCACATGCTCTCACTCTATATGGAAATTGTGTAGTGGTTTGATACTGAACACATGCTTTTGGCACACAGTCTAACGATAGTATATAACCAATCCTCCTGCCCTGGTGAACATTTTTCTCCACCAACGGGACTCTAACTGGCTAACTATGGTGTATGATCATATAGACTTGACGCCTTAGTAATCATGGCTACCATGTAGGCTATCGAGTTGGTGAGACGAGAAGGATTTGGTGTAACTTGACCAGGAGAAAGATAATTTATAATTTCATGTGGCTGGCCTGGTGTAGCCCTTGTAAGGCGGACTTTCTGACAAGGGTGGGTGACAGCTCACGTGTATAGTAAATTGCATATTATTCTGGTGGAGGGTAGTGTTGGTGTATGAGATGCATTTAAGATTAAAATCCCCGACTGTGCCTAGAATCGAACCCGGGGCACTCTGAACAGAAGGCCACTGTGCTGACCTTTCAGCCAAGCTGCCGGACAGAAGAAGAGTTAGAATGTTAGGACCCATTTTGAGACACCAAAAATTTGTTCAGTTAGTTTTAAAGGAAGTGTAGGGGGGAAGGACGAGTGTTTAAATATAAAGTGTCAACATGGATAGATTCAGATAAAACAAGACTATTCTCCGTCCCGACTTTGAATTGTACTACCTCGTAAAGCCAACTTTGGCACCAATGTTGCTTCATATTTGTGATTTTCACAAGTATGCTGTACATCATGAATAGTTACTTCGTCAAATATTTGCTTTCTGGACAAACGTTCTTTAGAATAATAGCGTAAGTCTTTGGTAAAATGATTTGTATCCCATGTCGCACCGAGACAGAGAGGTGTTATGGCGATGATGGGATATGAAAGACCTAGGAGGGGGAAGGAAGCGTCCCTGGCATTAATTAAGGCACAGCCCCCAGCATTTGCCTGGTGTGAAAATGGGAAGCCACAGAAAACTATCTTCACGACTGCCGACAGCAGGGTTCGAACCCACTATATCCCGCATGCAAGGTCACAGCTGCGAGCCCCTAACCACACGACCAACTCGCCCAGTTTGGAGTTTTTCGAGAGTATTTGTGATTTACCTGTACCTGAGTCAGCAGAGTTTCCACAGCATTCATCAATATTCCCCCGGAATGCTCGGCCACATTAAGATCTGGTGATGCACCAGGCCATTCTGCGTCCCCGAAATAGTCAGTGCCATTATTGCGCGTATGCTGTTATAGTGGATTTGCCTTAAAGCATCATGTTTCTTGTTGCAAGAAACAAACCTCTTGAGGACTGCGGGCATTACCAGGATCTCTTAAAAAATTCAAACACGTTGTGCATTTCTAAAATATTGTCCATTTCATGGTACATCTTCTTATGTAATAACTCACGTCATTCTCGCTGCCAAGCAAATATAAGTATCGAGGCCGTCAGACTGTTTGAAAGTTCTTATAATGTTCTTTGTCTTGAATATCATTTAGCGAGTGCTCAAATTCGATCATTTTTATCATTTGTCCTGTAAGTTGCTCAGAGGAAATTCATCACTTAGTGCTAGATGCAAAATGTCGTCTTCGTCCTACTGACGGAGATAACCGAAAAATCACAGGCGATCTTCTCTGTTTGAATCCGCTTTCATTGGTATCGTGATAACGTAAAACGCTTTCATTCCTACCCGATAGCAATATCACCCAACACATCGTTGACTAACCTGTTTGCTCGTTGATTCTGAATTCCGTGGGCCCCAGCTGAATTGCTTCGTCGCCATTTATCACTGTGTGCCCTTTTCTTTGTTTTCGTCCGGATGTTAATCGCGCTTCCCTTCCCCCCAAAATTTTATAAAACAGTTATCACACACCTTTTTCCAATTCCATGGAACCCAGCTTTCACTTCGCATCATATCCCACTGCCTCGCGTTGACCCATATGCGATCAATGATGCGATGCTGTTCGGTGTCATTAATTAAGTGTGCTATTCTGCTGTGTTGTTCTGAAATAAGACGAGACTATATTAATTCAAACTTCAACCATAATTTTTCATTTCCTATTCCTGTGTATACCAGAGGTCAGTGAACAGTCCATCAATAGCATTCAGTTCTCAAACTAATTTGGAATATTGTTTGAGTTGGCACGTTATTTAAGAATCAGAAAGTGATGGTTAGATTAAATGCATGTGAAACAGAAGAAGTGGATTTCGGAAGAGGAGTGAGGCAGGGATGTTGCATGGTATCGGTTTTGTTCAATATATATGTCGAAAAACTGTTAGGCGTTGTAGTGGGTGCAGAACCAATATAGACCCTAAACTACGCAGACGAGGTGGCGGTATTAACGTAATCAGAACAAAGATCCGGAAGTCGTGTTGGAAAGTACTGAGGGAGTGGGCAAAGAGGTCGAAATGAAGATCAACAGTAGGAAGACTAAGGCGATGAGAATAAGAAAGGAGGAGACTGCTGCTAACATAACACTAGAGGGAAAGAAATTGGAACAAGTAAAGTCATTCAAATATTTTGGAAGTTTACTAACATGGAGTGGAAGTTGTACAGAAGACGTAAGAAGCAGAATATCTATAGGAAAAGAAGCTTTCGGAAAGGTGAGAGGGCTTTTGACATCTAAGGTAATCCCTATTGTTTTAAGAAGAGGTTCGCAAAGTGTTTTGTGTGGAATGTGGTGTCATATAGCTGAAATATGGACATTAAAGAAGATAGAAGCAAAGTATTCGGAAAGTTTTTAAATATGGTTGTGGAGAAGAACGGAAAAACTGAAGTGGAGAGAAAAAGTCTGAAAATATGTAGTGCTAAGAAACGTAGGAGAGAAGAAACGCCTGATGAAAACGATAAGGAAGAGGAAAATATACAACGTTGAAATTGTCTTCAACACAGGGTGATGGAGGAAAAATAGATGGAAGAAAAAGAAGAGGAAAAATAAGATTTGGAATGTTAACAGATGCCAAACAAGGGAGAAGCTATGAACAACTGAAACATGATGCTCAGGGTAGGGAATCATGGAGAATGTCCAGTTGATACCTGTGCCAAGACAGATTCATAGAAGCAGGCACGTTATATAGTAGGGTGTGTTGTAAGTGGTAGAAATCACTATAGACACACATGCAATTCAATTGCTTGTTTACAATTCGGCAGATATCGCTGCCTACGCTCTGTGTTGAACAAGTCATTTTAGGTGAAGACAAGTAGTAGTGTACACAGTGCAGTACGAGCTTTAGTTAGAGTTTACATTTCATGTGCAGTGAGTACTGTCCAGTTAGACCTTGTCAGAATTCAAGGCGGACATACACAAGCAGAAGTATCACGCATCGTAGGATTCACTCGGAATGCTAAGTCAAAAACCTGTAGAAGGTACCGTGAGACCGATGATGTGACTGAGAGACCGAGGTAAAGTTGGCTGAGGGCGACAACGCCCCGTCAAGATCGGTATATCCACTTAACAATGTAGACGAGCCTAACATCGACTACTCAAAAATTACGAGATTTCTTGAGGACAACCGGGGTCATTGTATCTGCACAAATAGCACTCAGTGTGCTACATAGTGCGCAAATAAGGTAATTTCGATTTTGACGTGTTTCGCTGGAGAATCGTCATTGTGTTGAGAGGAAAAGTGGGCCATCCAGCAACTTCACTTGGGCGGGGGGCTGAATGGCGTATGGTCATGTTTGCAGATGAAACACGAATATCACTTAGGCGTTGTAACACGACGACAAAGATTTTGGAGACGTAAAGGACGGAGTGGAAAGTACCAACATGTTTAAGAGGTGGTTCTGTAATTTTAGTCCTGTTTTCTCGAAATGTTAGTAGTTGATTAATATTACTTTTAACATGTTGCCTGTTTAACGCAAATATTAAAATATGACCTTTTAATGGGAAATGTTTTCCATTTCCAAAGTGTGTCACATACTGTACAACATTATTTTTTGCTTTATTAATTTGCAATTCAATTATATATCTTCAAGTGATTGAAGGATTGTGTTATTATGTCTGCTTTTGGTTCAATCCTTGGATTTAAAATTTTTTATTGATGTATCTGATATTTCATCAGAAAATTTTTTCTTTCATACTTCACGCAAGATATGTTTAAAGTTACCAACTACTGTATTATTACAGTGCACACTTCAGTTATAAATGCTGCATGGCGAACATCTTGAATTCTACGAAAAGTTACTTTGGAATAACTAACCCTGACAGAAGAGCCTGCATTGATACTAATTTCTGATTCAAAATTGATTCGTAAAGTTAGTTGCCTCTTTCTTGACATTAAAGAGAACACGTTCAATGCTATTACTTTTTCTGTCCTTAGCTATTCTCCGGCTATTACAATAGGAATGCATTTTATTTAGATAATATGCTTAATCATGCATTAACACTGAACACTTCCAAATACGTACATGGGATTTGAAGGTTTAGGGAGAACATTTTAAAACGGGCCACATATAAAAGGGATAACACCATGTGCACCGAAGAATCTACTAAATTCAAAATTTCATTTTCGGTTATTGAGCCATTTCCGGGTCATTACATTTGTAGAGTATATTTCTTCTCAAAGCTGACTTTCTGTGTTCCATGGAACTGATGCCGAGAGATTTCACACGTGAACGAACCGGCGATGGATGTTTTGAAACAGTAAGTAATATAAAAAATAAGGACATCCTCTGGCAATATTTCTCTTGCCACAATAAATGTGGACCGTCATTCGATCTGGGAGTGGCGACGTAAGACGCGGAGTGCTCCCAACAATGGAATACGAGCTGGATATCTGGTGGTAACAATGACGTCGCTAACAAGACCTCGCCATCAATCCATCACAGACAATCCCCGATTGTCATTTACTATTGATATGGCACTAATGGTGTTCCTTATTGACACCGACAAATGGCCTCTGATTCCCCAAGGGCTGCCATGGCTCTTATACTTCTCACAATACCAGAGTAAGTGCAACACCGCTCGGGGAGTCAAGATCAAACATAGTATCATAATGAAGATTGCTAGAGTCTTTAAAATAATACTACGCTCTTTAAAATTCTTGTTGAAGTAAACACAACGTGAGTGGAAACAACGAGTCTTGTATTCCTCCTACTAATGCAAGTCTACTCCTCTGTTTTCTTTGCGTTATATGTCTATGGTGAATGCTTGTTATTGCCTTGAGATTTTACCACATTTGTAAAACTTACACGATATTCCATTTTTATGTAATTCGTGGCTCTTTATTCGGTGCTTCATGCTTCCAGAGGTCGTGGCATTGATGACCGCCATGTTTGTGTATTCTAGTCCGACTGACCAACAATCGCGAATGAAAGGGAGAGATGTGCCATTGAAAATTCGAAATTATTTGGTGGTGGTGGTAGTGGTGGTGATGGTGGTGTATAAAGAAGAGGTTCGTCTGGACAATCATTGCCTTTTAATACTAATCAGAGAAAAGGTAGAAGAACTCAAGAAAAATATCTGAAATTAATCTTGTCATCTCCCAGAATTAAGTTGATTTAATCGGACCGTTTATAAATTTCATAAACAAAATAAAATTGGGCCTGCGTGATAACTTGAGTAAATATTCTGTACTATTACTGTTTATTTTATTTTTCTCTTTCCGAATTGGTTGTTCCCCTAACCTGATCCTTCCCTTTCCCATCTCAAACGTAGTCTTGGTGGCTGGCTGCGTCCAGCGATTTATTTTCATTTTCGGATAATTTATCAGACAATTCACTTGTCTCGTTACTCGAGCCCAAGACTGCTGGGCTGCGGGCATTCGAGTGTAAGTCTTGAGTGTATGTATGTTGGGTATTCAGCCCGAAGGCTGGTTTAATCCTCCACAGTTCCGCTAACAGCTGTCAGGTGTTAACGAAGAGGCGTACTAGGGAAATGAGGACTGATGTAGTGTCCCATTGCTTTCCTCACTAGACCAGAAGTTTCTGTTATATATCAGTTTGCCAAACCTACTGAAATGAACGCTCCAACTGACCCCATGAGCGATATTTTCACACCATTCATATCAGGAACAGGCTGCGTAAGGAATGGTGTTACTAGCATAGCTCATTTCACTCGGCCTACACCAAAAATGAGTACCAGGTTAATTCCTGGGGGCAAAGGCGGTCGGGCATAGAGTTAACCACTCTACCCCATCACGTGCTGAGGTTAACAATGGTGGAAGCCTTTACCTTCCATTCTTCCAAGGGCCTTCATGGCCTGTACGGAGGTGACTTTGCTTTGCTTTCCTTTGCTTTAGCATCGCTCATATCTCAGTGTCGTCCGTCTCATTGGCTGAATGGTCAGCGTACTGGCCTTCGGTTCAGAGGGTCCCGGGTTCGATTCCCGGCCGGGTCGGGGATTTTAATCTTCATTGCTTAATTCCAGTGGGTCGGGGGCTGGGTATTTGTGCTGTCCCCAACATCCCTGCAACTCACACACCACACATAACACTATCCTCCACCACAATAATACGCAGTTACCAACACATGGCAGATGCCCCCCACCCTCATCGGAGGGTCTGCCTTACAAGGGCTGCACTCGGCTAGAAATAGCCACACGAATTATTTTTACCTCAGTGTCTTGAGTGAATGTTGAATGAAAGCTTGACGCTTGCAGCAGTGATTGGACGTGTGAACAGGGTAAGTGCTTGTGATTTCAGTGTGTGCCGGGCTCATAGCCTAGTATGATTTCTTGCTCTGATTGCCAGTATGGAATCATTATTTTAACTTTGTTTTCGGTTTTCCCGCTATGCCAATTTGCTTTATTAATTTCCAGTATGGTTTATGTAAGAAAACAAGAAATAGGTTCGACAGAATATTAACTTCATATTGAAGAGTATATTCAACATAATTAACTTCGTAGTTAATTGAAGAAGTACGCTCCAGAAGTCTTGCCTGCTACTCACTTGGGAAGCAAGAAAATGTTAACATTTCCAACGAGACGAATGTGCGGTTCGATCCATATGTTTTTGAAGAAATAATTCTAGTAGATTGTGGCCACCCAGCTCTTCGTACATGAACCCATAGTTATTTTTACTTGTATGGCTGTTCAAAAGATGAAGTATGCTAGTCTAAAGCTATCTTAGTACATGAATTGAAAATCGTCAACTACGGCGTCAGTTCCAAAATAACCGGGCGAGTTGGCCGTGCGCGTAGAGGTGCGCGGCTGTGAGCTTGCATCCGGGAGATAGTAGGTTCGAATCCCACTATCGGCAGCCCTGAAAATGGTTTTCCGTGGTTTCCCATTTTCACACCAGGCAAATGCTGGGGCTGTACCTTAATTAAGGCCACGGCCGCTTCCTTCCAACTCCTAGGCCTTTCCCATCCCATCGTCGCCGTAAGAACTATCTGTGTCGGTGCGACGTAAAGCCCCTAGCAAAAAAAAAAAAGTTCCAAAATATCTGACGCTAGTAGATTTGTGTCCTTGTCCCCAGGCAGTGCAACTCTTTTCAGGCTCACCCCCAATGGAGGTGAGCTGCAAGTAATATTTTAACCGTATATCAGCCCTTCCGTCATTCTTAAATTTCTGTCAGTACTGGAAATCGAATCCGAGCCTTCGAGGACGGCAGCTAATAATGCTAACCATTAAACTACGGAGACGAACGGAGACCCTGAATTGCAGAGGAATAAACAGGGTGTCACATTAATTTATAGCACTTGCGGTGAATTCACACCGTAACAATAATAATGATATTAATAATAATAATAATAATAATAATAATAATAATAATAATAATAATAATAATAATAATAATAATAATGCATTATACTGTTCACTCACTTATTCACTCATTACGATATCTCATTAACTACCAATGATACGAGAGTGGCATTGGTGTTCTTAGGCTATGTTGGTGTTTGAGTCATCAGTCCATAGACTGGTTTGATGCAGCTCTCCATGTCACCCTATCCTGTGCTAACATTTTCATTTATACGTAACTACTGCATCCTACATCTGCTCTAATCTGCTTGTGATATTCATACCTTGGTCTACCCCTACCGTTCTTACCACCTACACTTCCTTCAAAAACCAACTGAGCAAGTCCTGGGTGTCTTAAGATGTGTCCTGTCATTCTATCTCTTGTTCTCGTCAAATTTAACCAAATCGATATCCTCTCCCCAATTCGATTCAGTATCCCTTCATTCGTGATTCGATATATCCATCTCACCTTCAGCATTCTTCTGTAACACCACATTTCAAAAGCTTCCATTCTCTTTCTTTCTGAGCTAGTTATCGTCCATGTTTCACTTCCATACAATGCCACGCTCTACACGAAAGTCTTCAAAAACATCTTTCTAATTCCTATATCAATGTTTGAAGTAATCAAATTTCTTTTCTTAAGAAAGCTCTTCCTTGCTTGAGCTAATCTGCATTTTATGTCCTCCTTACTTCTGCCATCGTTAGTTATTTTACTGCCCAAGTAACAATATTCATCTACTTCCTTTAAAACTTCATTTCCTAATTTAATATTTCCTGCATCACCTGCCTTCGTTCGACTGCACTTCATTACTTTTGTTTTGGACTTATTTATTTTCATCTTGTACACTAACCCAAGACTTCGTCCATACCATTCAGCAGCTTCTCGAGATCTTCTGCAGTCTCAGATAAAATAATAATATCATCGGCAAATCTCAAGGTTTTGATTTCCTCTCCTTGGACTGTGATTCCCTTTCCAAATTCCTCTTTGATTTCCTCTACTGCCTGTTCTATGTAAACACTGAAAAGGAGGGGGGCAAACTGCAGCCTTGCCTCACTCCTTTCTGGACTGCTGCTTCTTTTTTCAAAGCCCTCTATTCTTATCACTGCAGACTGATTTTTATACAGATTGTAGATAATTCTTCGTTCTCGGTATCTGATCCCAATCACCTTCAGAAACTTAAATAGCTTGGTCCAATCAACATTATCGAATGCCTTTTCTAGATCTACGAATGCCATGTAAGTGAGCTTGTCCTTATTGATTCGATCCTCTAAGATCAGATGTGAAGTCAGGATTGCTTCACGTGTTCCTGCCATGAGTAGCAGATAAGAATGAATTTGAAAAGTGTACTGTATCTCACAATAATAAATTGGCGATGTTTCGAAGCAATCGATCGTAAGCTGATATGATAGTTAATTGTTATGCCTCTAGTTAATGCTGATAGGCAGTGGGCCGCTATTATAGTTAATTTTCATGTCGCTTATTAGTGTTCATATTCCCCGCGTCCGTAGATCTATTGGCACGTAAATGAACACCTGCGGGACAAACTTCCACACCTTGGTGTCTCCGGAAGCCGTGAAAACATAGTTAATAGGAGGTAAAACAATTATTATTATTATTATTATTATTATTATTATTATTATTATTATTATTATTATTATAGTGTTCATAGGTCTTGTTGTGGTTTTCTCTGTGCTGTGACAGGGTGATGATGAAGCTGACAAATCTGTTTATTTTATTTTTTCTATTTGTTGATTGTGTTTATTCGTGTCTTGTTAAACAAAATTGTGATAATCCTTTCTTCCAAATACATTATTATAAAGTTTTATTAACAAAAACCCGTGTGAGAAACGGCAATGTTCACTGGTAATATTAAATTAGATCCTCTCCTCATTAATAATGCTTTGCTAAACCTTTGACTTCGTGAGTGAACGAAATATTAGCAATGATCCACACGAAACATTTTCGTAAGGTACGAAGAAATGGTAAGCTGAAATGGAAGACTATTCAGTCGCTAATAGTCTCCTCTGTGCGATAACCTGTAAGATACAGAATATCGACCTGAGATTGGTTTTTCATCCGGGACGTTCCATCAGCTGTCAGACGACAGGCGAACGAGTGACTCTGCTTCTAAAGGGAGAAATATGTGTAGCTGAAGAAAGCAATATTAATGTTCCCCTCCTTTCTTTCACTTCACTCCCCTTTCTTATTTCCTGCTACACTGTGCCACCTCTCCCCTATTTCCGGGGACAATCTGTCACGATGTCTCTGCTGCTCCATGGATATCGTTACTGCAGAAACTGTATATACCTCACCATGATGTTTCTTTTCAGAAACATATCATACGTATATTGTAAACATGGATCCATTTACTGAAACTCTTCGTTCACCTTAATAATGCTGAAGTACAATACCTTCTACACAGAAGAAATGCCATACCAGACCTAAAAGGAATTTAGCATCACGGTCATCTTCTTTCCAAAAAGGCTCAGCTTTGTCATCGATTAACGCTATTTCGGGAAAGTCGTCTCAGTAGACCAGTAGATGATCTTTCAACGGTCCAACTTGACTTTCGAATAATCCTTCTTGGCATTTGTGAGTCGATTATTTTCCCTTCACATTCCTTTTCTTGGTACCACTCATATTTATTTTCAAGTAGTCGTGACAGAACGCACGGTCACATTCCAATCCCTATTAAACTCATTTGAGAAATCGTTCCAAACCCTTTCTTTGCTCTCCCTCCCCTCATAGCGTATTTTCCAACGGTATTTTGATAATAAATTCCTTCTCCAGTGAAGTAAGCTAGATGCCCCGAACACGCTTTCTTTCTGCGTTATATCCCATATTACACAACGCGTGTGTTCTCAATGTCCCGTCGTCGGATCACTATCCCAGCTTACATGTTATCTAAATCACAACGATATTTATATATAACGATAATTGTGAATTTATCTCTGCATTTGGTTCATCATGTGACCTTTCCCTGTGATAATTCTATTTTCTGAAATATATTCCTAACTGAAAATTAAGATGAATATTTCAAACAATGTACAGAATTAACAAAAATTACAGATCGTTAAATCATATTCGTATAGTAATTTAAATAAGGCAGTTACGCGTTTTGCACTTAAGGGGCATTTTGGCTTCAGTGTAGTACTATAGTAATTTTTATGGCCTTTTCCACATTTCAGTGGTTCAGTAACAATCGCTCGCAAGCGAGTGTGATAGTCTTCCTACTGATGTGTCTTCGCATGGATAATCAACCCAGTTTATGATATGATCGCTCCACCGCAATGTTGACAATTAAGCATTCAGAAGTTAGTTGAAAAGTAGCTGTTCTTCCTCAAGATTTCCCTATTTCTTCCTATTGCGCTGTTCCGTTACAGTTACGTACCTCTGTTTTTCAAATTATGATATTCCTTGATTAATGTTACTTCTGTAGGTTCAATGGTTCAGAGTGCATGTTTCCCCTTGTCCATACGGATGCTACACTGCATTATTGTGGATTTGGAGCAGTCCCCTATACCTCTTCCTCTAACTTGCAACACGGCGACTACCGTCCCTCGGTTCAGAGTCAAATACTTTACTCGAGACATGGTGATTGGGAATGTGGACTGTGTGTCCCAACTACCAAAGGTGACGTTGGACGAGTATCGTCTCCATGTTTATAGTGGCTGTCTCCTTCAGAATGCTGTACTTTATACGTTTATCCTGCCAGGTAATTCTTGAAATCTCTCTGAGATACGTTCAATGTAAGATTTCGAGCAGTTTTAAGTGTCATCTATATGTTGTGCGTGTCTTGCATCCGTGTAAGGGAGTCGGTAGTGCAACGAATTTGTACATGGAAGTTTGGTAGAGCTACTGATGTCAAGATCGCTGAAAAATGTGACTTGCAACCTGTAAAATGCTACCACAGCACATTTATGGCGGTGAATAACTTCCAAATCAACAGTAGTATTTGCAGACTTGTAGTTTCCTAGATATGAAAAGCAGTCAACATTTCGTAGATGTTTGGTGCTTGGACGTGCGCCTCTTAAGCTGTCTCGTATGATACTTTTAATTTTATGAATGTTCATTTGAACTCACAGCTTTTGATATGCCTGTGCTAAAGAATTTAGGGTGATTTGAAGGTATTACTTGCGACAATATACAATTGATATCTGCATACTGAAGTTCCATGTACGATTTTCAGAGGTCTGTGTTAGCCTTGAGCTTGTTAAGGTTTAAAACGTTTGTCGTCCATATAGTATGTGGTCTGTAATCTTGTTGGGATCCGGCCTTTGAGAAACTGTAGAATTGTTGATATGTATATGGACAACAGATTAAGCGCTGTAATGCACCCTTGCTTCACGTCCCCATTAGCTGTGAAGGATTCTCCTGTGCTTCTGTTTGTGATCACTGCATCTGTAATGTTGTTGTGGAGTAGTTTTAGAGCTATTACGAACTTCGCTGGGCAGCCATGAAGTACAAGAACTTTTTAAAGGGTGCCACGAGCAACCGATAAAAATACTTCCACATGATCTATGAAAATCATATTAGGAGGTTTGTTTTCCTGGCATTTCTGCAGTTGCCTTGCTGGAAAATTATGTATCATGTACCCCTAATTGGTGTGAATCCGCTCTGCGTTTGGCATGGGATACTTTCCATCAATGGCAATATGCTATAGAATAGTACGCGCGCTATATTTCTAGCAATGTATAAAACCGGGATTCTAGATAGTTTCCACCGTCTGCTCTATCAGCCGTTTTGAATATTACTACCAATAGCGAGTTTCTAAAGTCTGATGGCATCTAATAAGTGTGCCAGATATCGATTATTAAGTCATACACGTGACTAGTTAGTACACCGCCACTCTCCTGAAAGATTTCCGCCGGAATGGCATCTGGGCCAGTTGCTTTGTGTGTCTTAGACTGTGTAATTGCTTTCTGGACTTCTTAGAGAGTTGGAAATAAGCCAAGGTGTTCCTTAACAGGAGCCTGTGCGATTACTCGCCAACTTCTGAGCTAGCATTCAGTATTTCATATAAATGATAGGCATATAGGCAACATAACTTCCCACCAATGTGAAAAATTAAATTTCATTTGCATTTCTGTGCTTGATACCGAAGTTCTGATGCTTCTATATCAATCGTCCTTGTAAAGTTACACTTTTGGAAAATAACGATTTAAGCTCACCACCCTGCCATGGTAAAGTTGATGCACAAAATACCCCACTAAGAGGGCCATACATTGGGTTTTATGAGAAACTTTCATTTCAACTCTATATAAATTGACCACAATTGGTTTATTTAATCGATTGATTAATAATTTGTTTATAAGAAGAAGTAATAGCATCCGACAGAGTAGGGTGGAAGGTGCAATGTTCTCCAGGTTTTTTGTTCAAATTGAAACGTCTGGTAAAGTATTCTTCTCTACAAATACTTTGAACATTTTGTGAATGGCAGGAAAAGTAATAAGGACAAGGAAAAAGCGAACTTGTTCGAAAATAAAAGAAATTCGTCTACAATAGCAATAGTCCAGCACAATTAAATTTAAATATACAGTACATACCATTTTGAAATGCCTATTATGAACTGAGTTTAAGGAAATAGAAGACAAATTCCTCCCCGTGGCTTAACGGAATTGTATACTAAACGCATTACACAAATGGGTAACCACCAAGCGAGTGGCTACACGTAGCTGAGAGATTGCTTTCAGAGATAGTGTGTTCGAGCTCTACTGTCGGCAACCGTGGAGATGGTTTTCCGTGGTTTATAATTTTCACACCAAGTAAACACTATGGCTGTACCTTAATTAAAGCCACGGTCGTTTACTTCCCAGTCCTAGCCTAGTACACTGGATAACCAACCAAAGGGAACGAGATTTTTTTTCCACTGGTACTCAAAACGTTAATCCGATTCATCTCGAATGTTTTTCTGTCCTTGTTGGTGCATGAAGAAGAAGAATAAGAAGAAAGAAAATACAATGGTGGTGTTAAGATTCTAGATTTCATGCTCAAAACAATGTATTGGCTTTAAAAGAAGCTGAGTGTAGTAATTCCCTTTTTCTGATTGTGTCCATACAAGTGTGTACAGTTATCGGAAAGCTTTATTAAAAGTTTGGGACTACCGAGCTCGATAGCTGCAGTCGCTTAAGTGCGGCCAGTATCCAGTAATCGGGAGATAGTAGGTTCGAGTCCCACTGTCGGCAGCCCTGAAGATGGTTTTCCGTGGTTTCCCATTTTCACACCAGGCAAATGCCGGGGCTGTACCTTAATTAAGGCCACGGCCGCTTCCTTCCACTTCCTAGGCCTCTCCTATCCCATCGTCGCCATAAGACCTATCTGTGTCAGTGCGACGTAAAGCAAATAGAAAGAAAAAGTTTGGGGTCATTACATGATCATGATCATCATGATCATCATCACCATCACGTGTCGTTTTACACATGTCTGAGTGTCGTATCTCCATTTACTGCGCATCTTCATCCTAGAGGGTTTTCAGCACTTCTTAAGGTCTGCTCAGGTGGCAAACAAGTGAGCTTCTTAATTTAGTCATCCTTTTACATGCTGTCCTTCACCATTGTCAATTTCTTCTCGTGATGTATCCGCAGAATCCGTGGATCTTCTGAATCACGCGGGAAGAGAGAAGCTTGTAGATGTAAAGTTGCTTAGTCATGGACAGTCCACTGTACACGCAGCATTCTGCGCCAATATCATATCTCGAATGAATCGATGCGTTGTTTGTCTCTGGACTTTAGCGTCCATGTTTCACAATCATGGATAACGACCGAGATAAGAGCTTCAACAAGACGGACCTTTGTGTTATTAGTTATTGTTTTGTTCTTCCAGATCCTGGTGAGTTCTTTCATGGCAACTCGCCCTGAGGTCTACCTTACAATTTCCTATGTCACAGATAGTTTATTCAAAAATGAAAAGAAAAAGCAAATACGTCTTCGTGCAGGCCATGAAGGCCCTTGGAGAAGTGGAAGAGAATGGCTTCTACTACCCGTTGTCTTGGCACTTTGTGGGGTACAGTGATTAGATTTAAGCCCGGCTGCCTTTTCCCGACTGAATTAACCTGGTATTCATTTTTGATGTAGGTTGAGTGAACTTCAGAACCATGTGCACATTTCTCAGCAAGTTAGTTATCGCTGCAGACGAGGAGAGATTTGTCGTCGGCATGTTTCAA
This sequence comes from Anabrus simplex, assembly GCF_040414725.1. NCBI lineage: Eukaryota > Metazoa > Arthropoda > Insecta > Orthoptera > Tettigoniidae > Anabrus > Anabrus simplex. Next base: position 258,759,737 of record NC_090267.1, on the reverse strand, counting down.
ATTATTGTTAATAACTTCGCCACCGACTGATATGCCTCTTGTTCATCCATCAAGAGCATTTCTGATTACATGCTGGGCATCACAGGTGTTAAATAGGTAGTTGAACAGATATAACAAACCTCTTCTTAGAATTTATGAAGATTTTGGAAACATTAGCACTTGTCCTCATAGTGGCAGTGTTATTTCTGTATAGCCCAATCAACAGATATCATGGAACACCATATTATGCAAGCATCTGCCAACGCTTTTCTCTTAACAATGTTGAAGTCCTATGTGTTGGAAGAAAATAAAGCAAATGAGAACAGAAACAGAACAGTCTTTAGATTTCTCTATTATTAACCTGATGTAGAACATTTTCCCCGTGTTCCCTTGTCTTCCACCAAATCTGGGTGTTCTTTGAATATGTGAGGTAATGTGCTAGGCTGAAGACGCTGGTTAGTAATATACAAAATAATTTTACTGGTATGCGTTATGAGTGCTTTGGAAACCATAGTCAACTCCTTTATTCCATCCTACAAATATGAATCACTTATGACACAGATCGAATTCATTCATAATGAACAACTAAACTACTAACATCTCATTCTGTCATTATTTATCGTATGGGTTTTACTGCTGGGAGCACCTAGGGCATGTTCGGCTCGCTAGGTGCAGGTCCTTCTATATGCCGCCCATTGGCAACCTCCGCGTCTGGATGTGGGATGGTGATAATGAGGAAGGGGGGAGCGTGAACCCCGGTGCCGGCACGTAACCTACTCCTGTCAAATAACACCAAGGGGTCTGCTCAAAGATTTATGTTCCCATCCAACGGAAGAATCACTATTATCAGCGCTAGATACTCCCACTCCATATGATTACTGCGGAGATGCTTGGGTTTGAATCCAGGCTTTTGGCACGCAATCGAGTGATTATATTGTACACCATCACCTCTCCATACCCATGCCGACCAACATTCTGATGGTGAAGATATTTTCGATCAACGGGTCTCGAATCGGCCAACCACGGTGTCAGACCATGCCCGCTAGATTAAGCCATAGTAAACTAAGCGCATACGACATCGTAGTAAAATAAATATTGCGTACTGGCTGTGGTGGTGGTGGTGGTTTTAAGGCAACCATCCTCTATATAACACTAATCAGAGGGAAAAAATTGAAGGGATCCGACACTTCGAAAAATGAAGATATCGCACAAAGAAAGACAAGGGCAACGAAGGGTTGAAAATGAAAGACTCCCTAGCCCTCGAAAACCTAATAGCGTCGGGGTCGGAAAAGAACAAGTGTTGACCAAGAAAGGTCGGATAGTATAGATGAAAGTGAGGAGCCTAGCACAAGTAAGTGGAAGCAATGCCAGAACTCAGCTGAGGACCCCGTGGTCACCAACCCACGCTCCAATGTTCAGAGCCCCTGGTCCTCCTTTAGTCGCCTCTTACTACAGGCAGGGGATACCGTGGGTGTTATTCTACCGCCCCCACCCACAGGGGGATACTGGCTGTGGTACCCGGCATTATCCGTATAGTTTTTTGAAAATGTACCTTTAAATTTTGTATTACCTGTTAATTAGGAGTAAAGTGAATTTTATAGCATTCCTTATTGAGATGTTGATTAATATTTTACGACCTACTATGTAGTTTTAGGGTTATTTAGATGTGTTTGATTTCAAGTTTCTGATTACTTAATGTTCGAGTAAAACTTTGTCCTTGTGGAAGCTCGAATCGCCTGAGAAGTATTCGATCATTTCAATAAACATGAGTGATAACTACTTGTATTTACCCGTCATGGTATGGAAATTATGTACTCGATTCCAACTAGCGGTGGTTGGGATGTTTCATTTTCCTAGTGGTTTTTTTTTTCAGATGGTAAGTCATGTGCACCAAGTTTCGTTGAGAGTTATTCTGGAATATACCCACATACATTCATGATCTCGGTTATTTTTACAATCATTTTCACCCCTTTTCAACATCCATTCTGACTGTGGCTGTAGTATGACTTAATCGGCATCCAGAGTGCCACAGTTCAATTCAGCGACCTCGTAAACAATGGATTCGACGTCAACATCAGTTGTTTTACTTTATTTTTACATATCAACCCCTTCCCTAGGCGTGTTTTACCCAACATTATTTTGTCATATAGTAAGTCGTATGTGTACAAGTTTAGTTGAGAGCTATTTTGCAACATACACATGTACATTCGTAATCTCGGTAATTTTGGGCATTTTTTCTTTCACCCTTCTCAACTCCTATGCCGAAGGGGGATGAACTTGGATATAAACGCCAACCGCATTGCCACTATTCATCACATTGATCCCGAAAATTATGGATTCTACATTATTATTGGTCATTGTCTATTTTTTTATATTTAACAACTTTTTTCTGTAGGATATAATACCCCCATAGTATTTTTCTCCAGACAGTAAGTCATATGTACACCAAATGTTTGAGAGATATGCTAGAACACACACACGCCCATAATTTCGGACATTCTTCTTCACCACTACTAACCCCATTCTGAATGTTTAAGAACTTTGAATTTTAAGGCGTCCAGAGTGTCACAGTTCATCTCAGCGACCCCGAAAACTAGGGATTCGACAATAATATCGGTCATTCTTAATTTTTGTGATATGATTATGATTATAACGTGATCAGCACAGTTCGAAGAAAAGAAATTCACACTGTCCAACAAATAAACAACACAGTCTTTAGAAATTATTATGATGCAATTCGTTGCGAAAGACCGACGTGAATCAAATGGTCACGTTTGTAACTGAACTATCACTTCCCTGAGTATGTACAATAACATGACGATAAACTATCATGTGGCAAGTCCACCCTGTTTATGCAAATTGATAATACTTTATGGGTTCGAACCCCACTGTCGGCAGCCCTGAAGATGGTTTCCCGTAGTTTCCTATTTTCACACCAGGCAAATGCTGGGACTGTACCTTAATTAAGGCCACGGCCGCTTCCTTCCCACTCCTAGCCCTTCCCTGTCCCATCGTCGCCATAAGACCTATCTGTGTCGGTGCGACGTAAAGCAACTAGCAAAAAAAAAAAAAAAGATTATTCGCTCGGAGAATTTATACCCGTTCTCAAGAATGTTAATTACTCGAACTGTTCAAGTTTTAATACGCAGTTCTATCACCTGTTGATGACTATAAATATTATATCACTTCCTATCTCGGACAAAAATAAAGTTCAAAGTTACCGCCTTCGACACTTAGAAATTTGTACGTCCGCAAACGCGAACACTTGTACTTTCCGTAAACACAATTACCGTCGCCAGTCTGCGGAACAGAGTAACGATCCCTGACCGATATCTTTCACAGCTGGCCCGCACACCGTGGCAGCTGAAAATACACACAGATACTGATTTAAGCTAACGGCGACGGCGGCGGAGAAGTTTTCATTCCCCACCCGAAGGGTGGGGCGGGCCCCCTAGATCGTAACGCGATCTCTCGGTCCAGGAGCAGTGAAAGGAACAGTGTGATGCATGTAAATGTAGGAGATGGGTAAGCGATGTGAAAATTATGGAGGATGTTATGGTGGGGCCTCTTGGTTGGGGGAAATGACTGTAGAGGGAGGTTTACACCAGAGTGTCGAGAAGGAAGTTGCGTGGAAGGGTAAGGTGGTGAAGTGTTGAAGCGATGTGGTAAAGGACAGTTTATGTGAGGTTGGAGATGTGAAAGGGTAGGCGGTGGTGGGTTGGAGAGATGAGCAGAGGAAGGAGATGGACGGACATGGAAAGAACGCGGAAGGCGGGGATGATCAGGTTGGGTATGGCGATGAGATTTGGAGGGGGGATGGCTAAGGCAGGGAGGTGAGCGAAAAGGTTCGACGGTATGATGACTGCCCTAGAGAAGTGCACCGTTGGAGATCAGGTGGGCGTCGGCTGCTGCGCTGTGAAACAGAAGTCGAATTAAGTATGTCGGACCGGTGGAGTGGTAGATTCGGAATTTTTGCTAACTCAGCTAGTTCCTTTTATAACCGTAGTCCGGGCATCTTGGCTTCTGATTCGTCAATCAATTGAGGTGGAAGTGATCGAATGTTCGATGACTACGTCACATTTCCTTCGCTAGCTTTCCATCAGCGTGCGCAGCTGCTACATCCATCACCTGCACGCACAGCTGCCTTTTCAAAACTCTCGTACAGCTGTTGTTACGAGTTGCGCTCATATGCACCAGAAATACTTTGATAATGAATGTCACTGTGACATTCCCGTTTCAATATATATGCACGTAGAACAATTATCTAGCATTGGTCTTCTTGTTCTTCTTGTCTTTCCCAAACTCCCTCATCTCTACACTATGGGTTTTCTTCTCTCCTTTATCCTAGAACTTTTGAGTTTAGAATTCTTGGCTGTTGCGTTCTTGGATGTGAACTTATGTGAACTGATTTTCTTTCTGAATGTTGTCCGTGTAGTTGCCAGTGGGTCAATATTAATTTCTGCAAGGTCGCTGTGTCTACCGATCAGTGTAATTTTGTTTTTCAGGGTCCGTTAATGATGAAAAATATTTTTTGGTCAGTCGAGAGTCATCCATTCGTGCTATGTGTCCGTAAAATATCATACGCTTCTTCCGTGCAACTGAGGAGAATCGCTCGGTCATAGAAAACAGTTCTTCTAAACGTTAACGTATCCCGATACAGTTTTGAATATTGGGTCGAAATACCTTCCTGAGTATCTGCCGTTCTATTTCCTATAGGCCTACATCCTTGATGTTGGTGGTTAAGGGTGACCCCTCAATGATTATTATTATTATATTTATAAATTTGGAAATTTTCGAGGTTATTAAATAAATACGCACGAACTGTTATGGTAGTATAATGTAATATTATCTGAAAAACATTTTTAAAATACATCACAGTTAGATACTATATGATTTTCTGCAGTTTGGCAACAGATTTATTTGAACTTTTTGAACTTATTGCGATTAATTTATACAAATTCGTTAACTTTGTACATTTTTCTTACTGCGAAATCATTAATCCAGTGTCGTAGGATAAACAAAATAATATGTCACACTACAAGGTGCGTAAATGTATGATTTAATTCCTTTTACTTTTAGTAATTGTCCTTCAGACTGTTTACAGTCGTCGCGAGAGCTTCGTTACGATCCTATAGTACAATCTGTGAAACCAGTGAGAGTTTCTACAGATATGTAGTTATGATTTTCCGGAATGATGAAGTCGAGCTGAAAGATTCAGAGCAGACTTTCCAATTACTGCAGTCTACAACTAAAACAAAATCTCCACTAGTTAGAATGAACAGAGTAAAATAAACGTAATAAAGGTGTCGTTTTAGAATTAAGGAGCGAAGATGAATGCAAAACTTGGGTTCATACGATTGAAGCAAGTAATCCGCACCTGAACGTCATCATTTCACTAAGCGAGTTGGCCGTGTGGTTAGGGTCGCTTACTATGAGCTTGCATTCGAAAGATGGTGGGTTAGAATCTTACCGTCGACTGCCCTGAAGATGGTTTTGTGTTTTTTCCCATTTTTACACCAGTCAAATTCTGGGGATGTACCTTATTTAATGTCACGGCCGCTCCCTTCCCAGTCCTAGCCCTTTCCTTTCCTAACGTTTCCGAAAGCCTTCACTATGTTAGTGCGACCATTAACAATAATTACATACTCATTCATAGAACTGTGGTTAATTTTCCAGGGAATTAATTGCTATAAGCCTTGAAGACATAATTATAGCAGAGTGCTTGACGACCTAGAGGAGTTTGCACCACAAATACGCATTTGTTAAAGTTAGCCTCTTCCAGAGCTAAAGAGTAAGTTGAATGGGACGGACATGCTGAGCTTCTGTTAGCATGGTTCGCTACGGCTGGCCATTTTTTTATCAGTTTCCAAGATCGGGGAGTTTTTAGAAATATCTCGGAAACAGTTGAGTTTAAATCCTTTAAATTGTTTTCTTCGGGGTCCGCGTGGGACCAACCGAGTATAGTTTTTCGCAGTGAGAGGCGTAAAGTGAACTGTGTTCTGTCCTTCTACGACGACTTCGATATGTTGCCTGATTTTTCCCTTTACAACATGGAGTTCAAATTTGTATTTGTCAATGCAACTACCTGTTAAATCCGTCCGAGTGCCTCATTCTCCTCGGTGTAAATGTTGGTACTTATGAGTAGAGGTATGTAGGTTTGTATAAGGAACAAACAAACTTGCTTTTCATCTTATAATAGTATAGACTCCACTCTCAATGTTTCATGATTTTCATTAATATATCCACGACCGGGCGAGTTGGGCGTGCGGTTAGGAGTGCGCAGCTGTGAGATCGCATCCTGGAGATAGTGGGTTCGAACCCCACTGTCGGCAGCCCTGAAGATGGTTTTCCGTGGTTTCCGATTTTCACACCTGGCAAATGTTGGTGCTGTACCTTAATTAAGGCCACGGCCGCTTCCTTCCCATTCCTAGGCCTTTCCTCTCCTATTGTCGCCATAAGACCTATCTGTGTCGGTTTCGACGTAAAACAAATAGCAAAAAGAATATCTCCACCAAAGTACTTGAAAATATTGGATGTAATAATACACATGAACTTCTGCAGTAAGGGAATGAAATAGTATACTAACAAACACTTGGAAATACATCAAAATTAGCCATTGAATTAATTTATTTCTGTCCAGTTTGGTAATATTTTAAACTTACTGCAAATTAGGTAGGCCTATATAGATTCGTTGGAATTTATCATTTTGACCATTTTTATAGGCCGATTGTTCCTTATTGACACACTCGTTCGCTGCCATCGGAAGACGTTCACATGAGCTTCATTTACATTTGCAGTCAACAGAGGTTCATGGAAACCCTGACTGATTAATAATGTGAATGTAAATAATATGGATTCGCTTTATACATTAGTACAGCAATAGAATATTTCAGTGAATTGATATTAGTCGAAAACAAGGGACTGTACAATAGATAAGTGATAGACTATTTAACAACTTTAAAATAGTGAATATGTAAGGTTTCGGTAGCAAATATTTTATCTTATACCACGACGATATTGTGTCTAATAACAAGCACATGAAATATAATAGTATTTTAACAGTGTACCAGCAACCAATATTTTAAAGGTCACAAATTTCAATTATGGGGGTCGAATTATGGGTTCACTCTTTGCTGGTGGAAGCGTACTAATGAAACACAAGAACTGCAGTTTATTCCTACTATGTCCGATACATGCACGTCCACGCCTTGGTCCCTGGGCAACGGGTACAGTGCGTGTACAGGGCTAAGTCATGTAAGGGCGACAAAGCGAGTTCCCGACGCTTCAAAATGGGAACCCACCAGCTAAGGGAGACAATTCTGAAAGAAAACATCGGCCCTCAAGGATTCCTGCGGGTTGGCATTTGTCTGACAACCCAATCTGTAAAATTCACCTAAAATTTTCTGATCAAGTTTCAATATGTCCAGGGATTACAAGTAGTTCTGCATATTAATATCAGGTGAATAGCCTATTACCTTCATATTTTTATTCCTAAAATAGCACCAAATTGGATTTTTGCCTATTGAATAAATAGTGAAAAATTTAAAAACCTCTATCTGCAATAGTTTACACCTGACTGCAAAATCCAAAGTAATTAAGTATATGATTATTTTTTACAAGTCTGCTAAATTAAAACCTGAAAATAATGAAAACTGTACGGCAAGGAGCATTTCGCATGCAACATATAAAAAAACTATTTGTTAATAACTTTACAAATAATTAAGTAATCAACTTGAAATTTTGTGTGGTTTACTATCATGTTAATACATGCTTGTGTTATGCATTTGGTTGTGCTGAGTGGTAACTTTTAGACGTTCCAAATTTCAGACATGACTCCCCTTTAAGAAGCGTTCTTTTCTTGTGAGAACGTCGAGAGTTCGAGAGATGACACCACAAAGGGCGTAGTTTTCAAAGTTAGCCCCGCCATTGTTTGGACTCTGCCTCTTACTGAGCTAGAGGGTAAGTTGAAAGCAACATGCTGAGTTGGCGTTACCATGGTTACGGCAGGCCATTCTTTGATAAGTTTCTAAGAGGTGGGAGTTCTTTCGGAAATAAATATATCGGAAACGGTTCATGTTAGGGCTCATAAATTTTGTTTTTGATTGTTTCTTGCTGAGAAGGGAGCAAAATGAGCTGTGATCTATTCTTCTACAACTTGGATATTTTGTCACCTTTATGGATTTTTCGTTTTCTGCATGCTTACAGCATGGAGTTAAAATTTGAATTTGACAGTGGCCCATCCTAGTACCTCGTGTGCCAGGTGTAAAGAAAGTTACTTCTATTATATAATAATAATAATAATAATAATAATAATAATAATAATAATAATAATAATAATAATAATAATAATAATAATAATAATAATAATAATAATAGGAAGCCTCCGTGGCTCAGAAGGTAGCACGGCGGCCTCTCACCACTGGATACCGTGGTTCAAATTCCGGTCACTCTATGTGAGATTTGTGCTGGACAAAGCGGAGGCGGGACAGGACTTTTCTCCGGGTACTCCGGTTTTCCCTGGTATCTTTCATTCCAGCAACATACTAGATTATCATTTTATAACATCTGTCAGTCACTAATATACATCACTTTGGGAGTCGCGACCCCCTAGTAATAATAACCTATATATGATTCATTCATTACATGCCTGACCCGGTCAATGACTGGAAAACAGGTTGTAGGTTTTCATTTTCAATAATAATAATAATAATAATAATAATAATAATAATAATGATAATAATAATAATAATAATAATGCCATTTGAATTTGACGTCATCTGACTGTCTGTTCGTCAATTTCAACGTCTGGTTTTACTCTAGGCTCACTAGATGGCAGAGTAAAATGAATCTTTTTAGAAGGGTATCGGTGAGTATTTAAACTAATTTTGTCGGATAAACATTAAATGTGTCGGGCTGAGTGGCTCAGACGGTTGAGGCACTGGCATTCTGACCCCAACTTGTCTGATTCGATCCCGGCTCAGTCCAATGGTATTTGAAGGTGCTCAAATACGTCGGTCTCGTGTCGGTAGACTTGCCGGCACATAAAAGATCTCCTGCGGGCTAAAGTCCGGCATCTCAGCCTCCCCGAAAAGCATAAAAGTTGTTAGTGGGACGTAAAAACAATAACAATTTTACCAAAATAAAATGTGCTGCCAGAGTTCTACATGTCGACATCGTACGGCATGGGGTACGAATGGAATTTTTCTGCCTTTGAATAATTCGACTAAATTCGTCGGGTTTGAACCAGCGATCCTTGTATCGAGAGGGCGGCTCGCTGCCAGTGTAGTACCACAGAGGATGCTCTATTATTATTATTATTATTATTATTATTATTATTATTATTATTATTATTAGTAGTAGTAGTAGTAGTAGTAGTAGTAGTAGTAGTAGTAAGAGTAATTGTGATATTTATTTCGAATAAGCCCATGTATGATTTCAACAGTATTTAGAGGCCTCTCTTCGCTCTCCGTTGTGATCGTATTTCTTTCATTATTTTCCTGTAGGCTTCTTTTTGCTCTTTGGTCGAAAATGTTCTGGTCATTTCCTTAAGTTTGTTCTCCAGGTCATCTTGCCACTTTCAAATTTTGGATCCACAGAGCTCCCCCTCTTGAGTGACTTATTATGATATTCCTGGCAATTTAAGGTCGTGTTTGATTTCACCGATTCATGTATTTGTGTATTTTAGTATTACTCCTGTAAAATTCAGGATTTAGATTTTTGTCTTTTGCGAATTTGCCAGGATTCCTCCTTTTGATGTGTCTATCTACATCTATATATATAAAAATGAATGTTTGTATGTTTGTATGTTTGTATGTTTGTATGTAAATGACACATCTCCTCCTAAACCACTGGAGCAATTTCAATCAAATTTTGAACACTTATTATTTGATATCTGGAGACGAGCACTGTGGGGGTAAGCTACCACTACCCCCCTTAGGGGCGGGGGGTTAGGGGGGTCAGGTAAAAACATAATATAAAATAGTGTCGAATCCATAGTTTTTGGGGTCGCTGAGGTGAATAGTGACACTCCCGATTTTTGAAAAGTCAAAATTCTGCTCCCATTTGGGTGGGGGGCGATGGGAGACTGATGATAAATGTATGTGTGTAAATGACACATCTCCTCCTAAACCACTGGAGCAATTTCAATCAAAATTTGAACACATATTATTTGCTATCTGGAGACGAGCACTGTGGGGGTAAGCCACCACTACCCCCCTTAGGGGGGTTTAGGAGGTTCAGGTAAAAACATAATCGAAAATAGTGTCGAATCCATAGTTTCTGGGGTCACTAAGATGAATAGTGACACTCCCGATTTTTTAAAAGTCAAATTTCTGCTCCCATTTGGGTGGGATTTCGAGGGGGACTGATATATAAAATTAAACGAAAATAGTGTCGAATACATAGTTTTCGGGTTTGTCGAGGTGAATTGTACACTCCGGATTTTTAGTATCAGGAGACAAACCACGTGGGGTTAAGACAGCCAAGGAAAGCTTAGGGGCGGGGGGGGGGCAAAGGGGTCAGATAAAAAAATTTACGAAAATAGTGTCGAATCCATAGTTTCCAGGGTCGCTGAGATGAATAGTGACACTCCGGATTTTTTAAAGTCCGAGTTGAACCCTCTTTGGGGTGGGGGTGAGGGGGGAGTGATATATAAAAATAAACGAAAATGGTGTCGAATACATAGTTTTCGGGGTCGCCGAGGGGAATTGTACACTTCGGATTTTTAGTATCAGGAGATAAACCACGTGGGGGTAAGACAGCACAGGAAACCTTAGGGGGTTGAGGGGGTCAGATACACAAATTAACGAAAATAGTGTCGAATCCATCCTTTTCGGGGTCGCTGGGATGAATAGTGACACACTGGATTTTTTTAAAGTCCAAGTTCTGTCCCCTTTCGGGTGGGGGCAAGGGGGGGGAGTAATATATAAAATAAAATGAAAATAGTGCCGAATATATTTTCGGGGTCGCCGATGGGAATTGTACAGTCCGGGTTTTTAGTATCAGGAGACAAACCACGTGGGGGTTAGACAGCCCAGGAAACCTTAGGGGCGGGGGGGGGGGACCGAGGGCGGTGAGATATTAAAATAATCGAAGTAGTGTCGAATACATACTTTTCGGGCTCGCTGAAACGAAAACTGACACTCCGGAATTTTCAAATGTCCAAGTTCAGCCCCTTTCGGGGTGGGGGCGATGGGGGAGTAATATATAAAAATAATAGAAAATAGTGTCGAATCCACAGTTTTCGGGGTCGCTGGGATGAATGACACCCCGGATTTTTTTGTATCAGAAGACAAACCACGTGGGGGTAATACACCCCAAGAAACCTTAGGGGCAGGGGGGCAAAAGGGCTCAGATAGAAAAATCATCAAAAGTAATGTTGAATCCATACTTTTCGTGGTCGCTGAGATGAATAGTCACACTCCGGAATTTTTTTAAGTCCAAGTTCAGCCCCCTTCGTGGTATGAGGCGATGGGAGAGTGATATATAAAAATAATCGAAAAGAGTGTCGAATCCATAGTTGTCGGGGTCGCTGAGATGAATAGTGAGACTCCGGATATTTTATAAGTCCAAGTTTATCCCCCTTTGGGATCGGGGGCGAGGGGGTATTGATATATAAAATTAATCGAAAATAGTGTCGAATACATAGTTTTCGATTTCGCCGAGGTGAATTGTACACTTCGAAATTTTAGTATCAGGAGACAAACCACGTGGGGGTAGGACACCCCAGGAACGCTTAGGGGCAGGGGTGCGAGGGGGTGAGACATATATATCATCGAAAGTAGTGTCGAATCAATACTTTTCGGGCTCCCTGAAATGAATAGCAACACTCCGAAATGTTTTAATGTCCAAGTTCAGCCCTCTTCGTTGGGGCGGGATGGGGGATTGACGTATAGAAATAATAGAAAATACTGTCGAATACGTAGGCTACGGGTTCGCTGAGATGAATAGTGACACTCCGGAATTTTAGTATCAGGAAACAAACCACGTGGGAGTAATACACCCCAGGAAACATTAGGGGTGGGGGCGAGTGGCTGAGATATACAAATCATCGAATGTAGTGTCGATTCCATATTTTTGGGGGTCGCTGAGATGAATAGTGACACTCCGGAATTGTTTAAAGTCCAATTTTAGCCCCCATCGTGGTGGGGGAGATGGGAGAATGTTATATAAAATTAATGGAAAATAGTGTCGAATCCATAGTTGTCGGGGTCGCTGAGATGAATAGTGAGAATCCGTTTATTTTATAAGTCCAAGTTTATCCCCCTTTGGGATCGGGGGCGAGGGGGTATTGATATATAAAATTAATCGAAAATAGTGTCGAATACATAGTTTTCGATTTCGCCGAGGTGAATTGTACACTTCGAAATTTTAGTATCAGGAGACAAACCACGTGGGGGTAGGACACCCCAGGAACCCTTAGGCACCGATGAGCGAGGGGGCTGAGATATAAAAATCATCGAAAGTAGTGTAGAATCCATACTTTTCGGGGTCGCTGAGATGAATAATGGCACTCCGGAATTTTTTAAAGTTCAGCCCCCTTCGTGGTGGGTGGCAATTGGAGAGTGATATATAAAAATAAATGAAAATAATGTTGAATCCATAGTTGTCGGGGTCACTGAGATGAATGGTGAGACCCCGGATATTTTACAAGTCCAAGTTCATTCCCCTTTCTGGTGGGGTTGAGGGTGATTCAGATTTAAAAATAATCGAAAATAGTGTCGAAGCCATGGTTTTCGTGGTCGCTAAGATGAATAGTAACACTCCCGGTTTTTTAAAACTCAAAGTTTGACCCCCTTTAGGGGGGAGGGTAATGAGATATAATAATAATCGAATATACTGCCTAATCCATAGTTTCCCGGGTCGCTGAGGTGAATAGTAACATTCCGGACTTTTAAAGTCCAGCCTCACCCCCCTTTGGTATAGAGGGTGAGAAAGGGTGAAATAATAAATTGTCAAAAATGCCCCCCTTTGGCATAGAGGGTGAGAAAGGGTGAAAAAATAAAGTGTCAAATATGCCCAAAGTAATAGACGTGTGTATGTTTCAGTATGACTTTCAAGTATGACTTATTACCTGGAAAACACACTGTGGGAGTAAGACGCCCCTAGAACCACGTCGGAAGCGGGTGAAATATAAAATCCATATTAATAAATAGAAGACAGTTTGGTGCGATCTATATATACTGTACTATACTTATATAAATTAAGGCATAAAAATGAAAACAGACGTGAATTAATGAGACCATTCTAGGCATCCTAGAAACTTAAAGCTTGGTACCAGACAACCTGATGACTTCAGGATCCCTAGAAAAATCTAAAATTCTCAAAATTCTCTAAGAGGGACATGTTGGGAGTTTTCAAATCTGCATAAGAACACAGTCGGTGATATTTATCCTGAAGGATGACATATACGTTTCATGGGCTTAAAAGTTTCCTGAAAGTCCTAATTTTTTACCCCCTCCCCAATATCAAGATGGCAGCACAATCTCCCAGACGAGTTAGAAAATAGAAATTTAGCAAAATTCAAGTTTTTTGCCTGTAATCGATGGAAGATTTACGAGATGTATAAAAATAATTTTTACCCCCCAAAAATATCGAAATATGGAGGCAATTTTAATGACGGTGCAGACTTTCCTTTCGAGGTGTTTGGTGGCTAGACGGTAAGTCGTATCACAAAACGGATGGAACAATCTCCGTTCAATTTGGAGTGATCTGCAACTTTCATCCTATAACTTTTTGTTGTATCTCTATCCCTTATGTTAAATTTGGCTCTATTTCTGGAATTACCTACATTTTGCACTTTGTACACGTAAATTGATGGTTTGATTCACTTATAGGAAAGATGGGATCATCAAATTCTACACGAATATTGGCCCACCCAGCCAAATTGTATGTTTGAAGCTGTCGCATAAGTATCTGAAAAGTAATTCACTGTGTGAAAACCTTACACAAATTTCACCCTATTCAACGGTTCTAAAATAATCCTGCCTTTAAATATATGAGATACGAGGAAATACCATAGGGCCAGCCATTTAGATAGCTAAATGAGGCCAGAGTCGTCTTTTAATACAATCCGTTTTTCAATATGAATGCACCGTTTAGCAGCAGTTATTCTGTAAACGAAGGTGAACATGCATATACTTCCGTATGCCGATCTACATTTATTAATTTAAGTCGATTTTTAGCGATCTAGAAAGGGGTGTGTCTTACATTGTAATTAATACTTTACAAATCAAAAGTGACTCTCAGCAGGAGGGCGTCTGCTGTTGTAATCAGTACTCCCCACATCGACCTTAACTGGCAATAGGAATGGGGTAGTTCTCCAACCCCTGTGTACCGTTGTAATGTATAATTCCCTTCTTGATTTGACTAGCAGAAGACAACGGAGCGTGCATTTTTTAAACTCTTTTACCAGATTCTCTTTATCATTAGGTATAGGTGCACCCAATTATAAACAAATTTACCCATCAAAATGTGACTGACGTTACGCATAGTGAATTGCGGCAGACAAGTGGACCTGTCGTTATCATCACAACTCTGCAACTCGCACTTTACATTGGAAACAACGTCTGCGGACCTCCCTATGCTTTTCTTCGGATAACGCCAAGAGACATGCAATTAATTTTTTTTATTCACTTCATTTACAGCAATTTGCTTCGATCCGTATACATTGTAGAATACCGTAGCGAAGCACGGGTACATTTGCTAGTATTATATAAATTTTTGTCTGTACATCGCTAAGAATTTAAAAAGGACGGTATTTCTGCATCGGTCGTGGCCACACTAACAATGAAATGTACTTGTTAATTTTCCGTCGTGTCTGTCTGTCTGTCTGTCTGTCTGTCTGTCTGTCTGTCTGTCTGTCTGTCTGTCTGTCTGTCTGTCTGTCTGTCTGTCTGTCTGTCTGTCTGTACGGGCATCACGAGAAAATGGCTGAAGAGAATTAAATGAAAATCGGTACAATCTTGCCAGGAGTAAAATGGTAGTATAGGGAAAGGGTAACATTCTGTTCTGAAATATTTATGCTATTAGTGATCCTGTCTTTAAATAATACATAACTAAAGTTATATAGAATTATATTTTTCCGATCATTTATGACTTAAAATTTTTTACCATACCGGCTATGATAACAGAGATATTCATGAATTTCGTTTTTTGTTGGTAAGTCCATATCAGTGTCAAGCTATGAGAAAATGGGTTGAACAGAATGTAATGAAAATCGGTATGTAAAGTCGGGGAATAAAGCACTACAGTACAGGATATGAATAACTCTATTCACACTGTATGAAATGATGATTTAGGGGAAGGCACCTATAATTTAATTGTTTAAATACCTATGCAGTCCGCCTTTGTGGTTTAGTGGTTAGTATGATTAGCTACCACCCTCGGAGGTCCGAGTTCGATTCCCGACACTGCCACGAAAGTCGAAAAGTAGTACAAGGGCTGGAACGGGCTCCACTAAACCTCGAGAGGTCAAATGAGTAGAGGTGGGTTCGATTTCCACCTCAGCCATCCTGGAAGTGGTTTTCCGTAGTTTCCCATTTCTCCTCCAGGCAAATGCCCTGATGGTAAATAACTTAAGGCCACGACCACTTCCTTCCATCTTTCTTCCTTTTCTAACCTTTCCAATCTTCGCATCCTCCCACATGGCCCCTGTTCAGCATAGCAGATGAGGCCGCCTGGGCGAGGTACTAGTCATTCTCCCAAGTTGTATCCCCGACCCAATGTCTCACGACCCAGGACACTGCCTTTGAGGCGGTAGAGGTGGGGTCCCTCGCTGAGTCCTAGGGAAAAACCAACCCTGGAGGATAAACAGATTAAGAAGAAGTAGAAGAAGAAGAGGAATTACCTATGCTTTTCTTTTGAATATAATTTGCGTTACGTTCCACCGACACAAATTGGTCTTATGGCGACGATGGGACAGGAAAGGGATAAGAGTGTCAAGGAGGCGGAGGTGGCCTCAATTAAGGTACAGCCCCAGAATTTGCCTGGTGTAAAAATGAAAAACCACGTAAAACCATCTTCAGAGCTGCCGATAATGGGGTTCTAACCCACTATCTCCAGAATGCCAGCTCACAGCCGCATGCCCC
Organism: Anabrus simplex; assembly: GCF_040414725.1. Classification (NCBI taxonomy): domain Eukaryota; kingdom Metazoa; phylum Arthropoda; class Insecta; order Orthoptera; family Tettigoniidae; genus Anabrus; species Anabrus simplex. The sequence goes on along the minus strand of NC_090267.1, from coordinate 258,743,670 downwards.
TAACCGCACGGTCAAATTGCCCGGTAATTTCTATGTTATTAGACTATGCAGTTTAATAGAATCTTATTCACAGTGTGTACCTTACTTATCTAGAATTCTGTGTACAATGTAGAATTCCGTAACGAAGCACGTGCACAACAGCTAATAAAATTTTAAAATGAAATGTTCTAATGTCACTGTAAATGTCTGTGTATTGTTTGATTTCATGTTCGCTTCAGTTTCTGTATTGCTCGCCTCTGAGTTCTGGGATTAGAATCTTCCTCATGATTGCATGTTTTTTATCTATGTTTCAATGTCTGCTTTCATATTAAAATGAGCGATTCCGCTCCATAGACACATTCTGACTTTGTGATAATATTGCAGTGTCTGTATGATGTTCCCATTTTTTGATACATTATTTTGTTGATTTTCGTTTGTATGTATTTCAGAAGCGATACTCGTGTGTTACAGGTAATTCCTTTGTACAGTTGTAGCCGAAGAATGACGTACCGGTACTCCACTGTCCTTCTGAAGAGTTTAATCTGTTTCTGGTTTCTTGGGATGGCGCTATTTAAGACTGATTAATAATCTGCAAATACCTAGGTATTTATTCCTAACTTTACTCTTCCTGGTATGATTCGTTTACTTTGTGTTATTCTTCTTCTCATTATAGTTATTATTATTATTATTATTATTATTATTATTATTATTATTATTATTATTATTAGGTATAATGTTGATATAATACCTATACAGTATTCGTACCTCTAATCGATGACTCTTGTTAGGTCTTGAATTACGGTTAGTTAGACTCCAACCAGTTGTGCAGAACTTGAAGCAATATGGCTTTACTCAGCTTTCAGCAGTACATCACGACCTGAGGCTAACTCCCCTTAATCCGCACATTATCTGTGTACCCATTCTGGACTTTGAGAGCCCACTTATGCCTACTGGTTTGTTCAACACAGCGAAGGCAATCCAGATATCGTAATTCAATATGAAATGTATCTCACCATTTTACAGCATGACCCTAAAGTCAGTTTCCTCTGGGAGAAAACTAACATAACGATACTATTTAGCAAATCATTTACAGCCTCGTGCGCACCGCGCCTTGAACTTAAATACCGAGTTCTTATACAGTATATTCTGTTAAGTTATTTGTTTTCAATGAAAACAAACAAACAAAAACAAACAAATAAAGAGACACGAAAATCCTGAAAACTAAACCTGCATTCGACCCTTTTTATACACAAATCCGAAATAAGAACGGAAGATCAGGCAAAATTTAGAAGTATATGGACAAAAATTAAAATTTATTTTCTGTCCCAGTGAGGAAAGTAATGTCAAACTACCTCACTCCTCATCCTGCCTAGTATGCCCCATTTTAGTGCCGCCATCGGTTATAGTGGGTTCCATGTAACCGAATATAACCTACGCTGGTGCTTTCTGAGGACACAATCAGCCTTCGTGCTGATGACCCAACAGACAGACAGACAGACAGACAGACAGACAGACAGACAGACAGACAGACAGACAGACAGACAGACAGACAGCTTAGGGGTTGTAGTTAGGATGTAAAGGAGAGGGCATATAAGTCTCTGGTAAGATCCCAACTAGAGTATGGTTCCAGTATATGGGACCCTCACCAGGATTACCTGATTCAAGAAATGGAAAAAATCCAAAAGCAACTCGATTTGTTCTGGGTGATTTCCGACAAAAGTGTAGCGTTACAAAAATTTTGCAAAGTTTGGGCTGGGAGGAATTGAGAGAAAGAAGAAGAGCTGCTCGACTAAGTGGTATGTTCCAAGCTGTCAGTGGATAGATGGCGTGGAATGACATTAGTAGACGAATAAGTTTGAGTGGCGTTTATAAAAGTAGAAAAGATCACAATATGAAGATAAAGTTGGAATTCAAGAGGACAAATTGGGGGAAATATTCATTTATAGGAAGGGGAGTTAAGGATTGGGATAACTTACCAACGGAGACGTTCAATAAATTTCCAATTTCTTTTTGAAATCATTTAGGAAAAGACTAGGAAAACAACAGATAGGGAATTTGCCACCTGGGCGAATGCCCTAAATGCAGATCAGTATTGATTGATTGATTGATTGATTGATTGATTGATTGATTGATTGATTGATTGATTGATTGATTGATTGATTGATTGATTGATTGATTGATTGATTGATTGATTGATTGATTGATTGATTGACAGACTGCTCTATATTGTACCGAGTGTGGTGGTGGCGTGTATTAACTAGGACTTCTGACAGTAAAAAATGGCATATAATTTCATCTCACCTCCTCATCAAGCCCGTAGCAGGAAACCGGACTTATGGGATATGCATACATAGAGAATGCTATGGATTGTCGTATGACCAGTCGGTTGGCACCTTGAGTGCTACGCGAACTTGTGTATTTTAATACTGATTGTAGGCAAAATGGTAATAGCGCTTGAAATCTACAGGGCGGTCATCGGCTGATGAAATAACCGATTAAAATACCAGATATGTGAATTTGGAAAACAGTATTAATGTCCTTAAATGGCGTTGTTACCGATAGTCATCGCGGTGGTATTGATGACTGGTGGAGTGGAGATTAATCCTGGGTCCCTGAGATGGATGTAAAAATGAAGGATGAGATAAAAAAAGGTAACCAAGCCGACATGACAAGGGGTTTGATTGTGGATCAGCATAAGGATATTCAAGATCTGAAAAGTACTCTGAAAAGTGAACTGGCAGGGATTAGACAAGGCCTCAAAAATGTCAAGTGTAGATGTACTTCTTAAAGGGACATCACATGTTGTTGGAGCCGCGCATTCGAGAGCGGGAAATGCAGGTCCGGAAAGAACCGCTTACTCAACGTAGCTGATGCCTCACCATTTATGACATTAAAGAAAATAGGGTGAGAGTAAATTGTCGTTATTTTCTTCTGTTTTTGGAAGGGATAAAGGCAGGAGTGAAAGTGAACTGCACTGACTCCGATGTGGATGACGTCCAGAGATTAGGAAGGACTCAAGGAAATAGGCCTGTAAAGCTGCAACAGGTATCCGGAATAAAAGCTTACAAGATTCTATTTAATGCCAAGAATATTAAGTGGATGATGGTACGGGTCTACAGGGAGATGGGACCTGACGACAGAAAAGAAGTGAAAGTTCTTCGCTTGCACCGGTGCGATGCCAGAAAAGAGGGTCTTACAGGGGCAAAAGGTCGATAATCATGGGGAATGGTTGGAGAGAAAATTACCCATCAGCACAGTTGGAGACATAGGCTCAATAAGACAGTGCAATAACATCGACACCAGTCGAAAGTAAGATTGGTAACGCGCAAGATGACAACTACACTGACTGAGGACATTGTCATCAGCGACGGGGAACAACCTGTGAGAATAGGCTTGCCACCGGATGATTGAAACGAGGGCGGAAAGAGTACAACACCGGTAGTGGTGTTTATGTTTTTGTTTCCCAAATACATAACTAAATAAGTAATGAACAAATAAATAAATAAACTAGCAAGAATAAATTAGAGCATCCAAAGAAAAAGAAACCAGGACAGAATCTGAAATACATTTGGACAAGAAGGGGAATTCTGTAGATAGAAAGGGAAACAAATGGAAAAGTAAGGGTAGCATGACTAAGTGGAAGAAACGTTAGATTCAGCAGACAGTGGATACCATAGATGTGCGCTGTGCCGCCAGCCACAGGGAAAGCAACAGAACAAACCTTACACTACAGTAACTGCATGAAGTACTGTAGAATGGGCGTGATTTCCTTTTATATGTCTTCCCCTTAGTACCGTTTTAAGATACGGAATTGGGGATGAGGTGAGAAGAAATTACATCGTTTAACGGCAGGATGCCCTTCCTAACGCCAACCTCACTTGAGGAGCTAATGAAGATGAAATGAACGATAGTGAATGAAATTGGGTAAGGAGGAATCGGCTATGACCTATGAATAACAACCGTTCCAGCATTTGCTTTGAAGTAAAAATATAAAAATTCATAGATATTCATTCTTAGGACAGCCGACGTTGGGGCTCAAACCACTCGCCTCCCGAATGCAGAGCCGTAGCGCGTTAACACTCTGTAGTTCATTTTTTTTTTACAAGTTGCTTTACGTCGTACCGACACAGGGAGGTCTTATGGGACAGGAAACGCCGAAGAGTAGGAAGGAGACGGCCGTGGCCTTAATTAAGCCACATCCCCAGCATTTACCTGGTGTGAAAATGGTAAACCACGGAAAATCATATTCAGGGCTGCCGATAGTGGGGTTTGAACCCTCTCTATCTCCCGAATACTGGATACTGGTCGCACTTAAGCGACTGCAGCTATCGAGCTCGGTGGTAGTTGTTCTCTTATCGATTTAAGAAATAAAAAGATAGCCTTCGAATAAGAAATCTCTCTTTATAGTGTCCTGCCCCATTCGGTATGGCCTGTAGTTGATTTGTAATGCATTTTGGCGGCATTAGCGCTACGCTGATTCTGAGCTATGCTGTGTATATATTCTTTTTTTTTTTTTTTGGATGAGGGAGAGTGTAATGCATGTGTGCCACTAAATGGTTCTATAAAACTTCCAAAGAAAAGTGTTTATATCTTTTATTCAATACCGGTAGTGGTGTAAAATTATTTACGGCGTGCTTTGAAACCAGTTCAGCGGAAGAATCATATTCCGATAACTGTCTTTATTCTTATTGTAGAATACTGAAATGAGATATACCTCATAAAGCAAAAGCTACAAGATATCTATGTTTATATAGATTTTCTCTGCTTCTACAGCCATAGAATATAAATACGGGCATTCTACAATTAGATTCTAAACTACATATTTTTCTGAAATATGTAATCTTTCAACTCTCCTGTGTCTTCAATATTTCGATAGTACGGATTGTATAGCAGTTCTGATATGGACCTATATTGTCGACATTGTGTTTTACTGAAGTATGGTGCCATCTGTTGGAACACTTATGAGCTCAGTGATGATTGAATGCTTGATATATAATTTTCCTTGCATAGCTTGGCTTACTTTCCTTTTGAACATGTTTTTACTCCCAATCACATTGTCTTTCCCGTCAGTGGACCTAGACATACTTGTTGATCGTCATATTTTCGCATATATTTTACTAAAAAATGTACCCGTGCTTTGCTACAGTATTATACCTTGAATACGGAGTTCTATATAATTTACTGTACACGCAGTCAGTAAGATTATATTAAACTGCATGTCTCTTAGCGCTATCAGGAAAACAAGAAGGGAAGACCCCATGCGTTGTTTCCTATGTAAGGTGCACGATGGAGAAATGTTTATGATAATGGAAGGCCACATTTCCTACTGCTATTCACAGCCGATTTCGGGAGTTTCTACAATAACGGCAGGCTCACTTGTCAACCGCCATTCGCAATAGAATCGCCATACGACAACAAGGTATAGTACCAAAGATGGAGATCTCACCAAATTGAGCAGCGATTGAATAATCTGCTTTGTGAAATGACTTACCGTTTAGAAAGTAGTTACCACGATACGAAGGACAGCAGATCATTGAAATTGCCTCCATATATCGATATTTTTGGGGCCCAAAAGTAATACATGTGAACAGCTTGAGTAGTATAATAGACGGGTTCGGCGGCCTCCTCCTCCTCCGGCTCTCGGAAGAGGCCTCCTCCTCAGCCAGTGGCCTCCTCCTCCTCCTCAGCCAGTGGCCTCCCAGTGGCCACCTCCTCCTCCTCCTCAGCCAGTGGCCTCCCAGTGGCCTCCTCCACCTCAGCCAGAGGCCTCTTCCAGTGCTGCCAACTTAACCTAACTAGCGCGAGATAAACAAAGCCACGTGCTTTTTGACAGACAACAACGCATCGCAAACCTCAGTACTACCATCTTGACGGGCCTAAACCTCAGTAGTGCCAACTTAACCTCACAAGCGCGAGGTAAACAAAGCCACGTGCTTTTTGACAGCCACGTGCTTTTTGACAGATTTGTAAACAAAGCCACGTGCTTTTTGACAGACAACAACGCATCGCAAACCTCAGTACTACCATCTTGACGGGCCTAAACCCCAGTAGTGCCAACTTAACCTAACTAGCATGAGGTAAACAAAGCCACGTGTTTTTTGACAGCCACGTGCTTTTTGACAGATTTGTAAACAAAGCCACGTGCTTTTTGACAGACAACAACGCATCGCTAACCTCAGTACTGCCATCTTGACGGGAATAAACCTCAGTAGTGCCAACTTAACCTAACTAGCTCGAGATAAACAAAGCCACGTGCTTTTTGACAGCCACGTGCTTTTTGACAGCTGTCATCCGCCATCTTTAAACTACAGAGCGCTGTGCTGCCCTCTTTCGTCACCTGTCATCGGCAGTGCTGCCATCTTGGCGGGCCTAAACCTTAGTGCTACCAACTTAACCTCACTAGCTCGAGATAAACAAATCCACGTGCTTTTTGACAGCCACGTGCTTTTTTGACAGCTGTCATCCGCCATCTTTAATCCATAGAGCACAGTGCTGCCCTCTTTAGCTACTTACCTTTGAAATGTGGTGGCGGATAATTTGAAAAATGCTTTTTGACAGCAGCCATCTTGCATCGCAAACCTCAGTGCTGCCCTCTTTAGCTAGATACCTGTGGTAGCAGACAATTCCACGTGACAGCAGCCATCTTTAATCAAGAGAGCACCGTGCTGCCCTCTATGTGGTGGCGGCAAATTCCACGTGCTCTTGTTTGGAAACAAACTCACGTGCTTTTTTGACAGCTACCATCCACCATCTTTAATCAACAGAGCACAGTGCTGTACTCTTTAGCTAGATACCTTTGAAATGTGGTGGCGGCAATTTGAAAAATTCTATGTGCTCTTGTTGGGAAACAAAGCCACGTGCTTTTTTGACAGCTGTCATCCGCCATCTTTAATCAATAGAGCACCGTGCTGCTATCATGCGGGCAATTTCATCACCTATCACCCGCCATCTTTAATCTACAGAACACCGTGCTGCCCTCTTTATGGCTACTACCTTAAGCATGTAGTAGCGGGCAATTTGAAAAGTTCTGTTAGCTATCATCCGCCATCTTTAATCAAGAGAGCACCGTGCTGCCATCTTTAGCTAGATACCTTTGAAATGTGGTGGCGGCAAATTGAAAAATTCCACATGCTCTTGTTTGGAAACAAACTCACGTGCTTTTTGACAGCTACCATCCGCCATCTTTAATCAACAGAGCATAGTGCTGCCCTCTTTAGTTTGAAATGTGGTGGCGGCAAATTCCACATGGTCTTGTTTAGTAAACATAGCCACGTGCGGCTATCATCCGCCATCTTTGAGCACCGTGCTGCCCTCTTTATCGCAGTAGATGTAAATTCGTCACCTGTCATACGCAGTGCTGCTATCTTTAGCTAGATACCTTTGAAATGTGGTGGTGGATAATTTAAAAAGAAAAATTCTACAGCAGTCCTCTCTCGACGCTAATTGCATAAGATGGCGGCTATACATGACTCCTTAAGGGTGCTTACGCAAGACGGCTGCTATACAAAGGTTTTTATGAGACGCCCTTGGGATGCTTGCGCAAGATGGTGGTTATACAAGGCTCCTTATGAGACACCCTAGTGATGCTTGCGCAAGATGGTGGTTGCTCTTATGAGGCGGCTTAAGGGTCCTTGCACAAGATGGCTAGAGACGCCCTAAGGATGCTTGCGCAAGATGGCGGACACAAGATGGCGGCTATACACGTCTCCTTATGAGACGCCTTAAGGGCGTGGCGGTTGCTCTTATGAGGCGGCTTAAGGGTCCTTGCACAAGATGGCTAGATACGCCCTAAGGATGCTTGCGCAAGATGGCGGACACAAGATGGCGGCTATACACATCTCCTTATGAGACGCCTTAAGGGTGCTTGCGCAAGATGGCTGCTGCTCTTAGCTTAGAGGCTAACGTGTCGTGCTAGTTCGATTCATTAAATTTAGGGCTTAAATGCAAAATGTTAAATATCTCGAAAGCAGTGCACCGTAGAGCAAAACGGACAAAATTTTTCTGCCTAATACCTAGGTTCGTAGTATGAGGAACAAGAAAATCATAGTCTAATGATGGGATCAACGGTTCGGTTCCTACTTAGGCCCTTTGGCATTTGCTCTGTTTTAGCTTGTATTGAAGCGAGTCTTCGTAACATGATCAGGTTTAGCTATGGTAGAGAGTATAACGTGCCGTGCAGGTTCGATTCATTAAATTTGGAGGCTTAAATGCAAAATGTTAAATATCTCGAAAACGGACAAAATTTTTCCGCCTAATACGTAGATTCGTAGTATCAGGAACAATAAAAAACATAGTCTAATGATGAGATCAACGGTTCGATTCCTACTTAAGCCCTTTGGCATTGGCAGCTATCTATTTCTACAAGATGGTGGCTGCTCTTATGAGACACAAGATGGCTTGAGACGTCCTAGGGATGCTTACGCAAGATGGCGGACACAAAATGGTGACTATACATAGCTCCTTATGAGACGGCCTAGGGGTGCTCGCACAAGATGGCGGCTACTCTGATGAAGAAAGCTAGCTTAGAGGCTACTGCGCAAGATAACAGCTGCTGTTATGCATGCGGTGGAGGGCAATTTGAAATTCTATGTGCTTAAACAACAGAGCACCCTGCTGCCCTCTTTAGCTGAAATGTGGTGGTGGATAATTTGAAAAATTCTTTTGACAGCTATCATCTTTAAACAATGGCGACTATACATAGGCTGTTAAGGCCTTATCATTCTCCTCCTCCTCCTCCTCCACCTCCTTCTCTACCTCCTCCTCCGCCTCTTATGTCAAGGCATAGCTTTATATCGAACAAGTTTAAACCTGCATCGCGAAGGCAAGCGTGTGCAGCGATAACATTATTGCGCATGTTTAGAATTTCGAAACATAAGAAGAGTAGAATCAAACGCTGTACTCGATACGACATGTGATCAGAACATTGATTGATGCGTTCAGAAAAACAAAATAAGTGATCAAGACTAGAATCGAACAATGTACTCAATACATCATGTGTTTAGAATATGTCAGGGGATACGCTTGTTCTAAGAAGATCAGATTGAAACATAACAAGACTAGAATAGAACACTGTAATCGATGTTGTTAACTTCAACATATGATCAGAACATTGATTGATGTGTTCAGAACACAAAATAAGTGATCATGACTAGAATCGAACACTGTACTCCATACAACATGTGATCAGAACATTGATCGATGTGTTCAGAACACGAAATAAGTGATCAAGACTAGAATCGAACACTGTACTCAATACAACATGTGTTTAGAACATGTTAGGGGGTACCCTTGTTCTAAGAAGATCAGAATGAAACATAACAAGACTAGAATCGAACACTGTAATCGATGTTGTTAACCTCAACATATGATCAGAACATTGTTTGATGTGTTCAGAGCAAAAGTACAATTTTGATGATTTGCGCAGCTAACTCGCTCGGTAAACGATATAGCCAAAGTATAACTTCAAATTATTTACCTTCCATCATTCGTCTTGTGTGTAAAAATCAGTCGAACAAGTTATCGCATAAACATGGCTGAAAAAAAAAAATCGTGATAGGGTATGGAACCCAGGGGTTACATCTTGTCAGAAGAGCAAAAAGGATGAAAGGACTCTTCCTCCTCCTTACCGCACATTCCTTGGCTAATGGGCTAAAGGGCTAATGGGCTAAAGGGCTAAATGGCTAATGGGCTAAAGGGCTAAAGGGCTAAAGGTGCAACAACCTCGTCGATCGCTATCAGCAAGAACGCTTGTACTTTGTAGAAAATTAATCTTTATTTGTAAATGGTTTCATGTTCAGAACAAGGAATGGAACCTAGGGGTTACGTCTTAACGTAATAAAATCCCCGAGGTGCGATGAATTACGTTTTTCGAACTAGTGTTTGGAACACTGAACTTTTCAAGATGATAGCAGAGAGTTTAGCAATGTTCTGTTGTTGGATTTTAAATTCCGCGCTACAACATGCATAAGGTGGCAGCCTTGAGGTTTACTGTCGTAAAGATGGCAAGAGTGAGGTTAGCGACGTTCTGCTGTTGGATTTTAAATTCCGCGCTATAACATGCATAAGGTGGCAGCCTTGAGGTTTACTGCTGTAAAGATGGCAGCAGTGAGGTTAGCGACGCTCTATTGTCCTTCAAAGTGAGGTTAGGTTTCGTCAAGACGACAGCTGTCAAAAAAGCACGTGGCTATGTTTACCAAACAAGAGCACGTGGTCGTGACGTCACGGTCACGTAATCAATCCTTAGCTCGACGTCGCTAAGAGCAGCATTAGGATTAGCTATGCTTAAAAGTCTTGGGAACAGAGCAGCAGTATGAATTGCTATGTTTCAAAGCGTGTACACATCACCTATCGATTTTACATACATCGACCATCGAACTAAACTTCATCCGCTAGATCGTGCTGCTATCTTAGCATGACTTTAAAGTACAATGAATAGCCATGTTTCAAAGCGTGTACACATTACCTATCGATTTTGCACGCATCGACTCTCGTACTAAACTTCTCCCGCTAGATTGTGCTGCTATCTTAGCATGACTAAGATGCATGAACTGAAAGTACGAAGAATAACCATGTTTTAAAGCGTGTACACATTACCTATCGACTTTGCATGTATCGACTCTCGTACTAAACTTCTGCAGGTAGATTGTGCTGCTATCTTAGCATAACTTATACGCATGAACTTAAAGTACAGAGAATAGCTATGTCTCAAAGCGTGTACACATTACTTATTGATTTTGCATGCAACAAATATCGTACTAAACTTCTTCCTCTAGATTGTACTGCTATCTTAGCATAACTTATACACATGAACTTAAAAGTAGAAAGAATAGCCATGTTTCAAAGCGTGTACACATTACTTATTGATTTTGCATGCATCAAATATCGTACTAAACTCCTTCCGCTAGATTGTGCTGCTATCTTAACACAACCTATACGCATGACCTTAAAGTAAAAAGGTGTGTACACATCACCTATCGATTTTGCATGCATCGAATCTCGTACTGAACTTCGTCCGCTAGATTGTGCTGGTATCTTAGCATAACTTATACACATGAACTTAAAAGTACAAAGAATAGCCATGTTTTAAAGCGTGTACACATCAACTATCGAATTTGCATGTATTGACTCTCGTACTAAACTCCTTCCGCTAGATCGTGCTGCTATCTTAGCATAACCAATACGCATGACCTTAAAGTAAAAAAGAATAGCCATGTTTCAAAGTGTGTACACATTACCTATCGACTTTGCATGCAACAAATATTGTACTAAACTTCTTCCGCTAGGTTGTGCTGCTATCTTAGCATAACCTGTACGCATGTACTTAAAGTACAAAGAATAGCCATGTTTCAAAGCGTGTACAAATTACTTATTGATTTTGCATGCATCAAATCTCGTACTAAATTTATTCCGCTAGATTGTGCTGCTATCTTAGCATAACCTATACCAATGAACTTAAAGTACAATGATTAGTCATGTTTCAAAGCGTGTACACATCAACTATCGAATTTGCATGTATCGACTCTCGTACTAAACTTCTGCAGGTAGATTGTGCTGCTATCTTAGCATAACTAAGACGCATGAACTTAAAGTACAAAGAATAGCTATGTCTCAAAGCATGTACACATTACCTATCGATTTTACAAGCATCGACTCTCGTACTAAACTTCTTCCGCTAGATTGTGCTGGTATCTTAGCATAACCTATACGCATGGCCTTAAGGTACAAAGAATAGCCATGTTTCAAAGCGTGTACACATTACCTATCGATTTTGCATGCATTGACTCTCGTACTAAACTTCTTCCGCTAGATTGTGCTGACATCTTAGCATAACTTATACACATGAACTTAAAAGTACAAAGAATAGCCATGTTTCAAAGCATGTACACATTACCTATCGACTTTACATGTATTGACTCTCGTACAAAACTTCTTCCGCTAGGTTGTGCTGCTATCTTAGCATAACTCATACACATGAACTTAAAGTACAAAGAATAGCTATGTTTCAAAGTGTGTACACATCACCTATCGATTTTGCATGCATCGAATCTCGTACTAAACTTCTTCCGCTAGATTGTGCTGGTATCTTAGCATAACTTATACCCATGAACTTAAAGTACGAAGAATAGCCATGCTTCAAAGCGTGTACACGTCACCTATCGATTTTTCATGTCTCATACTAAACTTCTTGCGCTAGATTGTGCTGCTATCTTAGCATAACCTGTACGCATGAACTTAAAGTACAAAGAATAACCTTGTTTCAAAGCGTTTACACATTACCTAATGATTTTGCACGAAACGACTATCATACTAAACTTTTTCCACTAGATTGTGCTAAAATCATGTAAGTGTGCTGCTATCTTAGCATAACCTATCGATTTTACATGCATCGACTATCGTACTAGACTTCTTCCGCTAGAGCATGTAGCAATCGCTTTTGTGTATCCCAAACCCATGTGCACGAACTTAAAGCATAAAGATGAGCTATGTTCTAAAGCGTGTACACATCACCTAGCGATAATGTATGCATCGACTGTCGTACTAAACTTCTCCTGCCAGAGCGTACGACTATCGCTTGTGTGTGCACGAAATTAAAGCATAAAGAATAGCAATGTATAAAAATCTTGTAAACAAAGCAGCAGCATTACGTATAGTCAAGTTTAAATGCGTGCACACATCATGTATCCATGATGCACATAGTACTAAACTTATTCCACTAGAATGTACAAAGTTCGCATGTGTTTGTGCTGCTATCTTAGCATAGCCTATGTGAATGAACTTAAAGCATAAAGAATAGTTATGTGTAAAAAATCTTGTGAACATAGCAGAATGTTTACTACGTAGTTGTAGACATTAAACTTTGCATGCTGAGGCGGCATACTGCGTGACCGTGACGTCACGACCACGTGCTCTTGCTTGGTAAACATAGCCACGTGCTTTTTTGACAGCTGTCTTCTTGACGAACCCTAACCTCACTTTGAAGGACAATAGAGCGTCGCTAACCTCACTGCTGCCATCTTTACGGCGGTAAACCTCAAGGCTGCCACCTTATGCATGTTATAGCGCGGAATTTAAAATCCAACAACAGAACATTGTTAACCTCACTCTTGCCATCTTTACGACAGTAAACCTCAAGGCTGCCACCTTATGCATGTTGTAGCGCGGAATTTAAAATCCAACAACAGAACATTGCTAAACTCTCTGCTATCATCTTGAAAAGTTCAGTGTTCCAAACACTAGTTCGAAAAACGTAATTCATCGCACCTCGGGGATTTTATTACGTTAAGACGTAACCCCTAGGTTCCATTCCTTGTTCTGAACATGAAACCATTTACAAATAAAGATTAATTTTCTACAAAGTACAAGCGTTCTTGCTGATAGCGATCGACGAGGTTGTTGCACCTTTAGCCCTTTAGCCCTTTAGCCCATTAGCCATTTAGCCCTTTAGCCCATTAGCCCTTTAGCCCATTAGCCAAGGAATGTGCGGTAAGGAGGAGGAAGAGTCCTTTCATCCTTTTTGCTCTTCTGACAAGATGTAACCCCTGGGTTCCATACCCTATCACGATTTTTTTTTTCAGCCATGTTTATGCGATAACTTGTTCGACTGATTTTTACACACAAGACGAATGATGGAAGGTAAATAATTTGAAGTTATACTTTGGCTATATCGTTTACCGAGCGAGTTAGCTGCGCAAATCATCAAAATTGTACTTTTGCTCTGAACACATCAAACAATGTTCTGATCATATGTTGAGGTTAACAACATCGATTACAGTGTTCGATTCTAGTCTTGTTATGTTTCATTCTGATCTTCTTAGAACAAGGGTACCCCCTAACATGTTCTAAACACATGTTGTATTGAGTACAGTGTTCGATTCTAGTCTTGATCACTTATTTCGTGTTCTGAACACATCGATCAATGTTCTGATCACATGTTGTATGGAGTACAGTGTTCGATTCTAGTCATGATCACTTATTTTGTGTTCTGAACACATCAATCAATGTTCTGATCACATGTTGAAGTTAACAACATCGATTACAGTGTTCTATTCTAGTCTTGTTATGTTTCAATCTGATCTTCTTAGAACAAGCGTATCCCCTGACATATTCTAAACACATGATGTATTGAGTACATTGTTCGATTCTAGTCTTGATCACTTATTTTGTTTTTCTGAACGCATCAATCAATGTTCTGATCACATGTCGTATCGAGTACAGCGTTTGATTCTACTCTTCTTATGTTTCGAAATTCTAAACATGCGCAATAATGTTATCGCTGCACACGCTTGCCTTCGCGATGCAGGTTTAAACTTGTTCGATATAAAGCTATGCCTTGACATAAGAGGCGGAGGAGGAGGTAGAGAAGGAGGTGGAGGAGGAGGAGGAGGAGAATGATAAGGCCTTAACAGCCTATGTATAGTCGCCATTGTTTAAAGATGATAGCTGTCAAAAGAATTTTTCAAATTATCCACCACCACATTTCAGCTAAAGAGGGCAGCAGGGTGCTCTGTTGTTTAAGCACATAGAATTTCAAATTGCCCTCCACCGCATGCATAACAGCAGCTGTTATCTTGCGCAGTAGCCTCTAAGCTAGCTTTCTTCATCAGAGTAGCCGCCATCTTGTGCGAGCACCCCTAGGCCGTCTCATAAGGAGCTATGTATAGTCACCATTTTGTGTCCGCCATCTTGCGTAAGCATCCCTAGGACGTCTCAAGCCATCTTGTGTCTCATAAGAGCAGCCACCATCTTGTAGAAATAGATAGCTGCCAATGCCAAAGGGCTTAAGTAGGAATCGAACCGTTGATCTCATCATTAGACTATGTTTTTTATTGTTCCTGATACTACGAACCTACGTATTAGGCGGAAAAATTTTGTCCGTTTTCGAGATATTTAACATTTTGCATTTAAGCCTCCAAATTTAATGAATCGAACCTGCACGGCACGTTATACTCTCTACCATAGCTAAACCTGATCATGTTACGAAGACTCGCTTCAATACAAGCTAAAACAGAGCAAATGCCAAAGGGCCTAAGTAGGAACCGAACCGTTGATCCCATCATTAGACTATGATTTTCTTGTTCCTCATACTACGAACCTAGGTATTAGGCAGAAAAATTTTGTCCGTTTTGCTCTACGGTGCACTGCTTTCGAGATATTTAACATTTTGCATTTAAGCCCTAAATTTAATGAATCGAACTAGCACGACACGTTAGCCTCTAAGCTAAGAGCAGCAGCCATCTTGCGCAAGCACCCTTAAGGCGTCTCATAAGGAGATGTGTATAGCCGCCATCTTGTGTCCGCCATCTTGCGCAAGCATCCTTAGGGCGTATCTAGCCATCTTGTGCAAGGACCCTTAAGCCGCCTCATAAGAGCAACCGCCACGCCCTTAAGGCGTCTCATAAGGAGACGTGTATAGCCGCCATCTTGTGTCCGCCATCTTGCGCAAGCATCCTTAGGGCGTCTCTAGCCATCTTGTGCAAGGACCCTTAAGCCGCCTCATAAGAGCAACCACCATCTTGCGCAAGCATCACTAGGGTGTCTCATAAGGAGCCTTGTATAACCACCATCTTGCGCAAGCATCCCAAGGGCGTCTCATAAGAACCTTTGTATAGCAGCCGTCTTGCGTAAGCACCCTTAAGGAGTCATGTATAGCCGCCATCTTATGCAATTAGCGTCGAGAGAGGACTGCTGTAGAATTTTTCTTTTTAAATTATCCACCACCACATTTCAAAGGTATCTAGCTAAAGATAGCAGCACTGCGTATGACAGGTGACGAATTTACATCTACTGCGATAAAGAGGGCAGCACGGTGCTCAAAGATGGCGGATGATAGCCGCACGTGGCTATGTTTACTAAACAAGACCATGTGG
Source organism: Anabrus simplex (assembly GCF_040414725.1). Lineage (NCBI taxonomy): Eukaryota > Metazoa > Arthropoda > Insecta > Orthoptera > Tettigoniidae > Anabrus > Anabrus simplex. The sequence continues at coordinate 258,727,825 of NC_090267.1, read as the reverse complement.
AATTTGCCGCCACCACATTTCAAACTAAAGAGGGCAGCACTATGCTCTGTTGATTAAAGATGGCGGATGGTAGCTGTCAAAAAGCACGTGAGTTTGTTTCCAAACAAGAGCATGTGGAATTTTTCAATTTGCCGCCACCACATTTCAAAGGTATCTAGCTAAAGATGGCAGCACGGTGCTCTCTTGATTAAAGATGGCGGATGATAGCTAACAGAACTTTTCAAATTGCCCGCTACTACATGCTTAAGGTAGTAGCCATAAAGAGGGCAGCACGGTGTTCTGTAGATTAAAGATGGCGGGTGATAGGTGATGAAATTGCCCGCATGATAGCAGCACGGTGCTCTATTGATTAAAGATGGCGGATGACAGCTGTCAAAAAAGCACGTGGCTTTGTTTCCCAACAAGAGCACATAGAATTTTTCAAATTGCCGCCACCACATTTCAAAGGTATCTAGCTAAAGAGTACAGCACTGTGCTCTGTTGATTAAAGATGGTGGATGGTAGCTGTCAAAAAAGCACGTGAGTTTGTTTCCAAACAAGAGCACGTGGAATTTGCCGCCACCACATAGAGGGCAGCACGGTGCTCTCTTGATTAAAGATGGCTGCTGTCACGTGGAATTGTCTGCTACCACAGGTATCTAGCTAAAGAGGGCAGCACTGAGGTTTGCGATGCAAGATGGCTGCTGTCAAAAAGCATTTTTCAAATTATCCGCCACCACATTTCAAAGGTAAGTAGCTAAAGAGGGCAGCACTGTGCTCTATGGATTAAAGATGGCGGATGACAGCTGTCAAAAAAGCACGTGGCTGTCAAAAAGCACGTGGATTTGTTTATCTCGAGCTAGTGAGGTTAAGTTGGTAGCACTAAGGTTTAGGCCCGCCAAGATGGCAGCACTGCCGATGACAGGTGACGAAAGAGGGCAGCACAGCGCTCTGTAGTTTAAAGATGGCGGATGACAGCTGTCAAAAAGCACGTGGCTGTCAAAAAGCACGTGGCTTTGTTTATCTCGAGCTAGTTAGGTTAAGTTGGCACTACTGGGGTTTAGGCCCGTCAAGATGGTAGTACTGAGGTTAGCGGTGCGTTGTTGTCTGTCAAAAAGCACGTGGCTTTGTTTACAAATCTGTCAAAAAGCACGTGGCTGTCAAAAAGCACGTGGCTTTGTTTACCTCGCGCTTGTGAGGTTAAGTTGGCACTACTGAGGTTTAGGCCCGTCAAGATGGTAGTACTGAGGTTTGCGATGCGTTGTTGTCTGTCAAAAAGCACGTGGCTTTGTTTATCTCGCGCTAGTTAGGTTAAGTTGGCAGCACTGGAAGAGGCCTCTGGCTGAGGTGGAGGAGGCCACTGGGAGGCCACTGGCTGAGGAGGAGGAGGAGGTGGCCACTGGGAGGCCACTGGCTGAGGAGAAGGAGGAGGCCACTGGCTGAGGAGGAGGCCTCTTCCGAGAGCCGGAGGAGGAGGAGGCCGCCGAACCCGTCTATTATAGGAAGGAGACGGCCGTGGCCTTAATTAAGCCACATCCCCAGCATTTACCTGGTGTGAAAATGGTAAACCACGGAAAATCATATTCAGGGCTGCCGATAGTGGGGTTTGAACCCTCTCTATCTCCCGAATACTGGATACTGGTCGCACTTAAGCGACTGCAGCTATCGAGCTCGGTGGTAGTTGTTCTCTTATCGATTTAAGAAATAAAAAGATAGCCTTCGAATAAGAAATCTCTCTTTATAGTGTCCTGCCCCATTCGGTATGGCCTGTAGTTGATTTGTAATGCATTTTGGCGGCATTAGCGCTACGCTGATTCTGAGCTATGCTGTGTATATATTCTTTTTTTTTTTTTTGGATGAGGGAGAGTGTAATGCATGTGTGCCACTAAATGGTTCTATAAAACTTCCAAAGAAAAGTGTTTATATCTTTTATTCAATACCGGTAGTGGTGTAAAATTATTTACGGCGTGCTTTGAAACCAGTTCAGCGGAAGAATCATATTCCGATAACTGTCTTTATTCTTATTGTAGAATACTGAAATGAGATATACCTCATAAAGCAAAAGCTACAAGATATCTATGTTTATATAGATTTTCTCTGCTTCTACAGCCATAGAATATAAATACGGGCATTCTACAATTAGATTCTAAACTACATATTTTTCTGAAATATGTAATCTTTCAACTCTCCTGTGTCTTCAATATTTCGATAGTACGGATTGTATAGCAGTTCTGATATGGACCTATATTGTCGACATTGTGTTTTACTGAAGTATGGTGCCATCTGTTGGAACACTTATGAGCTCAGTGATGATTGAATGCTTGATATATAATTTTCCTTGCATAGCTTGGCTTACTTTCCTTTTGAACATGTTTTTACTCCCAATCACATTGTCTTTCCCGTCAGTGGACCTAGACATACTTGTTGATCGTCATATTTTCGCATATATTTTACTAAAAAATGTACCCGTGCTTTGCTACAGTATTATACCTTGAATACGGAGTTCTATATAATTTACTGTACACGCAGTCAGTAAGATTATATTAAACTGCATGTCTCTTAGCGCTATCAGGAAAACAAGAAGGGAAGACCCCATGCGTTGTTTCCTATGTAAGGTGCACGATGGAGAAATGTTTATGATAATGGAAGGCCACATTTCCTACTGCTATTCACAGCCGATTTCGGGAGTTTCTACAATAACGGCAGGCTCACTTGTCAACCGCCATTCGCAATAGAATCACCATACGACAACAAGGTATAGTACCAAAGATGGAGATCTCACCAAATTGAGCAGCGATTGAATAATCTGCTTTGTGAAATGACTTACCGTTTAGAAAGTAGTTACCACGATACGAAGGACAGCAGATCATTGAAATTGCCTCCATATATCGATATTTTTGGGGCCCAAAAGTAATACATTTGAACAGCTTGGAACTTTCCCTCAAACAAAAGTGAAATTATGTACATAAAAACAGTTGTTTAATATGAGCCACAGTTCACATATAGTGCACGGATTTTACAGAAAATCAATAGTATAAGAGGAAATGGAAGAAAATTCACCATGATGGTGAAACAGACAGAAACACAGACAGACGGACAAACAGACACGAAAGCTAGAAACCACTGATACAGTCTTGAGTTGACCTAAATTGGATAAATATCTGAAAAATTTGCGAAACAAACGAAATTACAAACAGCGGATCCCTACAACTTTATTAATATAAATAAGCATGGGCACGTTCATATGTGCAGACCTTCATTTCGAGATTTGATGATTTTAAACGGCACGTCATATCAAATAACGATACGGCCATCAGACGCCTCTTTTAGCGTTCTACATGGTTGGTCCTGTGACATTTTTTCGTATATCCTGTACTTATGGTTTAGATTGAGTTAGAAACGTTAAATGGGGTTACATTTTGGGTACAGTTTTCACACATTACTTTATTTTTCGGATACCTATTTGGTAGCTGGAATCGTAAACTTTGGCTAACATGATGTTCACTGGTGTGTCAATGTGCGCACCGAATTTGATGATTCAATCTTTCTTATAAGTGTACGAAACGATAAGACGTACGTGTAAAAAGTACGAAATTAACTTTAGAAAGGAAAAATCAGCTCTCTCTAACGTACAAGGAATCGAGATACAACAATATGTCATAGGACCACAATTGTAGATCTCTCAGAATTCAAAATACGATTGTGCTATCTGTTTTGTGATACGACTTACCGTTTAGCCACTAATTATACCGAAACGAAGGTGTGAAACGTCATTAAAATTGCCTGCATACTTCGATATGTTCCTGGGCCAAAAACTTATCCATTTGAAATTGGAATTTTCCTCAAAGGAAGAGTGACCTGGTTTCTGGATTAGCACTCGCATACATACGGAGTAATTAAGGAAGAAAATATTACAGTCAGGAAAGTTGAAATTAATAGAAAATCGGATTATAATTGAAAACATCCGGATAGGAGAAATAATATGTAAATACCAAGTGGATTGATTGTAAAATGAAATGTCCCTCACTAAATTGTGATGATATGGGTTAGGGATATAAGAAGGCAGTAACAGAGGAGAAATTTAGGCGCAGGGATTCTTAGGTAAACAGATCAGATGGTGTTATTACATAAGCCTCAAAAGGCAAGACAGAAGCAATAAATTAAAGCGGAAAACAGAAGCAGAAGATAAATGCAGTAAAACTAATAGCAAATGCCAGAAAATCCCTGACGGTGTGAAATAATGAGCTCCATTCCGCGGTACTGTTCAAATATTAACAGCACCTTTAGAGCTATTCGAAGAGGATTGTAACCTGGAACGGTATTCCACAAATATCCCGCGGATTGGCAGCATGACATCTCCCTTGCGAAAAGCCTGAACGGTACTTGGCCTCGGCGACGTATGAAGCAATCAAGCACGTACCAGAGGGCACTAGAGGCACTTTGTGGAAGTAGCGACTGGTCTGCACGGCATGTCATCGCTTCTGCTATATCTTGATGGATGTAGTATTTTTAAATATTTCACTTAACGCAGGATAGTATCAGAAGTTACTTTCGCTGAAATCTCAGTCTAATGTGACAGTATGGAAGTTCGTGAGGTCTGAGTAGAGCTTAGTAATCGGCGATGTCATTCGAAGATCGACTCATGCGCCTGACTTCTACGAAGGGAGTTACTATTTGGGCCCATCATGCTGCAATTATCTGTCCGGGTATGTGAGGAAAGCATAGGAAAATTGTCCCATTCCGCACTTTACCTGGTACACCTCATTATGTCACCGCTTTTGCATTTTGCTGTTTCCCTGTTACCATGTAACATTCGGCGGTGTTATATGAGGATACATTCAACCTCCGGGCTGATGACTTAATAGACTTAACACACTAGTTACTTCCAATAATAATGTTATTTTCTTTACGTGCCACTAATTACTTTAACGGTTTTTGTAGACACCAAATTGCCGGAATTTCGTCCGGCGGAAGGTGCCTATAAATCTGCCGACATGAAGTGACGTATTTGACCACCTTCAAATACCACCGATCTGAGCTCGGATTGAACGTGCCAAGTTGGGGTTAGAAGGCAGGAGCCTCAACCGTCTGAACCACTCAGCCCGACCTGTAATTACTTCGAGATTTTCTTGATAATAATATCGCATTTATTAGCACTCTATTATTCAGTACCAAACATTGAATCGTCGCCCCAGTAACTTGATCAGTAGTCTCTCAGAATGCACTGCACCGGGTACAAGTGTCAATTACATAACCCAGCATTTTAAAACTTTTGTCTTGCGGCAAGAGGTGCGATAGGTAATCTTAACTAATTTTGGGTCGCTGAACACGAATCCGTAGTCCGTTTCTACGTATCACGTCAGGTTTTCTCGAAATAAGTATATCAAAATAAGAGATAGACCTGAATACTGCATTTAAAAAGTACTGAAAAATGTTGATAATTTTGGAAATATTTATATTTCTTTGTATTATTATATATATTTTGAAATAGTTGAAGATTGTCTTGAATTATTATATACAGTGAATAATTATTGAGTATAGAGTTACTATGAAATATTTAGCATTTATCTATATAAATAAAATTGTAGGGGGTCCGCTGTCTGTAATTTCTTTTGTTTTGTCAATTTTTGAGATATTTATCCGTTTTAGGTCAACTCAAGACCGAATCGGTGGTTTTTACGTTTCGTGTCTGTTTGTTTGTCTGTTTGTCTGTTTGTCTGTCTGTCTGTTTGTCTGTTTGTCTGTTCCACCATCACGTCGAAACGGCTGGATAGATCTCAACCAAACTTCATATTTAGAATATACTCATCCCGGGGAAGGTTTCGATATGCATATCATTTTAAAAACTTTAAATACACGGGGAGTTTATAGGAAAACCAGAATGGTTTTTCCACCATCACGTCGAAACGGCTGGATAGATCACAACCAAACTTCATATTTAGAGTACACTCATCCCAGGGAAGGTTTCCATATGCATATCATTTTAAAATCTTTGAACAGACGGGGGGTTTATAGGAAAATCTGAATGGTTTTTCCAAAATCACTTCGAAACGGCTAGATAGATCTCAACCAAACTTCATATTTAGAGTATACTCATCCCGGGGAAGGTTTAGATATGCATATTATTTTAAAATCTTTGAATAGACGGGGGGTTTATAGGAAAACCAGAATGGTTTTCCTCCATTTTCTCTTATACTATTGATTTTCTGTAAACTTCGTTTACCGTACGTGAAACGTCTCTTCATTATAAACAACTTTCGTTATGTTCATAATTTACCTTACTCTTCACATGACGGAGAAATTTACAATTTTCCGCTGGTATCATGCTCTGCATTGAGTGACCGACTGACCGACAACGAACCTACAGGTTACCATGGCAACATCTCTGACTGCATGCCAGCAGGGAAGTAACGTATTGCCATTTTCCTCATCATGCTTTTAAATTCGTGGTTGTTCCTTTGGTAGAAGGCAAGAGAGGCGTCAATCGGCCTATCTGCGGGATATTGGCGGAATATCGTTGGATGTTATAACCGCCTTCGAATAGATTAAGTAATAACACCATCAGTCATGTTATTATTTGTTTACCTAGGAATCAGTGGACCTAAATTTCTCCTCTGTTACCGCTTTATTATATCCATTACTCACACTAGCATAATTTATTGAGGGGCATTTGATTTTCCAATACATTCACTTGGCATTTACATATTTGTCGTTATCCGGCTGTCGTCAGTTATAATCCATTTTCTATTACTTTCAACTTTCTTAACTGTATTATTTCTTCCTTAATTACGCCGTATGTACGCGAGTGCTACAAACTACTGGATGTATTTCCACGAAGACTCATATTTAGAATACACCTGTCCTTGATAGGTTTTAGGGCAAATATTGTTTCTAAATCCCTGAATTGACTGGGGGTTTATACGAAACCGAAACAGTGATTTTGCACTTCCACAAAATATACACAACCAAATTTAATGGAAATCTACCTACCTTGGTAGATATTAATTTCTAAACCTTTTTTCTCATGTGCATCATTTCGATACGAGGATTAATAAGGGAGATATCATTAACGGACCCTTTTTATGTACAAGTCCCATCGGACTTAACTCACGAGCGGGTGCGTGTAAAGCGTACTCCTTAGAATTTGAAAACTACTGAAGACATTCGAACCAAAATTTATATTTAGCATCCACCTGTCCAAAGGTAGGTTTTAAACGTAAATAACATTTCATGTTCCGGAATGGACTGGCGGTTTATAGGGAACCGAAATGGTGATTTTACTCTTCCACAATATATACAGAACAAGACCAACCTGACTGGAAATCGACCAAACGTGATGGAATTCCACCTCTAAACCTTTTTTTCATGTGCATTTTTTCGTCAGGAGGTTTAATAAGGGAGATACCATGAATGGTCAGTTTTGCAGGTTAAGTCCAGCGGACATAGCCACAAAGGTGTTTTACATGGAGTAGATTCCTTATTAATATAAATCGAATCGTAACGACTGTGTGCCACTACACTGACTATTTTGGCGAAATTTTCGTACAGCTTTCCGTTTAAGGGGTAATAATGACCATCTCCATAATTTTTGGTTTAGTTTCCTGGAAGTCCTAATTTTTACCCGCCTCGCCCAAAATCCCGATTGTGGCATAATCTGCCAGAAGAAAGAGAAGATAATTGAAATTTGACAAAATTATACGTTTTAGCCTCAACGAACGGAAAACATCCAAGATCATTAAATTTTTCACTTTTTATCCCCGAGGAATATCGAAATATGCAGGCAATTTTAATGATGGTGCACACCTTCGGAAATTCCTATCACATAACGGATTGCACAATATCCGTTCAATTTGGAATGATCTACAACCTTGGTCTTATGACTTTTTGCCGTATCTGTATCGCTTTTACGTTTGATTTTTCTCTATTAATCGATGTTAAGTCAATTTGGAATTTTCACATGCATAATTCATACTTTCAATTACTTATATCGAATACAGAATCATTAAACTCTTCACGAAAATTGGCCCACCCAGTAGCCATATGTGAGCCAAATGCTATGTATGTATCCGAAAAGTAATGTAATGTGAGATAATCTTACAAAACCTTTACCCTGTTCCACGTTTCTAACTCAATCTGACCCAAGAATAGATGACATATCATAGGACCAGCCATTTAGGCCACTAAATCCGGCGTGTCTTATGGTATAATCCTTTGTCGATATGACGTACGTTTAGTAGCAGTTAATCTGTAAATGAAGGTCTTCAATACTGTAAACACGCATATACCTTCGTATGTCGATCTATATATATTCACTGATGTCGATTTTTAGCGATCGAGAAAGGGTGGGTCTGCTATTGTAATAAGTACTCCCCACACCGACTTTGACTGGCAGTAGGAAAGGGTTCCTTCTCCATCTCCTGTGTAACTGTCATTAGAAAGGAAAGCCTACAATTGTTATGAATAGTTCCCTTCTCGATTTGACTTGCAGAAGGCAAGTGAGCATGCAGTTTTGTTTAAAACTCCCCTACCCGATTGTGTTTGGCAGTAGGCAAGGGTGCCCGCCATTATAAAGAAATGTCCTCATCTAAAATGTTACTGGCATTAGGCATAGTGGCCTGCTATTTTGATGGAAACTCACCAACTTGGTGTGACTGGCAGTAAGCTGGCTGGCAGTAGGAAAATGGGCCTGGCATTATAATGATAACTGCACAACTCAATTTCGAGTGATAGTAGGGTAATTGCCTGCCATTATAATAGAAACTCCTCAACTGTAATCTGTCTGGAAGTAGGAAAGGGGGGCTGCCATTTTAACGAAAACTCCCCAAATCGATTCTGTCCGCGTAGCAGGCAATGGGGCCTGCAATTATAATGTAAACATCCCAACTCGATTGTGAATGCCAGTAGGCAAGTGAGCCTGCCGTTATATCACAAATCCGTAACAAACACTTTACATTGGAAACAACGTACGGGGACCTCCCCATGCTCTTTCTCGGATAACGCTAAGAGACATGCAATTTTAAAACAATCTTATTTACTGCATGTACACTATTTACTTCGATAACCGAATACAATGTAGAATACCGTAGCGAAGCACGGGTACATTCGCTAGTTGTAATATAATACTGATTTACGCAAAAACACATAAACAAACAACTCTGAGGCAATGAGCGCATTTTAGTTTGACAATTAAACGTGATTTACAAGCAAACAATGTAATGTGTATTCAGTATCTTTATGAATTCATAAATGTGAACAAAATAAACTTTAACACTCCTAGATGTCCCCTTGGAATGAACGCTTGGCTGCCCAGCGTCTGACTGCATCAAGTTTGTCTTTTCTTTTCAAACACAAACAGTAGTCGGCCATCATTGGTTCATCCCACCTCCCCTTGATGTCCTGGTGGAACCTCTCTCTCATCTCTTCACTAACAGCCCCAAGATTTTCCGGAAAGTAATCGAGATGAGAGTGAAGGAAATGCAGTTTCAGACTCATTCTACACCCCAACTCTTTCGTATCATCCAACATCGTTTTCACTATTGTTTTGTATCCTTTACACTTCCTAGTAACTTCATTATGACGTCTCTTACTGAATCCATGCATCAAGTTCCATGGCATTCATCGTCCGTTCAAAGTTTCTGTCTTTCAGAAGCTTTCCAATTTGTGGTCCATTAAAAATGCTTCCCTTGACATTTTCATCAGATAAATCTGGAAATGTGCTTGCAATGTACTTGAAACAGGGGCTACTTTTGTCCAAGGCCTTAACGAACTGCTTCATGATTCCCAGTTTGATGTGTAGCGGTGGCAAAATACTTTTTGTGGGTCAACTGATGAAGCATTCGTAACATTTGTAACATTTGTAACATTTTTCACACCAAGTGTCAAAACTTGTCTCTTGGGCCAGAAAGGTGTAGACCAGTGTTTATTCCTAGCTCTGCTGTCTGATTCACATAAATAACAAGGGAATTTAGTGTAATCTGCTTGTTGTCCTAATACAATACCACACACCTTCAAGTCACTACACACATCCCACCGGTGCTCATGATACTTGATTTTATCTAAAACTGTTTGCATTGTGATATATTGTAATTTTCTTTTAGTGAAATCGAATGCGCCACAGGAATCGAAGCTAGAATGTTTCCGTTATGAAGTAGTACAGCCTTTAAGCTCCACTTGTAGGAATCCTCAATCAGCCGATTCGCTGTTATCACAAAGCAGCACTGTGCCGCAATGACACATTTTCAGACAATAAATGTCAAATAACACGAAAACTAGATGTGATACAATTGAACCAATGACATTTCTGAAATCAGGAGACCTTATTTAGTTAAAATCACGTATCAGATCCTTTGCCACAAAAATCATGCTGGGTAGTGTTATTGTCAATCCCATACTGTATCCCTGATTAACCTACAGCTACAATGATAGTTTCGGTCTTCTTGCAGATGATACTGTCAAACTTCTCTTAGTGACAAAACTGTCTTTCACATTACTGTCCTGAACTACAGAGATCATAATCGAGTTAGATTGATCACGATGTAAATCAAATCACTGGGCTGAGAGGCAAAGCAGCCCCTAAGGAAAAGTTGGAAGATTTAGACCCCGGATCAGTCCAGTAATATTTGAAACGGCTGAAATATGTAAGCCTTTTACCGGCTGATTTATACCAGCTCGTAAAATAACTCTTGCGGGATATCATTTCGGTACCTCATCACCTCCAAAAATTGTAACACTAATTGTTCTATGTTGAATGGCTATCTCAAAGGCTGGCTGGATCATCAATTTTTTTACCATCAGCTTCCCTTAAACAGTCACTATCACCACTTCTATTCCCTCCAGTACGCTGAGAGGAAGTTTATTTCACATGAAACAGGCCGCAGTGGGGTGAAGGATGTAGAATGCAACCACAGTAACCCCCGTCTGTCATGTGAAATACCTCTATGGCTCTCAACCTGGAAGCGTGGGTTCGTTACAACGAGAACCCTTGCTCCCACTTAATTCGCCCAGCCTCCTGTGCGATATCCTTTGTTTAGAAGGAAGTGCTTCTTTTTCAGTGCCGAATTGTATTAGGTTTGTGAGGCCTCATAAGTAATTTATTTTCACGCCCTTTGCAACCCTTTCCTTTCTTTTGCCGAAACCTGCATTTTTCGAAGTAATGGACCTCACATTTCTTCTGTTCTGAGAAAAGAGGATGGTTGTCCACTTTTACATCCCCTTAAAATAATGTCACCTATACCATCACCAGAAATCGCCCACTCTCATAGGAGAGTTTGTCTTACAAGTAATAGAAGCGCGCCAGGAAAACATAATGAATCTTCTCCCATTACGGATATTCTGTCACAATCCAATACATACACATACCCACACACACACACCCGAGTGAGTTGCAATAGGGACATGGCGTGTTCGAATAATAACGTGGGCAGTTCTGAAGATGATTTTTTGTGATTTTCTACTTTTACATGACGCAAAAATGCTGTGTTTGTAGGCTACATTGGTTAAGGCACGGCCCCTACCTTCCCAATCCTAACAATTTCCCAATCTTGTGTCACCGAAAACCTTCATGTTTTAGTGCGACGTTAAACCACTAGCAAAGACAAACCACATGCTCACACATACACATACTCATACAGAATGGGCGAGGAACAACTTTTCCTCGCTTAAGTTTATTTAAATTCAATTTGTACAGCTCAGAAAAAAAAAATTACTGCTTTAACAATTTCTTACTAACCATGTCGTACGATGTCGGCATGTAAAAGATCTCTGGTGATACATTTGGTATTTACCCGACAAAATTAATTAAATCTCAGCCATAGACGCCCAAAAGAGATCCGGTTTACTCTGTCTGCCATCTAGCGGACCTAGAGTAAAACGAAACGTCGAAATTGACGAGCAGACAGCCAGATGGCGTCAAATCGAAATGTCTGCACACGATAGCTGAGACCATACGATTATTATTATTATTATTATTATTATTATTATTATTATTATTATTATTATTATTATTATTATTATTATTATTATTATTATTATTATTACTAACGATATGAACATTGCCATTAATGAGTCCTGTAGTCAACTGTAGAAATATTATCAAATTTATATATTGTTTGCACCTAAATGGAGTTTGCTTTATGAATACTAAGGTGTTATGATTTTAGTGAATAATAGTGTATGTACCCTTTATAAATTTCGCATAAAGTAAGTGGCTACCTTATGAAGCTTGTATTTAGTAACAAAGTATTTGGAATAGCTTTACAACAAAAATAAATAGAAATAAGCTATATTGGCTCATCTTGTTATGGAATAAAATGTAGTTCAGTTGTAAGGTGATACTAATCACTGGGAATGCATTAATTCAAAGGAAACTAAATTCTTGAAACTTGTACAGTGATGTCGCTTCACTGAATAAACACTGCTGCCTCATCAGATCTCATCAGACCCGATTAGAGACGTCGCTACATTGACACAGTAACCTGACAAGCGGTAGGGGCATAAACCGATGTCATTTCCGACTCGCTCAGAGGAATAAAGAAAATAATTTCCGCTCTCCAAGAAGACAACGGAAATTACGGCTCTAACGTATGATAGAGCAGGGGGTGTAATTAAGTCAACTAAACGGGCCTGTCCTATTACAACCATCGTGTATATGAGGTACAGCTATTCTGCAGTAATAACACTATTATTATTATTATTATTATTATTATTATTATTATTATTATTATTATTATTATTATTATTATAATTATTATTATTATTATTAGTTTTTACCTGTGGCATAGTACGCGTGCATATTTTTGTTATCCTATGTATAATGGAGATTATTTATACAAATTCGTCAAGTTTCTGAAAAAAACCGTTAGAAAACATACACCTTTTCTGTCGTTGTCCAGAAACTGCGAACCAAGAAGATATGGCGCCAGGCTCTTTGCGAACCTTATGTGAAGCTTAATTGCAGGAGCGCACGTGTCGGAATATTTATAGGATGTTATTTTCTTATATTTCTCAATGGGTACTAACCGATCAATACTACATATTTCAGTAGAGCCTGTATTATTATATACTAGCTGATGTACCTGTGCTTCGCTACGGGATTCTCAGGAAGACTGTTTTTGTGGTTTTCTAACTGAAGTCAACATAGGTGCCGATCTAACAATCCAATGTGCCAGTGGTGGAATGACCAGGCCGCAGATAGCCGTGACCACTCCTCTGCCATTAGTTATGTAAGTGTGCACACTGCTCTTTCAAATCAGTGCCACAGAGTAGGGATGGAATAGCTCGAATGCTATGATGAACCACGGTGTTACGTGCCAATAGTATCAGAAAATTTATGAACCGGAGGAAAGCCACGCTAAAGAAGAACGTTATCTAACTCCTCAGCTACTTCCCGCCAATATTCAGGCAGGCTGTTACCTTCGGTACGACCAGGCAAGTTGGCCGTGTGGTCAGGGGCGCGCAGCTGTGAGCTTGCATCTGGAAGATAGTGGGTTCGAACCACACTGTCGGAAGTCCTGAAGATGGATTTCCGTGGTAACCAATTTTCATACCAGGCAAATGCAGGGGTTGTACGTTAATTAAGGCCACGGCTGCTTTCTTCCCACTCCTAGCTCGTTCCTACACCATTGCCGCCATACATTGTCACACTATTGTCTGTGCGAGGTAAAGCAAATTCAAAAAAGATGTATACACTCGGTACGCAACAGTAATCCAATATATCGGAGATGAGTGGCAACAGAAGACACTAAGCACATCACAACAAACAATGGTCTATATTGTAGGCCTTCACATTCAGTTTTCTTTCGACTCTGTGACATTAGGGCGTCTTATAAAAGTATTTATAGCGTAGAATGTAGTTCCTTATTCTCCGACTTCACATACCGATTTTCATTAAATTCTGTTCACCTATTTTCTCGCGACTCGGCGCTGATATGGACTTAGACAACAAAAATCCAAATTCATGAATATCTCTGTTATCATAGCCGGTACGGTAAAAATCTATTACACATAAATGATCGCAAATTTAATATTATATAACTTTAGTTATGTAGTATTTGTCAACAGGACCACTAATAGCATAAATATTTAAGAATTATAATTTAGGCTTTTCCCTAAACTACCTTTTCACTCAAGAGTGAATAAAATTATTAAGAGCCTAGTCTGAAGCGACTTATTCCCCGACTTTGCATACCGATTTTTATTAAGGTAGGACCACTAATAACATAAATATTTGAAAATTAAATTTTAGGCCTTCCACTAAACTACAATTTCTCTCAGCGTGAATAACATTATGTATAGCCTAGATTGTAGCGACATATTCTCCGACTTTGCGTACTGACTTTCATTAAATTCTCTTTAGCCGTTTCATAGTGATACATGTACAGACAGACAGACAGACAGACAGACAGACAGACAGACAGACAGACAGACAGACAGACAGACAGACAGACAGACAGACAGACAGACAGACAGACAGACAGACAGACAGACAGACAGACATTACGGAAAATTAAAATGTGCTTTTTCTTGTTATTGTGGACACAGAATAACCACCCTCTTTAATTGTGAGCAATGTACAAACAAAACTCTTATTTTATATATATATATGTTATCTTTATTGAATTCGATCGCTTACTGTATGGTTCATTTTCATAAACTCTTCAAGGTTTGTACGATATCAGTCCATACAATTCGCTGTTTAATGAAGCGTTGGAACAGTAACCATAAAATCACCCATTGCGAGTTACCAATTGAAGGCAAGTGTATGGTGCCGGGAATTTTTGATACGTTTCATAAAGAGCTACAATTGTTGCCAAATAATTTCAGTTTATCCATAATATGGATCTGAAAAATGTTTTACGTATTCTGGTTTAGTGCACTTATTATTTTACAATATGTAGACGTACAGTCGAAGAAGAACACGCCGTTAGCTATGGGAACTCAACGTAAACGCAACATAAGCACAACGTTAGTCTTGTGGGATTTTGAACACAAAATTACTGTTCATTGTATGGAAAATAATTGCCATGCATACTCACGTTGGGACCAGATGCGTGCTTAAACACAAGGCTTACTCAGTACAAAATAATCAAACACGTTTTGGGACAGATTATTCCTTTCTTGGATAGCAGCTTCAGTCAGTTGCTGCATTGTTAACCGGAGGATTAGAAAGGTGGAAAACTGCTCTCTTCAGTGCACACCATTCATGTTCAAAACAGTCCTTTACGCAGAATATGTCGGCCACGCCAATCAGTGTATGATGTGCGTCTCAAAGAACTGACTTTCTGCCCCATATCGATGGGCAAGACCATTATTATCATCCACTAGTAAAAATATCTGGCTCTCAGTGGCAGCTAATCCTGTAACTATAAGTTGGAGGAAGTTGTTTTTTTATATCGGACCAATCATGCCACCCTGGATACGATTTAGGAGCATATGTTGACCTAAAATGATCCAAACACACAACTTGACGGAAATGGAACCTCTTTGCTACTGACGGCTCCAGGATGAAGGGCTCGTTCCATCTCTCACCGGATCGTCTCCAGACTCTAAGGCAAATTAATAGTGACATAATAAAAGAGCACAAGCTTCCAATGATCTTGATGCCATGAGCTATGAGTTGTTGCCCAACTCACACGATCTAGCCTAAGGAGTGGTTTATAGGATCTTTCGGCTCAGGCCTTCTTGACATCAGTCCTCCCTTGTGGAGTCCATTTCGCACTATCTGCTGATATATTCAGTCCGGTGGATCTCCAAAACTTCTGGCGGAACTTAGTGGTAGTAGCAGTGACCTACAGTAGTCTGAATGCAACAAATTCCGGTCATATATGCAAGTTGTTTCGCGTGGGTTTCCCATCCTTGTCGATCAACAGCTGTTTGTGTCTCCGTGAACTTTTTCCAAACTATGAAGGTATCACTCTGACTCCCTCTAACACGAACAGCCTGATTAACTTGTCGCCATCCCTCTTGCACCAATAGCGTACATCGAAAGCTGTCAGTAACAAGTTTACCTCGGTCCTCCATGAGACGTCTATACACCACCGACCTTACAAATTATGTTTTAAACTGACCGATACGACAAATGAATCCTACGGGGGGAAATCGAACCTGATTTGGGTTTAACGTCCTGTACGTCTCAGACATTGGCCTACAGTTGTGCCACACCTCATTACCTTCATTTCTTAATGATATCGCATTCTTTATGATGTCATAGATCAGTCAGTTGTGACTGGTTAGAATTGTCTGTATCTAACTTGACGTATAGGTCATCCCAATTAGACAGATGCCACCTCATTTAACGGAGGATTGCCAAAGCATTTATTTCTATTCTTATCTTTGATTCGTATGATCTCTAATCTGTGGACAATAATGACTTGGATAAAAAAGAAGGAGACGTTATTTTACGAGATGATTTTTATCTCATATAAATGGTATTTCAAAAAGATTCATACTTTAGCTTGTATGGCTCTCTAAGTTCAGAGTCAATGAATATGATTACTTAGAATCAGTGTAATTGATTTTTTCAATCTCCAGGTATTTATCCTTCCTTGGCTTGCCATAGTTCTGCAGGTTTTGTTTGCTGAGAGATCCCTGTTCTGTGTATTATTATTTTATTTATTTGCTGCAGAGTTCTTTCAGTGGCCTTCCTTTTTCTTCATGTCTGCTTATTACGTTATCGTTCCTACGTTGAGCGATAGGTAGCACTGATCGGATTGTTTCGTGTGTGTGATGAGTTTGTCTTGTGGGTTTTGATTGGAGACCTTTTATTTCTCTTCGGCTCCGATGTCTGGCTTGAGCTTATGTTCTGTAATATGGATTAATGCTGATGCTGTACGATTGATGTCCACCTTGATGTGCGATATGAATGCGTGTCATGCATCGTGTACGTTATTTTGGTTATTGTGTCGACTGGGTGAGCAACGCCTATTTGCGGCGACCCAGTTATCTGATCTGTGCTCTCGGATCAAGCTCATGAGCCATTGACTTATCGTAAAGTGTCTGATGGATATTTGCTTTGATCACTATTCTTATTTTACCTCGCTATTGTTTCCGGATTGCTCAGCCGATCTACATGCTTATTTCGGGATTTCACTCTCATTTTACTTGTCTCATTCGACTCATGTTTATTTGTTTCCGTAACTATGGCAACTCTTTTTTAATCACCTTGTGCTCCATATTTGTTTTCTTTTCTTCCAGCAATGCTTCACTGGCGTTTTCACTTTGGCTTTATCTGGGAAGCCGTGATAATATTTTTCTTGTGTGAAACCTGCTACTTTAACCTCTTTATGACATCTAACGTTTATGACGTTTTAATTACCACTGTCTGGTAATGATTGAACATAATTCTATAACTTTTCATGATACCTCTATTGCGACAGTGTAAAATTTCATGAGATCCAGTTTGATGAGTCAAACGACTCGATTGCGATTGATATATCTTGCACCGAGCTCGATAGCTGCAGTCGCTTAAGCGCGGCCAGTATCCAGTATTCGGGAGACAGTAGGTTCGAACCCCACTGTCGGCAGCCCTGAAGATGGTTTTCTGTGCTGTCCTATTTTCACACCAAGCAAATGCTGGGGCTGTGCCTTAATTAAGGCCACGGCCGCTTCCTTCCCACTCCTAGCCCTTTCCTGTCCCATTGTCGCCATAAGACCTATCTGTATCGGTGCGACGTAAAGCAACTAGCAAGAAAAAGATGTATCTCCGCGAACTATGTGAGTATTCGACTCCCTGTGTTTCCCCATTTTGCTTGTTCTATACCCATGTCTTAATCCTTTCTTGCTAACCTTATTCGTTTTAATTGGTCTCTGCTCTACGTTATTGTCTGTATGCTTTGAGGACAGGCCTTTTACTCTTTGTTTCTCTAGTCTATGATGCCTGGATTCAGCTTCTGGCAGTTTCTGGCCAGTATCTCTAGTCAACGAAGAGATAAGTACCCTTTACCCACGCATTACATGATACCATGATCTCATAACCTCATATCCAAATAACAAGTTTTCCTCATGTGACTGCTAGCTCCTGACAAGAAATGCTGGATAGTTCGGAGACAGACTGGAGTATATTAAAAAAAAAAGAAAAATGGAAAAAAAACACGGAATTCCGCTCTAATAAGTCTAGAATTCGGCCAAAAAATCCTCTGTCTGCTAAATGATATATTTCTCCGCCGACAGTCTTCTGATTCCGCCAAATTTAGCGGGAAATCCGCTAAGTTGGCAACACTGCTGCGGATGAATTTCGGCAATAGATGGGATACGGGCAGGTTTTATTGAGATCTAATCGGGAATCATAAATTAAGATGGAACCAATAACATCGTGAATTGAAATAAAATGATTGCATTCTATGGGCACGTCTTTCGTATGACTGATGATCGACTGAAAACTAAGTATTTCATAATACCGAAGGCGAAAAAGTTGAAATGGTTCGAAGAATAAGCATGTGGAATAAATCTGGAAGAGATCAGTCTCGTTCCTGGCCTTTTTTCCAATTATGTAGGCTCGGCACTAATTTTAGATTAAGCTCAGATTTCCAGTTGGATGTTCTGATGCTTACCTTGTATGGAGGGAACTATTCATTATTGCGTTTGTCTGTGGGCTGTCGTCTGTTGATGAAGATGTGTATTAAGATGATCACAAACGCTCATCACCCGAACCAGAGGAATTAACTGAGTCATCTATATGAAGTTAAAATTCTTTCTGTGGCCGGGAATAGAATCCGGAGTCCTCTGACCCGAAGGCCAGTATGCTGACCATTCGTACAACAAGCCGGACTCTGAAACTAAGATCTGTACGGGAATGAATTTATACGGTTGGATTATCTGCGATTTAAAACGCAACCAGAACCCAGAAGACGAAAGAAGGTACTGATTAATGGCCTTAGGAAGTACTGGTAGGATGTTAAAGCCAGCAGACGAACAAAATCTACCGACCGAATTTGCCGCGCGGTTAGGGGCACGCAGCTATGAGCTTGCATCCGGGAGATAGTGGGTTCGAACCCCACTGTCGGCAGCCCTGAAGATGGTTTCCCGTGGATTCCCATTTTCACACCAGGCAAAGGTTGGGCTGTTACTTAATTAAGGCTACGGACACTTCCTTCCCTCTCCTAGCCCTTCCCTATCTCATCGTCGCCTAAGATCTATCTGTCGGTGTGTCGGTGCGACGCAAAGCAAAATTGTAAAATAAAATGAAATGATAGTGCGACTCATTTTCAGGCATGGAGGTGAGCTTCGTTTGTCTATTTAATCACATATCAACACTCTTGCCAATCTTAAATGTCTGGATATACTCTTTAGTGGTAGTGGTAATGATTATTGTTTAAGAGCGAGTACAGTTGGACAACAGTCCTCTCTCCACTGACTAGTGGGATAAATTGAAGAGGTCCAACCCTGCAAGGAATGAGGGTGTGAAAGCTAGAGGCTTAGCAAACCTTACATCATCGGGGTCGAAACAGAACAAGAGTTGAACAAAGAGGGTCGGAAAGGAAAGACGAATAAATACGCATAACTCAATGAGTAAAATCAATGACTGACTCAGCTAGACGAACCGTGGTCGCCAACCTTCCCAAGATGAGGAAACTTGGGTAGGATGGATTCTACCAACCCCACCCACAGAAGGAAAAATACCTTTTAGAGTTCTCAAAAATTATATCGTCGGGGTCTGAGTAGATCAAGTAGTAATAATAATAATAATAATAATAATAATAATAATAATAATAATAATAATAATAATGTTCTTGGCTTTATGTACCACTACTTCTACGGTTTTTGGAGATGCCGAGGTGCCGAAATTTAGTTCCACAGGTGTTCTTTTACATGCCTGTAAATCTACCGACACGCGGCTGATGTATTTGAACACCTTCAAATACCACCGGACTGAGCCAAGGTTAAACCAAAGAACAAACAAAAATTGGAAGTATCACAGTATCAAAGAGACGACCGTGCTGAATTTAATTGGATGAAATGTATCATTCAGCTGCAGTCCCAAGACCATCAAACCATGCTCTCTAATTGAAAGTACGAACGAGGAGATTAACTATATTACCTTAGTCGATTTATTTCTTCAGTGGAATAAAGTACTGATACTGTATTTTAAAAGATAATATACACAAAATAAAATGACTTTCTATTGGAACACTCACTGAAGCACATTACCCATTTGGCTAGATACATCGTTGTACTTGTTCTATGACCTGACCAATGACTAAAATTCAAAGCAATTCGCTGGAAATAACAGTGACCGAGTGACAGGCAGACTGTCAGAATGGGGTTCAATTCAACCGGAGCAAATGCAGACGAGAATGCTCCGGGACAATATTGAATGCACATGATGAATAGCTGTGGGGCTCACCACCCCATGAAGAGTTATGTTCCGCAGTGCCATTATGGCTTTGGCTTCCAGAGACTTCTGCATTTGTTTCGTGAATTCATTGAGTTTGGTTCCGAGAAATACGGTTCACAATTAATGCACATCCGATACTGTGTAGCCATCTGAAGTAAATCGTATGGCAACTGCTCGTTGTCTATCTGGAATTGAATGGCTCATTCATCTGTAGAGTACACTAGATGAGCTTGTACAGTTTATTGCACGCGTTTTTTGAATATTTCATAGTTTCCGAGAAAAACCAAACCCCATGACGCAACAGCCCCGAAGGGCCTAGGCCTACCAAGCGAGCGCTGCTCAGCCCGAAGGCCTGCAGATTACGAGGTGTCATGTGGTCAGCACCACGAATCCTCACTGCCGATATTCTCGGCTCTGTAGACCGGGACCGCCATCTCACTGTCAGATAGCTCTTCAAAAGTAATCACGTAGGCTGAGTGGATCTCGAACTAGCCCTCAGGTAAAAATTCCTGACCTGACCTTGAATCGATTCAAGGCCTCCAGGTAAGAGGCAGGCACGCTGTCCCTACCTCGCGGGCCCGGCTATTTTCAGAGAGGATAATAAAAAAACTACTTCAAAATTTAAATTTAAAAAAATAGCCTCCGTGGCTCAGGTGGGAGCGCTCTGGCCTCTCACAGCTCGGTTCCGTGGCTCAAATCCCGGTCACTCCATGTGAAATTTGTGCTGAACAAAGCGGAGGCTGGACAGGGTTTTTCCGGCTACTCCGGGTTTCTCCTGTCATCTTTCATTCCAGCAAACTCTCCAAAATAATTTCATGTGACAGTCATTAATCATTGGCCCAGACGAGTGCGGCAGGCTTCGGCAGCCAGCACAGTTCCTATCCTCGCCGCTAGATGGGTGGGGGCTTTATTCATTCCATTCCTGACCCAGTCGAATGACTGAGAACTGGTTGCGCAATTTCATTTTCAAGTTTCCTGAAGGGAACCATAATTTAATTTCATCAATTGCGAATATTAGGCTATTTTCGCTTACGGAATTACCAGCGTTTCATCCCAGTGTTGCAACGGGATCATTCGATTAGGCCCTACTACATCTTTCCTAGACACGGACAGCTTGTACGGATAACCTCCTGGCTCTTCTAGGGTTGTAAAATCACTTGAATTTTCACTCGTATTTATAAACTCTTTTTATCATTATTAGATTCAGACTAGTCCGCCTCTGTGGTGTAGTGCTTAGTGTAATTAGCTGCTACCCCTGGAGGCCCGGGTTCGATTTCCTGTTTTGCCACGAAGTTTGAAAAGTGGTACGAGGGCTGGAACGGGGTCCAGTCAGCCTCGGGAGATCAACTGAGTAGAGGTGAGTTCGATTCCCACCTCAGCCACTCTGGAAATGGTTTTCTGTGGTTTCCCATTTCTCCTCCAGGCAAATGCTGGGATGGTACCGAACTCAAGGACACGGCTGCTTCTTTCCCTCTTTCTTATCTATCTATTCCAATCTTACCATCCCCCACCAAGGCCCCTGTTCAGCATAGCAGTTGAGGCCGCCTGGGCGAAGTACTCGTCATCCTCGCCAGTTGTATCCCCCGACCCAGTGCCTCACGCTCCAAGACACTGCCCTTGAGGTGGTAGAGGTGGGATCCCTCGCAGAGTCCGAGTGGAAAACCAACCCTGGAGGGTAAGCAGACTAAGAAAGAAAGAAAAAAGAAAGAAAGAAAGAAAGAAAGAAAGAAAGAAAGAAAGAAAGAAAGAAAGATTCAGACTTCATGAGGTCTGTTGATACAGATTGTACTAGAGTGTACTCAGCCTCACATTGACAAAATGAAGGTTTCTGGGTATGGTGGGCTGGAATGTATCCTGTGTCGTACTTATCGCTAACCTGCTCTATACGACTGCCTCCCCTTCATTTATATCAGCTTTTCTTCCCAGTCTCTGATTAAATTTATGACAGGGTACTGCATTTTTCATAATATTCTTTATTTACAATTGCCTGTCGCTTCAGCAGGTCATGAGGTATGTGTTTTCCTCTGTACAAAATTCCCAGATATTTTGACCATATTCTGGCAGTGTTCTTCTTATTCTTTTTCTTAGCTTCTCAACCAGTGGGTTGATTTGCAGCAGTCCTCCATTTTCTCTTCTTTCTTTCGGCCTTCCTTTTCAGGTTCAATGTGGTTTGCACGTTTTATACCTGACGTGATTTGGCTCATGTATTCCTGACGTTGCCTTTCTCGCCGATTTCACCTTCTGCTATTGGTGTTGGCAGCACATGGTCTACCGTGCCGTCCCGTCTAATCTGAATCTGATACCAAAGACATCTCGATTCCCCTGCTCTAGCGAACACCACATCATTCGTTACTATGTCCATCCAGCTGACTTTGAACATTCTCCGGTGCAAACAGGTTTCCAAAGCTTCAAGTATCTTACTTTACTGCCCCCACTGTAAACACATCAGGACCATTAAACACATAAAAAAACATATATATATATATATATATATATCTTCTGGACGTATAAGATAGAAGATAGTGTTAGAATATTCACACTACAGTTATCCACGCTCTGTCATTAGCCCAAGGCATCTAATTCTTTTCTTACCGAAGAACATTTGTTGCCTCAGGTATGTGATTACTTTTGAGCTCTTTCACTTCGATTAATTGGGTTTGCAGAAACCTTTCTCTAGCTGCTTTTCCTTTTCGGTTCACTTAGTTTATGTATTACTTGTACTTCCCTTCTCCGGAGGTAAAGTTACTAAAATTCCTTCTCATATCTGTTTTCTCAGTCAGTTCATCGATTATACTAGCCATTCTGTTTAGTTTTCTTGCAATATCTGCTGAAGCAGCTAGAACATTCCCCTTCCATCAATTCCATATGGACAACTCAACAGATCTCAACTCTGTGGGCAAGCATTCCAGCCAAACGTTCTTTGGTATTCTTTATAATAGCTGCAGCTGGGTTTTCATATCTGAAAGCTTCTTAATTATATTTCTAAAAAAAATATGTTTTAGCACCTTGAGTTTATGTTGGTACTAATCAATGATCATATCCAGCTCCATGGCTAAATGGTTAGCGCGCTGACATTTGGTCACAGGGGTCCCGGGTTCAATTCCCGACAGGGTCGGGAATTTTAACCTTAATAGGGAACATGCATAATTTTCTAAAATATTTTTTTGAAAAGTACACCAATGAAATAGTACGTAAACGTATTACAATGAAGTAAGGTGCCTTGTTTTCTACCGTTAAAAAATGTTCAAAAGTGCTTTTCCGCAAGGCGAGTGAAACGGCCTCTGACGTAAGCGGCGCGCAGTGACGTCTCGATCCAGTACCGCATGCAGCTCTACCAGCCATTGTGCATCAGCCGTTACTAAAAGCCGATTGTTTATTATTCGTGATCGCGAATAACTTCAAAATGACAGAAGAAATGTTCAAAACAGCACAGTCAGACAATCTATCATGTGTAGATGTCATCATTCTTGAAAAATAGTGACTTTTGTGGCCGCAGAAATTCGCGGATAACAGCAGGTTTGTAAGTGTCATCGTTTATATACGTGTAATGTATTTTAACACATAGTATTAGGATAACAACGAACCTGGATAGAAATCACATCACTTTCAACATTTCCTTCTAGACCGTTTCCCATATTAAAGAATAACATTACACGTTCGGGCTTTCAGCATTAGTAAAGTAAGAAATCGGATTTCGGCACTAACATAAACATATAGGTAGCATTATAGTACTAGTCCGCCTCTGTGGTGTAGTGGTTAATATGATTAGCTGCCACCCCCGGAGGCCCGGTTTCGATTCCTGGCTCTGCCATGTAAGTTGAAAACAAATAGTACGAGGGCTGGATCGGTGTCTACTCAGCTTCAGGAGGTCAACTGAGTAGAGGGGTTTCGAATCCCACCTCAGCCATCCTCGAAGTGGTTTCTCGTATTTTCCCACTTCTCCTCCAGGCACCTAAGGCCACGGCCGTTTCCTTCCCTCTTCCTTGTCTATCCCTTCCGATCTTCCCATCCCCCAACAAGGCCCCCTGTTGAGCATAGCAGGTGAGGCCGCCTGGGCGAGGTAATGACCCTCCTCACCAGTTGTATCATCATACCCAAAGTCTCACGCTCCAGGACACTGCCCTTGAAGCGGTAGAGGTGAAATCCCTCGCTGAGTGCGAGGGAAAAACCAAACCTGAAGGATAAACTGATTAAGAAAGAAAGAAAGAAAGAAAGATCATAGTACTATAGGTCTATAATCTATCATTCCCGAAAAAATATATATTTATGGTTGGGGCAACTGGCCTACCCACTTCCGGGGCCCATGAAAGAGAAACATTAAATAACTTGGTGGAGGGAAAAAGTTAAATATGATAAAGATAAATATGACTTCATCTAGTTTTCACAAGTCGGGCTGAGTGGTTCAGAAGGTTGAGGCGCTGGCCTTCTGAACCCAACTTGGCAGGTTCGATCCTGGCTCAGTCCGGTGGTAGTTGAAGGTGCTCAAATACGTCAGCCTCGTGTCGGTAGATTTACTGGCACGTAAAAGAACTCCTGCAGGACTAAATTCCTGCACATCGGCGTCTCCGAAAACCATAGAAGTAGTTAGCGGGCGTAATGCCAATAACATTAATTAAATTTGGCTTTTAACAAGCTGAGCATACCACGCACGAAAAGTGTCTTGGTCACATTTTAGTCGTTCAATACAGGAACGTCTTTGGGTACTGTGACTTTTACATTTTGTTTTTTGCTATTTGCTTTACATCGCACAGTCACAGATAGGTCTTATGGTGACGATGGGACAGGAAAGGCCTAGGAATGGGAAGGAAGCGGCCGTGGCCTTAATTAAGGTACAGCCCCAGCATTTCCCTGGTGTGAAAATGGGAAACTACGGAAAAACATCTTCAGGGGTGCCGACAGTGGAGTTCGAACCCACTATCTCCCGAATACGAGCTCACAGCTGCGTGCTCCGAACCACACGGCCAACTCGCCCGGTATTTTTATCCTTCGGTTTATTGACTTGGCTTGTATACCCTAAAACTTAGGCTAAGTTGGATAATATTTTAAACACCAACATCACTATTTTCACCTGTGTGCAATTATGTTATTTATTTCACTAATATTATGATAATTATTATAATTGAGCAATGTTAACTTATAAGACCCCAACAGACAAGCATTGATTTTGTGTAGAGATATACATTTGTTAAATTCACGTTGTTTTCTTTCATGATGTGTACGCCTATTTTTGTTATATTATAGAGTATTTAGCTATAGCCTAAATTTCCTTACAAATGTAAGCTCTTCAATAAAGACATAAATAACTGTCGCATGCCAAGATAAATTGGTATAATTAGAGTTGTCAATATGGTTCATAACCCCTTTGGTTTATTACCTAGACATGGATCACCCAAAACATAGGTTAGGTTTGGAGAATACTTTAATAATCAGCATTAATTAATGCACTGTTTATTACTTTCATATTCCAAGATGTAAATGAATCATTTAACTAAAGCTTCATACATTAAAATTCAAAGTGTTACGACTAGAATAGATGACATGGAAACGTGATTGAAAATTCAAACAAATTCAACTTACGTTAAAATGATCTTAAAAAAATAAACTGTAGATTTTCCGATATATCACCAGCATTTCTCCGGCTAGCCAAAATCCATTTCTCCCTAGTTTTAGCGTCTTTGGAACATTTATACACAATTTGTTTGGGATGATATGCGATGTGCTATTGCTCATCGGAACTATACACCATTTATGTTTTCTGCCTCAGTGTCTGCGCAGGATTCATTTTAAGTCACACATATACCACTCAGATTATTATCCAATGTATAGACTTCGAATTTAACCAAACCAGACACTAACATAAAGTAGAAATACGCTAAGTGTATCCTGCTTCTCACAGCACACTATGTGTTATTTCGTCTGCTAATTCAGTCAACCCGTACGATTACGTCAGACCAATGAGATCGCGTACTTGCGTGACGTGACATTTTCGTACTTTAATTTAGATTTTTATCATGTTTTGAGTTTTTATTTGTACATTATGATCATATTTTTGAATTCTGCGTGAAATATTGAATCAGATTAGCATATTTTAAATTAAAACCCCGGATCATGCATGTTCCCTATTGGTTAATTTCGCTGGCACGGAGGCTGGGTGTATGTGCCATCTTCATCATCATTTCATTCTCATCACGACGCGCAGGTCGCCTACGGGTGTCAAATCAAAAGACCTGCACCTGGCGAGCCGAACTTGTCCTCAGACACTCCCGGCACTAAAAGCCATACGCCATTTCATTTTAATGATCATGTTATCATCACTATCGATATCAGGGCCAGGGCTGCTTCTACAGCTCGTTATCTTAGTTTTATAACTGTTTACCATGTAATCAGCCTGGGCTTGTAGCGACGCTTTGTGTAACTTTATCCGAATTCCCAGTACTGAAAATAAAACGTTTCTTTCTTAGATTGACAGCGACTATTTTATTTGTAAAAGAATATTTCAAATAACACTTGAGGCTGGGTTGTGTTAATATATGGTTACGTTCGGGCAACACGGTTTTATTTATTTATTTATTTATTTATTTATTTATTTATTTATTTATTTATTTATTTATTTATTTATTTATTTATTTATTTATTTATTTGTTTATTTATTTAATTTCTTTGCGCCACTCACGGTTGACTTTTCAAGGACGCAATTAAATAGCAGGGGTGAGAGACCGTCTTCCAGCCTAACTCCTGTCTTTTTATTTAAGCGTCTGAAATTTCTCCTCTGAATTTCAGTATGTAGGTTGTGTTACCTTGAGCCCGCTTGAGATTGCTCTAGTTTTGTCATCCGAGACAAATTACTCTAGGACTTGAATAAGTAAATTCTATCAAACGAGTCAGAGGCCTTCTTGAAGTCTACGAAGGTCTCCTTAAATTTCTTGTTCCTTAGTTTCAGGTATGAGAGGGTACAGTATATTACATATTCGTAATTTTCTAGGCACATGAGCGCTCTTGTGGATCAAGTTTTTGTTCTGCCCTAATATTTAGCACTTGTGAAAGAAATTTGTAAGGTACCAATAGGAGGGAAATGCCACGGTAATTGTTTACAAAAGTTTTGTCCTCTTTCTTATGTAGGGGGTGAATCAGAGCAGAAGTCCAGCTATGTGAAAGTTTCTCAGTTTCCCAAATCTCGTTGACGATGTCAGTCATTTTATCAATCATTTTGTCACCAGCATACTTCCACAATTTATCAGTTGTCGAGTCCTCACCTGGTGCCTTGTTATTTTTGATGGACTGGATTTGTGTTATTTCGTCTTCCGTTGGACGGGATGAATCTGGGTGGACATGTACGTTATCTTCAAATGAGAAAGGGGATATTGGAATTTCATAATTGAGAAGAGATACAAAGTACTTCGATAGAATCTGGCAGTTTTCTTTGTCATTGTAAGCTAATTTGCCATCTGAGTTTTTGAACTGTAAGCTTGTTGGGTTATATTTGTTTAGATTGCATTTGAAGGTTCTGTTAAAGTCTCATATGTTTGTTCTCTGGAAGTCTTGTTCAATCTGTGTTAGTTCATCCTAGTTGTAGGTAAGTTTTACATTGCGAATAGAATTTTCTGCGCATTATCTCTCATTCACGAAGTTTATTTTCCGAATTCCATTTTTGCCAAGGGAGTTTTCTTTGTTTTGCCACTGAGTATTAGGCCCTATTATTATTATTATTATTATTATTATTATTATTATTATTATTATTATTATTATTATTATTATTATTATTATTATTATTATTATTATTATTATTATTAACTACAGCCTTGTGAAGCTATACATTCGAAATGCGGTGATTTCAAGACAGGCATGCAAAAAGTGGAGTAATTTTAATTGTAGCTTGGAAGTAATAAAATACTTGATAGTTTTTAGATGTTCAATATAGACGGAATTGTAAATTATTTCTTGACAATAGCATCTACTGTAAAAGTAATCAACTGGCATCACGTTTACCTTGGAAATGCTGGTTTTCATATCGTACTCGATGTTGAAAAGTCTATTTAATCCCTTCCTGCTCAGTGTTCCGTTGTGATTTACGCCAGATCTTATATTGTGTTTTCTATGATTCGTTTGATTTTCCAACTTAATGAATGCAGATAAATAAATGAACACCCGTTTCCAAATATGACCGATAATGCACTGGGTATTGTAATCCCTATCTTTTCGTTTCTATGGTTAAATGAATGTTACTTAATGCTGAGGAACCGATATTAATTCATTTGCTTTACATTTTGTTTAACATGCAGGTAACCAATAAGTGCAACTTTTACAAGAATATGGATACGCGGTAAGTAACAATCTGTATATGAAAAGAGTTTACTAAAAAAAAAAATTTAAAAAATAGACAAATCCGTACGTCCGTTCTACTGGACCGATTTGCTTCATGTCTTGTTTTATTTTCTCCGGAATTACCTGCCGGTGAGTCTGCCGGTGAGTCATAAGACCTATAGCTGCCTCTGTGGATCCGTGGTAGAGTATCGGCCTCCGGATCCCAAGATAGCTGGTTAAAACCCTGCAGAGGTAGTCGGATTTTTGAAGGGTGGAAAAAAGTCCATTCGATACTCCATGTCGTACGATGTCGGCATGTAAAAGATCTCTGGTGACACATTTGGTGTTTACCTGACAAAATTCATTAAATCTCAGCCATAGACGCCCAAGAGAGATCCGGTTTTACTCTGTCTGCCATCTAGTGGGCCTAGAGTAAAACGGAACGTCGAAATTGACGAGCAGACAGCCAGATGGCGTCAATGCCTGCACACGGTAGCTGAGGCCATACGAGTATTATTATTATTATTATAAACCTATCAGCCAACTTTGAGTAATCAGAATATCAAATAATTAAATGATCACTCCAATAATTGCAGGCGAAGGCTTACTCTAACCCGCAATACATTCTGTACTTAGCAGGTTGCTAAGCGACTAACACTTTCATTAATGTTCTGATATATGATTTCATTGTTAGTAATCTCATTGTTGCAGCCATGTTTGATTACTACCTGTCAAGCCAGAGAGTATACACTTCCTCTGATCACGGAAGAATACAATTCCTTGCTAGATACTCCTTGATTCTTAACCTTTTCCAGCTTTCAAATATATTCAACAGATGACAAAGAGTTCTTAAATAACTTACATGCTGCTAAGAGAAAAACGTCTACGTACAAATAGACCCCATCATCACATATGCCTTAGACATTAACTGGAAACACCTATCGAAGGAAAACCTGGCAACACTAGAAAGAGTGAAGGCCATGTATCTTTAAATGGTTCTCTGCCAGACAAGAAAATGCTCCTTCGAGACTAACCTATGAGCATAACAAGACAACTGTTCTGTATAGAACGGCGATTAAAATGCCATTGCGTTCTACGACACAATGCCAAGCTTGACATCAAGACCTGCAGGATAAAGAAAGCGAATATATGGATAGATGTTTACAAAGCAGACGGCATGATGACATCATAACGGATTAGTACTGACTAAGAACTGCGGCATACCATAATGTGCTTCTTATTAAATGTTCATAATTCATTTAAAAGGGCAGGCAAAACAACATACCTACGACGGGCATATCAAGACGAGTTATCTGACTTATTTATAACGAATGCTGCCGAGTAGCTCGGGTCCTCTAGTAATGGATTTAAAATCTCTGTAAGGACGTGTTATTTCAGAAGACAAGATGCCATACTATGTTCGTTTAAATTGGTCCATAATCCCTGTAATAATTGACTTGTAAACTACATAGGACTACATCTGTGGAACAGTTGGTGAGGACTGTAGGCAAAGCGATCCATTGGCTAGTCGAATCGAACATGTGGAAGTGACGATGTCAAGCGCCCTACCACATCATACACGACGGCTTGCTGAGTGTTTCCGACCGCTAAGCCTTCATCAAGCCCTTTGGTTACGAAATAATCAACACTTGCCTCCAGGGATGAGCGTGTGTGAAAGCTGCGGGCAACGTAACTAAGCACGAGATTTACTGACAGGGAAACTGAAAATTCAAATCGGTCGCAAACTGGTAGAGTGCACTGATCATATATTGAAATGAATACGTAAGTGATACAGTCAGGTTTTGGAAAGTACTGGAGCAGTAGTTACAATTCGTCAAATTTGGCGAAAAGTTTCCTTTGAATTCGTACCTTAAGCAAAGGTAGCTTGTAGTTTTACACGATTGGTGATTTCACACGATAATTGATTCAGCGTTCACAGCCTTGAAACCTCCAGATTTACGTGGAATCCGATGCGACTTTTAGATGCCAAAAACTCGTTGTACCTCTTCTGTAAATTTTCTTACTAGCACGTTTAACTTAATTCCACTAGTCTCTAATATAAATTAATGATCAGTCATTAAACCGTTGTTAGTACGGAATATATTTATCTATCAGAAAGTTTTCCGATAGCATAAGCTCTGTCATGGCGGGCAATACATACAAATTAGAAAGATAATGTACTAACAGATATGATATGATATGATATGATGTGACGTGACGTGACGTGACGTGACGTGACGTGACGTGACGTGACGTGACGTGACGTGACTGGTCCTTATCATAAATTCATAATCAATTGTTAAACAGTACCGAAGATATTTTAATTAATATTAGAGTCTTACACAAAGGTGACACAGACCACATCGCTGCTCCTGAAAACCAATGAAAATCGTATTAGTTATTGGAATTAAGAATGCATCGACAATCGCAGGAGGCACAAAATATGTAATTGAATTAAAATATAAGAAAAACAGTACCTACCTCTTATTACCAATTCATCTCAGCATTTTTATATCTAGAAGTGCCGCTGTACTTCTGGAAATTTAAATTGCATTTTGCACTTTAACTTCGCACACTTTTCCTCCCGTAAAGGAGCATACTTCATCAAGTTCATTTATTTAGTTTCTTAATCACCTTCACTACACTTTCTTTAGGTATTCTTATGTCATTTTTATCTCTGTTAATGTAACTATGAGGCCATAAAAATTGCATCTGTTGAAATTGTTAGGAAATGTGAGGGGAGGAAGGTAATTTAGGTGTTAACGAAGTGGTCACGACCCTCAAGTATTATAGGCAGATAGGAAGATAAGCACTTGTTATATTTATATTTCTCTTAACAAGGTTGACATTCCATCTCACTACAAGCCTTACTCAAAAGGGAGTTAATCCTAAACGAGTGATATCAATTCAAACAAGATACAATAAGCGTCAAATGTTCAACGTTGAGGTCCGGGCTTCAAGTTTCGTCACAATTTCACAAGCACATTTACGTATACAACATCGGGCATCAAATTCAAAGTACAGTGCATTTTCGTGCAAAATATAACCAAAATATGACTTTAAACAACTAAAATGACCAAACCAATAACAAGTGGTACATATGCATTCATATGTCCTATAAAATAAGGCTAAATATGGTCAGAAACGTCCAATTTGTGTTTAATTTCACCAAATACCCAAAACGGAAGATGGAAAAGAACATCTGAACCGCAGTGATGAACAAAGGAATCAGAGGTAGCTGTCGTTTTGGTAAAATGACACTGTGGTCCACTCGGAGAATATAATAGTACGGTGTGGAGAGTGACTACGGTGTCGTCAGGTCTCGTCCTGACCGTCGTTCAGACATAAAATCTCGGCATATTTGGTCGCAGTCATATTTTCGGTGCCATGAATATAGGCCATTCCATGTCCGAAATCGTGTAGACACATGATTTCCCACGTCACTCGTGTCAAGAATGTGCCGTCACTGTGTGGATCCAGTCAAAACCACGCCCGCCAGGGATAACGTTCGTGGTGTCCAATGTGTTGACGACAAGGGTCGCCATTGGGTAGCTAAGTTGGTAAGAGCGTACAGATGGGCCGCAGTGTAACTGATCACCACCGTCACAGTAGCGTACATCTGCCCACCGTACGAAAAAAGGCACAAACATTGATGAGGACAAAGGAACACGGCCATTAGATCCTGGAAACATGGTAAAAGATCACCTGGACAGATGAGTTGAAGTACTAGTTAGTACTCGAAGGCAGGGTACTAGTGCGTCGCAAAGCACATGAGGCAAAGGAGGCATTTTGCCAGCAGAGTAGAGTTCAGACTGGAGGGATTAGTATCCTCGTATGGGGCCTGTTTACGTGGGATGAAATGGGTTCCGTGGCACACCTGCCAACATCCCTCACCGACGAACGATACAGGAGCCTGCTGTCAGATCATGTACACCCATTTGTTCACCTCCACTACCCTAAAGGAGACTTTACCTACAACAAGAAAATGCACCGGCCCATCGTTCCCGAATTTTGGCCAGTTCATTCGATGAACACTCCACGGACAGGAGGGCGCTTGCCTAGTCCCAACGGTGATCTGGCCTGGTCTCAGTCCTATTGAACACAACTGTTATGTTGTCGAGAGGAATGTGTACAGCCTGGACTCTCCTCCGACCTATTTCCGTGGGGCGGTAATGGACCAGCACGTCCTCCCAAAGCTTCCGGTGTGGTGTGGAGTCTATTGTAGCCCACGCCACGCTACACCGCCCCCCCCCCCCCCACCTCAACCTGTCAAAATTAGGTGATATACGCTGTTATCTTGGAATCTCGAGTTTAATTGCTCGTAAGTGTAGTACACAAGGACGCAATAAGCTGACAGGTAATAAAAGACGTGATGGTTAATGATATTCTTACGAGAACGAAGGGAGTGCAGGCTAGAAATAATATAAAGTACAATGATATAAGCAAACACAAACAATTTATTATAAACGAGTAAAACAGTTAAATTTAAAACGATATAGCAATACGAATGATACTGGATATGATCAGAACTGGGAATCGCCACACGGTTGTCTTGGAGAGAAAGCAGTGAGGATGCCATTCGTATATCACGCCCTTGAACGTTTAGATCAAAGGAAACTTTACGGTCATAAGGATTTAATTGTCCTGGTTTATGTTTATGATCATACATACACCCGTCAACCACTTACTTCGTTCTCTCTTCTCTCCAAAAAGAAGGTCTGAAATGACGTAAATTTGTAAGCAGGTAATCCTAAACTGGCAAGTCAGCAGGAATATTTGCTGACCGAAAATTGACACGAAGGTCCCACGAGTTTCCAGACAGAAACCAGAAATTAAGAGAATATAAATATTTAATAATTTAAGGAGTTCATACATTATATCATTGACAATCTTTTAATAAAACGTCACTGAGCAATCTAGAATCAAGAATACACTGGGAATAACGGTGACCTTACAAGGCTACTTACGGTCAAACAACATTTCTCTTCTGGAATGGCGTAGTGGATTGGTGGATTGTCGCCCATTGAAGCGAGTTGCCTACGCGGTGCCTGTCGTTGGAGTTGTAGCTGCAAGCTTATGTTCAGGAGATTGTAGGTTCGCACCCCACTACCCACAACCTTGAAGATAGTTTTCTATAGTTACGCATATACAAATCAGGTCATTGCCAGGGCTGTGACATAATTATTAAGGCCAGGGCTAACAGCATCCCAGCTCTGGCCCTTCCCTATCACATATTCAAAACAATGTTACATGGCATTGTGCAACTTTAAACGGATAATAACGTACGAAATAAACGAAAATACTTGCGTTTTGGTGAAAAAATGTGTATACAACATTATAATACATTGACAGAAAATGTTGAAGGACTTAGGACACATATGAATGGTGCATGGATATGTCAGGATAGCTTTGAAAATAATCTTCATTCGGTATTTAGACGAGTGCAACAAATTCTACCAGGCTATTGCAGATATAATAGTTGCTTACTTATTTTATTTATTTATTTATTTATTTATTTATTTATTTATTTATTTATTTATTTATTTATTTATTTATTTATTTATTTATTTATTTATTTATTTATTTATTTATTTATTTATTTATTTATTTATTTATTTATTTATTTATTTATTTATTTATTTATTTATTTATTTATTTATTTATTTATTTATTTATTTATTTATTTATTTATTTATTTATTTATTTATTTATTTATTTATTTATTTATTTATTTATTTATTTATTTATTTATTTATTTATTTATTTATTTATTTATTTATTTATTTATTTATTTATTTATTTATTTATTTATTTATTTATTTATTTATTTATTTATTTATTTATTTATTTATTTATTTATTTATTTATTTATTTATTTATTTATTTATTTATTTATTTATTTATTTATTTATTTATTTATTATCCGAATGGGCCAACTAAGGGCCACGAAATTCTACTTAGAGTAGCTCATGAGTTTTGGCCAGTAGCAGTGCATTCTCTCTCTATGCTGTACCTTCCTTTCGTCCAAAGAAGTTCTGCCTTCTCACAGAGAGGTTTGTCCTGGAACTTTATTTTTAACGGTATCCATCTAAAAGGTGAATGATCGGTGATAGCTCTTACCGTTACGCCCAGCTCTTGCATGTATTCAATCAATTTTATTAACCACGGTGTCTTGAACTTTCCATTATTGTAGTAGGTGAGAAGATGGTTGGTCAGTCAGGATGAATTCACCTGTCAGGTATGTCCGGTAAAAGGGTAAAACCATCTTCCAGGCCAAATCTGTGAATTTTTCCCTGTGGTTTGCCCTGTCTTTTGACACGTACCAATATCTCGCTCTGTATCTTTAGTTCTGAACCTCCAATTTCGTCGGTCTTCTTCTATTAAGTATCAAACACTCAGTGATATACAGGGCTTCAGGAGGGAGGATTACTACAACATACTTAACTATCTGTTATCAGCCCGGTTGCTGGCTAGTAGCGCCATCTAATATTGTGAAATTATAGGGAGCCAGTTTGACCATAGTTTCCTCAAGGAGATAAAAAGTGATAATGCGGAAAGAATGGTGCAAGAAATTACAAATTTCATAACATTTAGACGGAGTAATCACGCTTTAATGTTAATATCCAGCACTACCCACACCTCGATAACTTTCGTATTGTCACATCGTCACATCCATAAATGTCACTTCAGTGGAAGCTGCATTTCGATCTTATTGACGCCAAGAGATGGATTCAAATATAATCTGAACATCAAGATGGAAAAGGTACTCAGGTATAACAAATAAACTGAAAAGGTAACTCGAGAGAAGAGATTTGGTAACTTCCCCACTAGAAGCAACACCGAAAATGTTCTTTCGGGGAATCTTTTTTAAGCCGGGAGATACATTGGAGTAAGATGGTGTGATTTCAGGAAATTCTCAAAACGTCTATCAATGATTTACGAAGCCGCAAGTTACACCAGAAAAGGTTGGTATTGTTTCAGAAATATCGAAGACGTCAGTGCCTAATCAGGTCAAATGTACACTGGAATGGGATACCTCATTCTCCATGTCATGTCATTCAAATCTCTACTGTTATGTATACCCTGATTGCTTTAGTGTAGGTTTTTCTATTGGTTTTACGTCGCACTAACACAGATAGGTCTTATGGCGATGATGGGATAGGAAAGGGATAGGAGTGGGAAGGAAGCGGCCGTGGTCTTAATTAAGGTACAGTACCAGTATTTGCCTGGTGTGAAAATGGGAAACCACAGAAAATCATCTTCAGGGCTGACGACAGTAAGGCTTGAACCCACTATCTCCCGGGTGCAAGCTCACAGCTGCGCGCGCCTAACCGCATGGCCAAATCTGGAAGTACTTGCCATTCTGCTCAAGTCTTTGCCTGACCGGTATTCTCTGAGAGGGTATTATACGCAGCTGTGGTTTCATATCTCTGCATATTACGATGCAAGCCTTGTTTCCATATCGCTAAGGCGCGTGTTACTTTCGCCGTACTGTTATTGTTTCATTTATAGGACAAGGATGACGTCGTTTTAAGACCTACGCGCTATTGCATCCTTGCCCACTGGGTAAATTATATTTTACATACGGCAGAGCAATTTTAAGTGCCTGATGAATATTTTGCTGCGACTTGTTCTTATACATTCATGTTGCAAGGAAGTATTAAAACACTCATAAATCCATTTAGCGGATGAAGTAATAGGTCAAAAATATGGAGTGTGAACATGCGGTCACGCTAGGCTCTCATGATATGAAGTCATCGTAAATAACACTTACATGAAATCATTGTATTGGAAAACTATAATATTCTGCAAAAAAAGCTTTAGGTTACTTACGTACAGACTCAAAATTTGATGACAGGAAATTCAAGGAAGCATGGAAAGTATCATATTATATAATATCGCATGACGTATATCATATTTTAATACATGAAACGCATCCAACAAATCAATAGTTTTTATTGTACATTGCTGTATGTTACTTCCAAGAATTTGGGTGAATGGAGGTTTTTTTAACCACCTAGTCCTTAACATCTATTGGTACGGAATTTTTCTTGCGTATTTATACAACTCCTGGTGATATGCAAACCAAAGTTTATTATTCTGCCTTCCAAATAAGTATGCGAAACAATGTAAATTGTTAAAATGTACCCAAATTTCTCCCTGTTCAACGTTTCTAAATCAATTTAATCCATAAATATGTGAGATACGGGAAAATAATATAGGACAAACAATGTAGGACGATAAAAGTGGTGTTCGATGGCGCAATCCCTTTGTCGATATAGTGTACCGTTCAGAACCAGTAAATATCAAAATGAAGGTCTGCACTTATGAACGTGCTTATCTGTTATCTATTTCTCTATATATAAAAGGCTAACCTCGACTGGCTGTAATCAACGCCCAGCCAAAACTACGCAACATAAAGGAATGATATCTCGGATATATAATTATATTACAGTGTAAGTGCTCACTAAGGGAGGATTTATGAATATTCCTTCACTAACGGGGTGAAAAGGGGGGTGAACTGTTAAAAATGTGTACATCTATATCTCAAAACCTTAACAGATTACAGGCGTAAAAATTGGTATTTGGAATATACTTTAGAAATAAAGAAACACGTATTTTTTTTGTTTTCGGAAAATTCCCTTATGGGTGAAAAAGTGCTTGAACACCTTTTAAGGGAATACTTATATCTCAAAAGACAGAAAATTAATATTTTTAATCTGATCTAAAAAATAAAGAAACGTGTACATTTTTTGTTTCCGTAAAATCATTTTAACGGGGCCTGAACAGGAGTGAAAATGTGTGAATTTTTAAAATGAGAATATCAAAAGTATATCTAAAAATGTAACATTCTACAGCCAAGAAAACTGGTATTTGGAATCTCCTATAAAATAAAGGAAACACGCGTAATTTTTTTTTTCAAAATCCACTTAAGGCGAAGCGAAAACGGGGATGAGTTTTAAAATGAGCATATCAATTTTATATCGCAAAAATCTAACATGTTGCAGACGTGAAAATTGTTAGTATTACTCTGTTTAAAAAATAACACGTATGTTTTGTTTTCGGAAAACTACTTAATGGAGGGAAGGGAAAGAACTGAAAATTTGGTTGTATTATTTTAATTTGATACTAATATCTCGAAAACTGAAGATGTTACAGAAGTGAAAACTAGTATTTGGTATCTTCATTAAAAATATCAGGGTTTTTGTTTTCGGAAAATCCACTTAAAAGGGGCTTGAAATGATGTACGGGTTGATGTATTATTATGATACTCATCTATATAAAAGAAATCGTAAGGACCGTTTGTATGTACGTTGACTATTTTGGCTAAATTATCGTAGTTTTAGTTGTAATAATGACCATCTTCATATATTTTAGCTTTTGTTTCCTGAAATTCCTCATTTTTATACCCCACTCCCCAAAATCAAGATGGCGGCACAATCTGTCAGACGAGCCAGAAAACTGAAATTTGGCAAAATTATAGATTTTAGTCTGTAATCGACGAAAGCAATTCCAAGGCGTTTATATTTTTCGCTTTTTACCCCGGGAATATATCGAAATATGGAGCAAATTTTAATGACGGTGCAGACCTTCATTTTGATGTGTTTCGTGGCTAATCGGTAAGTCATATCACAAAACCGATGGCATAATCTCAGTTCAAATTGGAGTGATCTACAACTTTGATCCCATGACATTTTGTCGTATCTGTATCACTTATGCGTTAAAACTGGCTGTGTTTCTCGATTATACGTAAAGTTTTCAGTATTTACAAGTATAATTTATAGTTTGACACACTTATAGGACATACGGAAACATAAAATTCGGCACGAAAATTGATACTTCTGTAGCCATATGTAAGCCAAATCCTATGTTTCTAACTGTCACATGAGTATCCGACAAGTAATGCAGAGTGTTCAAAACTTACACAAATTTCTCCCTTTTCAATGTTTCTAACTCAATCTAACCCATAGATAGAGGAGATACGAGAAAATACCATTGGATCAACCGTTAGGCTAAAGGAGGCGTCTAATGGTGCAGTCCGTTTTTCGACATATCGTACCGTTTAGCAGCAGTTAGTCTGTAAATGAAGGTGTCCAGTATGTAAACATGCCTATACTTTCATAGGTCGATCTATATATTTATATATTCATTGAAGTCGATTTGTAGCGATTTTGAAGGGGTGTATCTGCCATTAAAATTAATACTTTAAATCTCGATATTGACTGTCAGCAGGAGGGCGTCTGCTATGGTAATCAATACTACCTACATCGAATTTGACTGGTAATAGGAATGGATTCCTTCTACAACTCCTGTGTAACTGACGTTAGAAAGGAGGGCCTACCATTGTAATGAATAATTCCCTTCCCGATTTGACTGGAAGAAGGTAAGGGAGCATTCAACTATCTTCAAGATTCCCCTACCCGCCTGTGTCTGGAAGTAGGAAAGGGGGCCTGCCATTGTAAAACAGACTCCCCTAATCGATTCTGACGGCACAATTGACAAGAGAGCCTTCTATACAAATAAAAACTTCCCAACAGGATTTTAAACGACAGTAGGCAAGTGAGCCTGCCGTCATCATCGTAACTCTGCAACTTGCACGTTACATTGGAAAAAATATGCTGTTTCCCTGATAACGCTAAGAGACATGCAATTTAAAGAAGTATTATTCACTGCGTGAACAGTAATTTTCTTCGATATTCGTATACAATGTAGAATACCGCGGCGAAGAACGGGTACATTTGGTTGTACTGTATATAAATTATATACAGGATGATTCAGCAGTCTCTTCCAATATCGTTTGCTGCATCCCAACTAACGTGCACATGGTTATAGGGGTGCTACTTCCCTGCAGGCGTACTGTATGGTACTGTCACTGTAACACCTCTAATTTGCCTCAAGCCATAACAGGCATCAATGCTGACCTTCAGCGAATGAATGCTTACTCCTTGAAAAATTCCCTCCTTCTTAACCCCTCCAAGACGTACTGACCTTCGGTTCAGAGGGTCCCGGGTTCGATTACCGGCTGGGTCGGGGATTTTAACCTTAATTGGTTAATTCCAATGGCACGGGGGCTGGGTGTATGTGCTGTCTTCATCATCATTTCATCCTCATCACGACGCGCAGGTCACCTATGGGTGTCGAATAGAAAGACCTGCACCTGGCGAGCCGAACTTGTCTACGGACACTCCCGGCACTAAAAGCCATACGCCATTTCATTTCATTTCATTCCTCCAGTTATACTGAATGGTAAAGTTATTACATTGAGACAAACTGTGAGAAATCTTGGAGTGACAAGGAACGAAACTTTAAATTGGTCATACTACCATATGAGTAATACAGTATAAACAGGCGCATAATTATCGATACTAAATGCCCTTACGGGTTAAGAGAAAAGATTGCACATAACGGGCCATTAACAAATGGCAAGGAGGCGAAGCACCAGCACTCCCCATTGAAATTACTAAAAAACCTAAGTGGGCATACGGCCCAGTGATACAGAGGGTAGTCCTATACTACAAAGGGTGACTAAAGGAGGTGCATTAAAACCAAGGCAAGATTACCTAAATTTAGAGGTTGAAACCTTAGTCACCCAATACAAAGGTTGATGGGAGACGAGAGAGGGTCACCACTCTTCGTTCCCTTACATTACATATTTCCCAGTAGGGAAAATCCTACATTTAAACCACCACTTTACAAGATTACATTAAAAGAAAACGGCTGAAACCTTCCCCTAAAACGACCCGCAGGCACTATCACATGTTTAGGTAAATTCTGCAATAATAATAATAATAATAATAATAATAATAATAATAATAATAATAATAATAATAATAATAATAATAATAATCTAAGGCATCAGCTACTCAATTATCGACCTTCTAAAGTGATGCTGTGTATACCAATTTCGATATACCGCTTGTGCTGCTGTCTGGTGACACTTAGTGAGCCATGAGAGACCATTAACATGCCAATAGTTACCGGAGTTGTACGTACCGTGAAAAATGGCAAAGCAACCAGATCTGATGACATCGCCACAGAACACTATAAGCAACGGGGTACAGAATTCCTACCTGCCTACATTAACCTATGTATTATATATATATAAAAAAGAACATGTCCTGACTGACTAACTGACTGACTAATTCATCATCGCCAAGCCAAAACTACTGGACATAAAGAAATAAAATTTTGAGGATACATTTATATTACTACGTAGGTGCTCGCAAAGGGAGGATTTTTTGATATTCCGTCGCTAAGGGGGGTGAAAACGGGGTTGTATTTTTAAAATGAGTGTATCTATATCTCAAAAATTCAAACGTTTACAGATGTAAAAATTGGCATTTACAATCTCCTTTAATAATAAAGAGACGCGTATTTATTTTTGTTTTCGGAAAATCCCACTAGGAGGGGTGTAAAAGGGGTTGAATGCCTTTAAGGAGGATACTTATACCTCAGAAACTGAAAATATTATAGACCTCAAAATTGGTATTTGGAATCTCCTTAAAAAATACGTAATTTTCGTTTCCAAAAATCCACTTAAGTGAGGGGGGTGGGGGAATAAAAAATAGTTGAATTAATTGTATGAAGATACTATAAGCTCAAAAACAAAAGATGTTGCAGACGTGAAAATTGGTATTTGGAATCTGCTTTAAAAGTAAAGGAATACGTATTCCTTTGATTTCAGAAAATCCAATGAAGAGGGTGGGGGGTGGGTGAATAGAAGGATTAATTGAATTAATTGTGTGAAAATATTTACATCTAATAAAAACTAAAGTTGTTACAGACGTGAAAATTGGTATTTGGATCTCCTTCAAAAACAAAAGGAAAACTCATTTTGGGGGGAAATTCATCTTGGGGGGCGGAGCTGAAAAGGAGTTGAATTCCTTTTATGAGGACACATATCTCAAAAACTGAAGATGTTCCATTCGTGATAATTTGTATTTAGAAGACCCTTTACTAATAAGGAAACAAGTATATTTTCCGGAAATTTCACTTAACGGGGAGTGTGGGGGAAGGTGTGAAAGGAAGTGAAAAAGTTCATTCTTCTTTGGGGATACTTATATCTCAAAACTGAAGCTAACAGACGTGAGCATTGGTATTTGGAATCTCCTTTAAACATAATGAAACACGCCTTCCTTTTTTGAGGGGGTTGTAAATCAACTTAACGGCGGAGGGGTGAAAAAGGAGTTGAGACCAATTGATTTTACTGTTCATAATGTACTTGATTCTGATCATATACCGATCATTTTT
This sequence comes from Anabrus simplex, assembly GCF_040414725.1. Taxonomy (NCBI): domain Eukaryota; kingdom Metazoa; phylum Arthropoda; class Insecta; order Orthoptera; family Tettigoniidae; genus Anabrus; species Anabrus simplex. Next base: position 258,685,965 of record NC_090267.1, on the reverse strand, counting down.
AATCTTTCCTGGGTTCGTTTTCAAGAGCCATATTTTCCTTTTGACAACTTAAAGTTATTTTACAGTAGATTCCCGTGGCATATAAATAAAAATTTAAGCACATTTGAAATAAACGATAGGAATGAAATTTACCGTGCAGTTGTTCATCTCTATAATAAGGTCAATAATGCACGGAAGTATATCATTCGTATCGCCAGAAATCCCGCACACTTGCCTAGGTGCGACAACGGTGCAGGTCACATTGTCAGAAATGACAGTGGCAGCAGATGTAATTTACCGCCTAGTAGTGGTCTTGCATCTTGCTGCGGGGTCCAGAACATCAATAATAATAATAATAATAATAATAATAATAATAATAATAATAATAATAATAATAATAATAATAATAATAATGTTCTGGACCGTCGTCAAAATGTGCGGACCGCGCTGTAAACGGGCCCTGGCCGGGTAATGACTACGAATGCAGTCCGGCCGCGGGTTCGTACTGCCAAGGCACCCAAGAGGACACCACGCTGGATCTCCCCAAGGATTTGATCCATATTAAGCATGCTTATAGGAAAAGATGGGAAAGATTTAGGGACCCAACTGACCGGGAGGAATACCTGGAGCTAGCCCGGGAAGTACGAAATCGATTGCTGAAAAGAAAGATTGAAAAATGGGAGGAATTTTGCCGTAATCTTTCAGAAAACAAGTCAGATCGCGAATTTTGGCGGATTCTCTCAGAAAACCAGTAAGACCGCGAATTTCGGCGGATTATATATAAAACGTTAAGCATTCAGTTATAAATGTCAGTATATTACCATTGTAAAGCACGGGTATTTTGCTAGTATCTATAATAATAAAAGGAAGTGTCTGTCTGTCTGTCTGTCTGTCTGTCTGTCTGTGTGTCTGTCTGTCTGTCTGTCTGTCTGTCTGTCTGTCTGTCTGTCTGTCTGTCTGTCTGTCTGTCTGCCTGTCTGTCTGTGCGCGATGCTCAGCAAAATCTACATCACGCAGAGATCTGAAATTTTGAACATTGGTAGAAGGAAGGGGGTCCGAATGCACCGCGAAGCCGGAATTTTCATTTTCGCTTTCGTTGGCGAGTTATGAACGAAAAACCATCGGAAAACGTGTACTGGGATATAACAATCCTACGTGCTGTCACCAAGATTAAATGCATAGAGTCACTGTCGCTAGGCAACGTACATAAGGTAGGTAGAGAACACAATTCAAGGAGCCATTTTACGTCCAGGGCGTAGGAAGCCGTTTTTGGTCTTATATGGTGTGAGGGCATATGACGCTGTTGATGGCGAATCGTCCGTCAGATCGGGACGTAAAGTCTTGCGCTATTCGAAAGGAGTGAGCTATGTGCCGGCGCCGGGTTTCTTCCTCTTCATTCTTCCTATCATATATCATGTCATTCATTTCATCTCATGAACTCATCTGATTAGGTTGACGTCATGAATGTCACCTGGTCGTAAAAACTCGCTGCAAGGATTCATCTCACTTCATACCCAAACCCCGTAGAGAAAGGGGACAAGGCTTGGACACGTATACATTTAGAGGAAACATATAGGACATAAGATAGACGATAATAATAAACAAGGAATAATACATATATCGGTTAATATGCCATTTTAAATCCGTGGAATAGGGAACCATTTTCCTTCAGTCCATGATGTCTGTCTGTCTGTCTGTCTGTCTGTCTGTCTGTCTGTCTGTCTGTCTGTCTGTCTGTCTGTCTGTCTGTCTGTCTGTCTGTCTGTCTGTCTGTCTGTGTTCATGTGTGCGATGCCCAGCCAAATCCACGGCAAACAAAGATCTAAAATGTTTGTCATGGGTGGGCAGCGGTTTTCACCTAAGACGTATGGCTGTGTCTAAGAGCAATTCTTGTACCAAGACATGAAGGTGGCAACGTCATCAACAAGCAACACTCAACAGAATTATCCGATTTTCTATCAATTGAAAAGTAACGACACGACATGTCATACAGATGATGCTGTCAACTACAAGACACAGATTTTGAACAATTTGGAGTCACCTGGAGCACCCTCGAACATCTTTGGACGATTGTGGCACCGATTATCCTTCTCAGGAATATGAATCCTTCCCTCTGCAATGAATACAGCTCTGAAACTGATGACGAATATTACTGAAGCCACCATCATGACTGAGCATGCCTCGGGCGAAGTAGTATTCCTCGGACTGTAAGTCCATTGAATAGGAAGTTATCTTCGGTCCGCGACACGAGGAGCCACCAGCCCGTAATGTTCGGAAGTGTTTGTGTGCGAAGCCCAGTCAAATCTACGACACACAGAGATCTGAAGTTTTGACATAGGACAATCGCTTAAAGCTGTAGAACTCCATCTTCGAAAACGGTGCTTTTGCCATTGTCAGCTGTACGTGGATTGTTCAAGAGTTCCAAAGGCAAACACAATACAGTAGCCTATACATCATACCTCCAAATGGAAGGACATTAATATACTTTATTCCGGAGCTCTATAAGAAAACAATATATTTTATACTATATAACATGGTATTTTACATGGTTTTAATATTATTTCTACCATCCAACCACCCGGTATCTTAAGCATTGAAAGTAACAATACAATACAATAAAAATAAAATATTGTATTTCATGCAATTTACGTCAAAACGATGTCTTTTAAATAAATAGTTTAGAAACATCTAACGGTTGAATTAATAAACGCGGGCAAAGCAGCGGGCACATGCTAGTATATATATAAAAAAACTTGTCCTGACTCACTGACAGATCCATCGTCGCCGAGCCAAAACTGCCGGACATAAAGAAATGAAATTTTGGGGATACATTCACATTACAATGTACGTGCTCACTAGGAGAGGACTTTTTGGACATTCTATAACTAAGGGGATGAAAAGGTGGGTGGATTTTTAAAATTTTTAAAATGGGTGTGTATATATATCTTGAAACTTGAACAGTTTAAAGACATGAAAATTGGTATTAGGAATCTACTTTTAAAATAAAGAAACACTTATTATTTTGTTTTCGGAAAATCCTGTTAAGGGAGGCAAAAAAATGTGAAAATGGGTTGGATACTTATAACTAAAAACTGAAGATTTTACAGTCACGAAAATGGTTAATTGGAACCTCCTTTAAAAATAAAGAAACACGTATTTTTTAAAATCTAATTAAGGGGTGGTGAACAGGAGTGACAAAAGAGGTGAATTCTTAAAATGAGCATATCTCAAAGACTTAACATATTACAGATATAAAAAATGGTATTTGGAATCTCCTGTAAAAGTAAAGTAGTACGCACAATTTATTTTCTAAAAATCCTATTAAGTGGAAGTGTAAAAGTGAGGTAACTATTTAAAATGAGCATATGTGCAGTATATATAAAAAACTTAACAAGTACCAGACGTGAAAATTGGTATTTTGAATGTCTTTTAAGAATAAAAGTAACACGTTTTTGTTTGTTTTCGGAAACAAACACTTCAGTTTGGCGGGAGGGGAAAGGACTGAAAAAGAGGTTTAATTATTTCTATGTGGATACTTATGTCTCGAAAATGGAAGATGTCACAGGCTTGAAAATTGGTATTTGGAATCTCCTTTAAAAAGAGAGAAACACGTATTTTTTGGGGCAAAATCTACTTAAGGGTTGGTGACCAGGAGTAAAAAACGGCATGCACTTTTAAAATGAGCATATCTCAAAAACGTTATAGACGTCAAAATTGGTATTTTTAATCTCTTTTAAAAATAAAAGTAACGCGTATTTGTTTCTTTTCGATAAAAGAACACATTAGTCGGGGGCGGGGGTTGTAAAAAGAAATGAAAATGGGGTTGAATTCTTTTTATGTGGATACCTATCTCTTAAAAGAAGCCTCCGTGGCTCAGACGGCAGCGCGTCGGTCTCTCTCCGCTGGGTTCCGTAGTTTAATCCCGGTCACTCCATATGAGATTCGCGCTGGAAAAAGCGGAGGCGAGACAGGCTTTTCTCCGGGTACTCCGGTTTTCCCTCTTATATTTAATTCCAGCAACACTATCCATTATCATTTCATTTCATCTCTCAGCATTAATCCTTGCCCCAGAGGAGTGCGGTAGGCCTCGGCAATCGGCACAATTCCCATCCTTGCCATCCCTCGTCCGGTCAATGACTGGAAAACAGGTTGTAGTTTCAATTATATCTCAAAACTGAAGATGTTACAGACATGAAGGTTGGTATTTGTAATCTCCTTTAAAAATGAAAACTTTTTATTTGTTTTCGGAAAATCCACTCAAGGGGGTGGGGTGTGTGAAGGGAAGTGAACTTAACTGAATTATTTTTATGATGATACTTATACACCAAATACTGGAGATGTTACAGACGTGAAAATTGTTATTTGGAACCTCCTTTAGAAATAAGGGAACGTATAAATGTTTTCGGAAATATCCTCTTAAGCGGGTGAAAAAACTGCGCAAAAGGTTTTAAATACGTTTATGACAATACTATTGCTATTGCTATTGCTAGCCGGGTACAACCCTTGTAAGGCCGACCCTGCACCGAGAATGGATGGCATCTGCATTGTATAGAGGAAACTGCGTGTTATCGTAGTAGATGATCGTGCTATTTGTGAAGTATGAGTTGCAAGGATGTTGAGATCAGCATAAACGCATGATCCCCGATCTATGGGAATTAACCATTTAAGATTAAACAGCATGGCCCGGCCAAAAATCGAATCCGGTGTCATTTATACCAAAGGCCACTACGCTGACGATGCAACCAAAAAGCCGGGCAATAAATAGAATAAGGAAGCCAGTCTGTGTATAGGTATGAAGGGAACAGGAGGTAGAATGAAAATGTTCGTAGTCCCTTTCTGTCTTTCCTTCTTACAAAACGTCCTTGCAAGAGCACAACGTACCCTCCAGTCTGCCGTGCTCTGTCCCATTATTTTCTTGGTTCGCTATAGTGTTTTTCTACCTTTATATCTTTCTCTCGCCCATTAAATACGTCTTACTTGACAGCTGTTTTGTGTCCTGTTGCTGTTAACCGCTCTTCTCCCCTTGATTCGTCACACTTACAATCACCTCCCCTAAACTATAATTCACCCTTCGCTCCTGCGTTAGGACCCCACCCTAAAACTTGCAACCACACTCAAGGAAATTTGCTAATATACGTCCCCTGCTCTGATTCAGTGATTACGACCCTCTATTGCACACTTGACTAGTCACGCGTGGGAGAGGGGCGTGGCTTTAATGACTCGAATATCGAAGTGGGAAGTGTTGGGTTCTGGGTTATTTAATATGGCATAGCCGTGTAGTAAAGTCTAGGTCAAAAGTGATACAATGGTCAACGTTCAAATTCCAGCCAATACATGTTAAAATTAGCCAACAGAATATTATGTCAGTGTTGATCTGTAGTCAAAACTGGTTATAACGACTCTGAAGGGAGCGCCAATTAAAGGTCGTTATAGGTGATAGTCGCACAAAAACGTACTTCATAAATACGTACGTGAAATAAGTACTGTATGCGCGGAGTGGGACTGAGAGATAGAGCATCCGCTCCGCATCCGCACTTCCTTCATCCGCACCCGCATCCGCACTTCCTTCATCCGCTCCGCATCTGCACTTCCTTCATCCGCACCCAGTTCCGCGAATGGGTATCCGCATCCGCAAATGGTTATCCGTGGATATTATAAATAATTGCCTACAGTATATTACATCAAAGACAGTGAACCGATAGATCTGTTAACATCATACAATTGGCCTGACACGTTGCACCGCAACTCCTACAGTCACAGTTTTACGAGGGATTTTCTCTTGCGACAACTGCCGACGTACTGACCTTTGTTCCTTTCTTCCAATAATTTTGGGCAGAAACCAGTTAGGTTTAGGTCAGATTTACAGCTTTATGATCTCAAAACTCCTTATATATCACCATTCTGCCATACCAATGTCACCTAACTAGAAGCAAAGGTTAGAGTATACCTGAGTGAAAATCCATAAACATCAATATTTAGAAATTATCAGCAAAAGTGTCCGCACTGCCGTACAGTTTGTATCCGCCAAGACACTAACGTCACGGATATCCCCATCCGTTCAGGGCTCTACTGAGAGGACCTTTCTAATGTTTACATAGTCCGTACAGGATATAAAATAATAAGCGAGTAATGAAGCGGCAATAATGTTAATTAAATAGTAATGTCGCACAAGATCTTGGCTAATAAATGAGATGTTCGCTCTGTCCTTCCAAATTGTAGGAATCATTGAGTGTGATACAACAAATTCCTTCGCGACGGTGACATTTGTTTGCCCGTTTTGTGAACGCCATATCATTGGTGAGTTTTCTTTAAACACTTTCCCATTTTTTTGCGACTTATTCACAGACAGTGCTGGATTAAGGTGTTTGGTGGCCCTGGGCTATTTAAAAATGTAACATCACGTAAGACTAGCATACTAAAGTTGTTATAGAACTACTTCCACTTAAAATGATGAATAGGGAAGTGTTGAAATAGACTACAATTTTTCTCTGGTTTTCATGTTAATAGGCTATTTCATAATGCCAAAACATATTTCACATTTGTCTCATCATCACTATCAAATCGACACACAAAACAGAACTTACGTTTTTTGGCACCACTAGGATATTTTCTATCCATTTTACAAGAACATTACAGTTATAACTTACGAATGGTTCAATAATCAGAGGTGAACTGGAAGTTCCTGATACAAAGATATAGTACAGCATGCACATTCCACCGTGCTTCCCCCGTGCACCCCCCCCCCCCCCCGCGCTCACTTCCTAGACCTCTTCCCCCCTTCCCACTCTGCCCGTACTCGCAAGCTGCAAGATTTAAACTTTCGTCAAATATAATTTTTACAATAATTACAGTGCGTAAGTAGCGAGGATTCGTGTCTTCGGACGGTAATTGATTCTAGCAGTGATGAAATACTAACGCGGACAGCTGATAAGAAGGAAGGAAGAGTGCGTCTTCGACATTTTGCGAGCGTAAATATTCATATACATACACGGAGGTGGTACAGCAGGCCTTTTTATACAATTTTAGGCTCGGCCAAGGGCCGGGGCCCCCTTGGCACGCGGGGCCCAGGATTGCAGCCGCTTTAGCCCCCCTCTTAATCCGGCACTGTTCAGAGAGATGCTTCCCTTGACTATTTAACAGAGACTGATTATAAATCTACAATCTACTAAAAACAATCGTTTGAAAATAAGCTTTATGTTCTTGTTAGCAATCCTCGAACGCATAACAAATATTAATCAACATTGGACGTTATAGCGGATACAGTTCTCCGAAAATATGATAAAGTTACGCTGTTTTATACGAAATGTAGTAATAAGTTTTGTCGTACTAAAGGACATTTTAAATGTAGTGTTTATGTAGACGGGACCGTTAGATTTCGGCATTATATCCAGAACATCGTTAAAAGCGATGCCGCAACACACGATTTCGACTGTAATTACTCACAGTACATCACGCTACCAACTACCAGAGAGACACACAATCAAAGTATTCTGACACTTGCCTGAAACTGCAGACAGAGTTTGCCGGTAACATACTTTAATAATCGACATCAATATTATGTTAGCTGGCTTTATCACGGCCCTGACATTGTTAGTGAGACTGTCTGCAATATGTCAGGGCGCTTCGCACGGTAATGGCATCACTTTCTTAACGAAGCCGGAGCCAGAGAACGTGCTGATGTTGAACGGTGAGGTCTAGAAAGAAGTCACCGCTCTAACTGAAACCTCAGATGTTTAGGTTGGGACTCTTGTCGGATCAGTCCACTTGTAGAATATTATTATCGTTAAACCATTGACTTTCGGAGCCCGCTTTATGACTCAGAACTGAGTAAGTGGCTGGGAGGTTTGGGTATTGTACTTATTTATTAAATATCCCTATAGTTTGAACCCTATTGTACATGAGTATATTAGTTTTATATTTTTGATCAGTTTTTCAGTTATTGATCCTTGACACAAAATAAGGTAATGCATGAACTTAAGGAATTGTTTATTGCAGAAAGATTTCCTAAACAGATGGTATATTTGCTTTGAAAGTTACACATTACACATGTTCAGGTGACACTCAAGTTCGAATCTTGTCCTTCCAAACACGGCACAGTCGAACAGTAAATGATCCACCGTTTGTGAAGATCCACAAAAGCACAAGTACCCACCTGCAATGTTAATTTTGAAGCTTTCAAAGTAGCACTCAAACTTTCCATGGCCGGAGTGAAACTGAGTGAGTATGAATTCGGGCACTAATGTTTTGCACTGGACTCTGCTATGTCGGAAAAGAATAACCCTCTTGGGACAGACACTTTTTTACTTGATGTCCAGAGTTTGTTCCACTGTCTTATTAGATGTGTTTTGATTTGGGCTTTTGACTAGCGTGGGGGTGATTTGTTGTAGGTGATTTCAATGTTGGATGAAGAGGCTGCTTTTGCCAGAATGTTCGCTTTTTTATTTCCTTTATAACCGGCGTGTCCTCGGATCTAGGAAAGACAGGTGTGCGAGCACTGCTGTGCTCTAGATCTTATAATAGCAGCTATTGGATTGAAATTGTGCTTGTCGATTATTGTGTTAAACGCAGCCTGCGAGTCAGTTAGTACCCGAGCGCTACTACTGTTGTGCTCACGCCAATCCACAGCAGACTTGATGGCCCATGGCTCGGGTTGAAATGCTGAGCAGCTGGCTGTTAATGTATATTGGGCGGAAAACACTTCCCTGTTATTCTCGTAGACAACAAGTGTGCATCCACTTTGTCAGATTCAGTGTTATTAGGTGTGCGAGAGCCGTCTGTGTAGATATAGTAGTCATAGTTGAGCGAGTAGCTATTGCAAACATAAGTCTTGAAGTTACTAGGGTGACCGGATTCCACGAAGTAACAGTTCTTCACCACTGTGGTTTCAATAATTGGTGCAAGCGATGTTATGTTTTTCTTCAATAACATGAATTCGGCCGGTCCGATGGCAGTAAAGAACGGAGGTTCTATTCTAGCGATGACAAGGGCTGCTTGTGTATATATTGCGCGACAGGCACGAGAAATTCGAAGGACGATTCCTCTCTGAATTTGTAGAAGTGTTTCCTGAGCCCAATCGTTTTCAGTGTAGAACGAAACGATGAAGCACAATAAAGTATTAGTGGAACAAGGGTTGTGTAGTATACTCGTATAATGCGGAGTTCTTCTGAGTTTATTACCCATGTCGGCCTGCATGCAGTAGCAATGGCCTGAAGAAATGTATCTGATTTAAGCTCGCCACATGTTCGGGCAATGTTTTGTTTCATATCATGTGATACTGTATTGTACACGCACTGTATTCGGTCGCACTTTACACATATGTACTTTCATATGTGAGGTAGTAGATACAAACGATTAGTGTTATATAGAGGATGGTGCCTAGTTGTACTTCCTCTTAAAACAATAATCACCATCCATGTTGACCATTTTCAGTTGTTACTAGCAAGAAGTGTTCCCACACTTTGCTCTTCATCCTTTCTTAATTGTGTGATCAATATTGCTTCTTCTGTTTTGCTTTCGCCCTGTCTTTGGACTCCCGTTCCATGTTCCCAGCGAATGTCGTAGTGACAGCGACCGTGAATCAGACGGACCAAATGTGGTGCGTTCGCTCAGTCTGTTGATTGTCCAGCGGTCGGACAACGGAGCAGGACCTAACTCTACGACTACTTACGTTCGACCGACTGTAAACGGGGAATGCAGACCTTTACTATCCATGTCACTATTGCGTATTCGCTTCCCCTTTTTCTGGTGTATAGGGATGTCCGGATACTTTTGGTTAGATAGTATTCATCCCTCCTCGGAGGATTGCGTCAGAAAGGGCACTCTGCTGTAAATCTTTTTTTTGCTATGGGCTTTACGTCGCACCGACACAGATAGGTCTTTTGGCGACGATGGGATAGGAAAGGCCTAGGAGTTGGAAGAAAGCGGCCGTGGCGTTAATTAAGGTACAGCCCCAGCATTTGCCTGGTGTGAAAATGGGAAACCACGGCTGTAAATCAAGGACAAATCCACTTTTAAGGCCGATCGCAAATAATTGGGAAGAAATACCTTAAAGTTTTAACTCCACATTAGAAGTAGGCGTACGCTACATCAGATCACACCATCAACGAGTCAAGTAAATCTTTCACTATCCATGATGTTTTTGTTTGGGTCACGAGTCCGTAGACTGGTTTGATGAAACGCTCCATGGTGCCCTGTCCTGAGCTAGCCTTTTCATTTCTACATAAATATTATATCCTACATCTACTCTAATGTTTTTCATATTCATAACATCCACGGCATCTTCTACCTATCGTAGGACGTGACTAAAATGGGCCCCAGGGACACTGAACTTGGGAGCGTGGGTTGGTTACCACGGGGTCCTCAACTGAGTCGTGGGATTGCCTCCACTTGTGCCAAGCTCCCCCATTTCTTCTATCTTCTCCGACCTCCCTTGGTCAACGTTTATTCTTTTCAATCCGCGACGTTATTAGGTTTGCGTGGCCAGGGAGTCTTTCATTTTCACACCTTCGTGGCCCTCGTCTTTCTTTGACTGATACCTTCATTTTTCGATATGTCGGTCACTTTAATTTTCCCTTTTGATTGGTATTAATATAGTCCGGCTCCATTGCTAATTGGTTAGCGTGCTGGCCTTTGGTCACAGTGGTCTCGGTTTCGATTCCCGGCAGGGTCGCGAATTTTAACCATCATTGGTTCATTTCGCTGGCACGGGGGCTGGTTTTAAGTATTGTCTTCATCATCATTTAATCCTCATCACGAAGCGCAGGTCCCGTCCTGGGATCTCCCGGCTCTAAAAGCCATACGCCATTTCATCTCAGTGTTAATAGAGAATGGTTGTTCAGTCGTACTTCCTCTTAAAACAATCACCACCACCACCACCACCACCACCACCCCGCCGCCGCCACCACCATCAACTTGCCCACACTTCCCTCAAAAACTAACTGAAGAAATCCTGAGTGTTAACATGTGTCTTACCGTTCTATCTCCTCTTCTTCTCCGACGCGTTGGCTGAATGGTCAGCGTACTGGCCTTCGGTTCAGAGGGTCCCGGGTTCCATTCCCGGCTGTGTCAGGGATTTTAGCCTTAACTGATTAATTCCAATGGCTCTGGGGTTGGGTGTGTGTGGCGTATTCAACATTAGAATTCATTCTAGGTAGGGCCCTCATCTTCACAGACATGCAGGTCGCTTAATAGGCTGTCTGGTAGATAAAGACCTGCACCAGGCCTTTATTTTAATTATCTCCTCTTCTGTTCAAATTTAGCCAAACTTTTCTCCTCTGTCCGTCTCACCTTCAGTATTCTTATTTAACAAGACATTCCGAAAGCTTTTCGCGGTAGTTATTGTCCATTTTTCACTTCCTTACAATGCCACGCTCTAAAGGAATGCCTTTAAAAACATCTTTCTAATTCCTATATCAATATTGAAAATTTCTTTCCTTAATAAAGGCCTTCCTTGCTTGTATTAGTGTGCATGTTATGTCCTCCTTACTTCTTCCATCGTTAAATAGTTTACTACCTAAGTGACAATATCCATCTACATCCTATTCTGACATTTCCTGCATTACCTGAGTTCTTTCGACTGCAATCCATTACTTTTGTTTTAGATTTATTTATTTATTTATTTATTTATTTATTTATTTATTTACATCTTGTACTCTTTCTCCAAGACTGTGATAGCCTTTGGCCACAGGAGTCCCGGGTTCGATTCCCGGCAGCGCTGGGAATTTTAACCATAATTGCTTAATTCCGGCGGCACGGGGGCTCGGTGTATGTGTCGTATTCATCATCATTTCATCCTCATCACGACGCGCAGGTCGCTTCGGGTGTCAAATCATAAGACCTGCATCTGGCGAGCCGAACTTGTCCTCGGACACTCCCGGCACTAAAAGCCATACGCCATTTCATTTCCAAGACTGTGTCCATACTATTCAGCATTTTCTTTAGATCTTCTGCAAACACAGAAAAAACTATATCATAGTCAAATCTCAGAATTTTGATTTCCACTGCATGGATTGTGATTCCTTTAAAATTTCTGTTTGATTTATTTTACCGGCTGTTCTGTATTTACATTGAAAATGAGAGGGGACAAACTGCAGCCTTGCAGCACTCGTTCCTCGATTGCTATTTCTTTTTCATGGTCCTCGATTCATATCACAGCCGACTGATTTTTGTACAGATTGTACATAATCCTTTTTTTAATATGTGGTCCAGATCACCTTCAGAATCTAAAATATCTTGGCCCATTCAGCATTTTCGAATGCTTTTTATAGATCCAGACTATCTAAAACCTCAATACTTTTGCCCCAAAACTGAACTTGATACTCATTTCTGTCGAGGATAAGTGAGCAGAAGGCCAGGTGGCTTCTCGAAAGCGTCAGTAGCGTTTGTAAAGTCTTCGATTTCACATCGTTGTGGTTGATCCCATGATGCCCATTAAATACGTTGGCTAAATGGTCATGATCGAATGTACATTAGTACTGGATAGAAGTTTTTAAATTATTTCATTAAGGCGGATTTCCATGGAGTCGAATAATAGAGTGTCTAATTTCTATGCCACTGTCGACAGCCCTGAAGATGGTTTTCCGTGGTTTCTCATTTTCATATCAGGCAAATGCTGGGGTGTACCTTAATTAAGGTCACGGCTGATTCCTTCCCACTCCTATCCTTTCCTATTCTATCGTCGAATAAGACCTATCTGTGTTGGTGCCACGTAAAACAAATTCCAAAAAAACCTTCCTGTTCTGTAATATTGTAATATAGTTCAGCCATCATGCTAACGAACAAAGTGGTGATGGTGAAGTTGTAGTTGTGATTTCTTTTATAAATACAGAAACATCCGGTCACTAGCCTTATCGATCAGGAATATAATGAAGATGGCTATCAAAATAAGAAGAACGAGTAGGAACGACCGTTCGAAGAATGACGGAAAAATTAATCATTCCACAAATGGTCTAATGTCACCAAGCCAAGAGAGAACAAGGTGCGACGGCTTTCAATGTCCTAACCCTCTAAAACATCTTCAATAACATTGCACTCTTTGACTATTGCTGTTAAAATGAAGTGCGCTGTGGCCCTTTTGCTGCCACTCATATCTACTAGAGGAGATTATTACTGAAATTAAAGAAACTAACCCGTCAATGTCCGGTATTTGATAACATATTCTGTTAAATGTTAAATTCACTGATTTCATTGTATGAACTACGTTATTTTGTATTAGTTTACTGGAGTATAAATGAACTAAATTTTATATTATCAAATCATTAGTCTCGTGCAGGTCCGCATATAGAGGAACGTACACGAACAATGGTACACAGTAATGTAATGATCTCACTATTAAACGCACTGTTAAATTTTACTCTCTTTTTTGCTGATCACATAGCGTATGATGCTTGGAAAACATTTACAAAAAGCGCTAGATAAATAAGTGATATTTATTTTCCCCACCAATTGTGAAATTCTGTTTCCACTGCCTGCCGAATTAAAGACACATTAGAGCTCGACATTTGTGGCATCCTGCCACTTTAAGCAAACGCACAATCACCTTAAATTATTTTGTAACATTAAACCCCAGATTTTAGTTTCCAGCATGCAGACTGACTCACTTAAACATTTTCGACATCTTGTGTTCACCGCAGGAGGTTGACATAGTAATAACTTAAGGAGTTTTGAGGCAAGTGGATTTATTGCCGTACTGGCTCACTGCAGCTTCAGAGACCAAGCAACGTTGACGAACCCAAGAAGACGTGTCCATTTGAATAGTTGAAAATACCTCTACGTAACGAAATGAAATTCCTCAGCCTGTTTTTAGCCATTATATTAGGTCAGGAATGGACTGACTGAAGCCCCCATGCAGCGGCGAGGATATGATCGTGCTGTTTGCTGAAGCCTGTCGTACTCCCCTGCGGCAATGATTAATGACTGACAGATGAAATCAAATGATATTGCAGAGTGTTGGTGGAATGAAAGATGACAGGAAAAGCCGGAGTACTAGGAGAAAAAACATGCCCCGTTTTCGCTTTGTCCAACACAAATTTGACATGGGGTAACCGGGATTTGAACCACCGAACCCACTGGTGAGATTCCAAAGTGCTGCCGCCTCCGAGACGGAGGATCTGCCTAGCGAAATCTTGTTGAAAATTAACATAGTTTCTACTATTAAATTTCTTTTAGTGTTCAGAAGAACACAGTGTAAAATAGTAAATGTTTACTTCATGCGTTTTTGGCAAGATGTATAAAACCACAAATTTTGACGACATAAACATTTCCCACACATAGCTTTGTTTTCAAAAACGTCTTTGAAGAACCAAATAGGGTTTTGCTAAAATATATGGTCTAATTTAATATTTAATTTAATATTAACTTCGTCACAGGGCGAGAAATGAATAATTACGATGGATAGTGGAACAAGTGTGGACTCTTGAAATTCTTCGATTATTCTGCAGGACTTACATAGTACCATGCAGCATGCCGTGTTAGCACTTCAATACCAACTTCATTTCCAGCAGTTCGATAAGTTTAGAATTTGTAAACACATTTTCATTCTCTTTGGTAATTATTTGAATTTTACATTAACGTGATTTCAGAACTCTGAAATTGTCTATTTACGCGAACAAAGCCTGTACTCTGTGGTTAATGACGTCCCTTATTGACTTTTAATATCTCATTTTGTAATTATAAATTGTGTTCGATCTACTGGAAGTGTTCAACATAATGTTGCAGAATGGATGCTGGATAACAAGCATTCTACCTAAGGATGGGTAGTATACAGTTAAAAGATTGTCGGTTCTATCCACAGTTAAATAAATAGTGTCGGATATGGGATCTTTGAGTACTCTGACCTCGAGAGATTTGCTGACCAGCATTTTTCCCTACATATATTCAAGGTTCGCGTGGTCAGCGTAAAACGATTCTCAGTCGTATTGCTTAAAATCTACGACTCGATCTACTGTCTCTCGTACCAGGCAGATCATCAATATTGGTCTCAAGGGGCTCAGTGAAGTCCGTTCCAGCCCTCAGGTCAAAATAAAAATCTTTGGACTCGCAGGGAATCGAATACGGAGCCTCCATGTGAGGAACACCAATTCTACCACTCTTTAATTAATCCTCTTGACTGAATCTGATCCACATTCAATTAAATTATGCAACGTTATTAGTTTTTAGTTCTACTATTTTTATCGTTTTCAGGAGGCGCCAAGGTGCTGGAATGTTCTTCTACAGGAGTTCCTTTAAAGTGCTAGTAAATAAACCTACTCCAGTCTGTTTTATTTGATCACCCCATCAGACTGAGTCGGAATTGACATTGCCAACCTGGGCTCAAGAGGTCATTGCTTTAACACCTAAGCCAATCACGCTCGTAATTCACATATTACTATTAAAAAATTATCATCGTATACTGAATAATGATTCCATATTATTATTATTATTATTATTATTATTGTTATTATTATTATTATTATTCATTATGGTTAATGGTATGGGTTACTGTAGTCATGCCCTAGATCGTAAACCATGGGCTACGGCTGAGTGGCCTAGAAGTGGTTCTGAGAGTCAGGATACCAGTTGCTATGGAATGGGAGTGGGCATCTCGGACATATTCTGAGTCATGGCCCTCCTTGTGCTCAGGTGGCTAGGACTATACAATTCACCGGTGGTCCATAACCCGTTAGAGGAGAGATCCTCACTTGGACTATGTGCAAGTAGGGTAACATCCTGCTTCCTGAATTTACCGAGCTCAGAACATTTTAAGCAAGCCTCAGACCTATGGGAGTAATGGAGTCCCACTCCCATTTGACAGGCGAGGGATTCCTTGCAAACAACTTAGCGAACGAAATGGAATTCGATGGGGAGCTATCAATATTAATGGGGCTTTTGGAAGGAAGAAAGTAGAACGGGCTGAGTCAGCAAAGAGGATGCATCAGGATGTGCTAGGAGTAAGTGATATTCGGGTAAGGGGAGATAACGAGGAAGAGATAGGAGATTATAAAGTGTACTTGACGGGTGTTAGAAAGGAAGGGCAGAATCTGGGGCAGGGCTCTTTATCAGGAATACCATTGCACGCAACATAGTTTCTGTTAGGCATGTAAATGAGCGAATGATGTGGGTAGATTTGTCAGTTGGAGGAATTAGGACTAGAATTGTGACCGTGTATTCACCATGTGAGGGTGCAGATGGGGATGAAGTTGACAAGTTTTATGAAGCATTGAGTGACATCGTGGTCAGGGTCAACAGCAAGGATGGAATAGTGCTAATGGACGATTTCAATGCAGGAGTTGGGAATAGAACTGAAGGATACGAAAGGGTGATTGGTAAATGTGGGGAAGATATGGAAGCTAATGGGAATGGGAAACGTTTGCTGGACTTCTGTGCTAGTATGGGTTTAGCTGTTACGAATATATTCTTCAAGCATAAGGCTATTCACCGCTACACATGGGAGGCTAGGGGTACCAGATCCATAATAGACTATATCTTAAAAACTTTGAATTCAGGAAATCTGTTAGGAATGTACGAGTTTTCCGGGGATTTTTCGATGATACAGACCACTATATGATCTGTAGTGAACTAAGTATATTTAGGCCTAGGGCAGAGAAAGTGAAATCTGTCTGCAAACGAATAAGGGTAGAAAATCTCCAGGACGAAGAAATTAGACAGAAGTACATGGATATGATTAGTGAGAAGTTTCGAACAGTAGACAGTAAGCAGGTTCAGGATATAGAAAGTGAATGGGTGGCATACAGGGATGCTGTAGTAGAAACGGCAAGGGAATGCCTAAGAACAATTCTGTGTAAAGATGGGAAGAGGCAAACATCTTGGTGGAATGATAAAGTGAGAGTAGTTTGTAAACGTAAAAAGAAGGCTTATCAGAAATGGCTCCAAACAAGGGCCGAGGAAGACAGGGTTTTGTACGTAAATGAAAGAAACAGAGCGAAACATATAGTTGTTGAATCCAAAAAGAAGTCGTGGGAAGATTTTGATAATAACCTGGAAAGGCCAGGTCACGCAGCAGGGAAACCTTTCTGGACAATAATAAAGAATCTTAGGAAGGGAGGGAAAAAGAAAAATGAACAGTCTTTTGGGTAATTCAGGTGAACTCATAATAGATCCCAGGGAATCACTGGAGGGGTGGAGGGAGTATTTTGAACATCGTCTCATTGTAAAAGGAAATCATCCTGGTGGTGTTGCGAACAGCCAAGCTCATGAGGAGGAGGAAAATGATGTGGGTGAAATTACGCTTGAGGAAGTAGAAAGGATGGTAAATAAACTCCATTGTCATAAAGCAGCAGGAAAAGATGAAATTAGACCTGAAATGGTGAAGTATAGTGGGAAGGCAGGGATGAAATGGCTTCATAGAGTAGTATGATTAGCATGGAGTGCTGGTATGGTACCTTCAGATTGGACAAAAGCAGTAATTGCACTTATCTATAAGCAAGGGAACAGGAAGGATTGCAACAACTATGGAGGTATCTCATTGATTAGTATACCAGGCAAAGTATTCACTGGCATCATCGAAGGGAGGGTGCGATCAGTCGTTGAGAGGTAGTTGGATGAAAACCAGCGTGGTTTCAAACCATAGAGAGGCTGTCAGGATCAGATTATCAGTATGCGCCAAGTAATTGAAAAATGCTACGAGAGGAATAGGCAGTTGTGTTTTTCGTAGATCTAGAGAAAGCATATGACAGTGTAGCGAGGGAAAATATGTTCGCCATACTGGGGGACTATGGAATTAAAGGTAGATTATTAAAATCAATCAAGGGCATTTATGTTGACAATTGGGCTTCAGTGAGAAATGATGGTAGACTGAGTTCGTGGTTCAGGGTACTTACAGGGGTTAGACAATGCTGTTTGCTGTTCGTAGTTTACAGTGATCATCTACTAAAAGGTATAAAATGGCAGGGAGGGATTCAATTAGGTAGAAATGTAGTAAGCAGTCTGGCCTATGCTGACGACTAGGTCTTAATGGCAGATTGTGCCGAAATCCTGCGGTCTAATATCTTGGAACTTGAAAAAAGGTGCAATCAGCATGGTATGAAAATTAGCCTCTTGAAGAATAAATTGATGTCAGTAGGTAAGAAATTCAACAGAATTGAATGTCAGGTTGGGGATACAAAGCTAGAACAGGTCGATAATTTCAAGTATTTAGGTTGTGTGGTCTCCCAGCATGGTAATATAGTAATTGAGATTGAATCAAGGTGTCGTAAAGCTAATGCAGTGAGCTCGCAGTTGCGATCATCAGTATTCTGTAAGAAGGAAGTCAGCTCCCAGACGAAACTATCTTTACATCGGTCTGTTTTCCGACCAACTTTGCTTTACGGGAGCGAAAGCTGGGTGGACTCAGGATACCTTATTCATAAGTTAGGAGTAACAGACATGAAAGTAGCAAGAATGATTGCTGGTACAAACAGGTGGGAACAATGGCAGGAGGGTACTCTGAATGAGGAGATAAAGGCTAATTTAGGAATGAACTCGATGGATGAAGCTGTACTCATAAACCGGCTGCGGTGGTGGGTTCATGTGAGGCGAATGAATGAGGATAGGTTACATAGGAGAATAAGGGGCTCTGCTATGGAGGATAAGAGAAGTAGAGGTAGACCAAGACGACGATGGTTAGACTCAGTTTCTAACGATTTAAATATAAGAGGTATAGCACTAAATGAGGCCACAACACTAGTTGCAAATGGAGGAATGTGGCGACGTTTCGTAAATTCACAGAGGCTTGCAGACTGAACGCTGAAAGGCATAACATTCTATAATGATAATGTATTTATGTATGTTATTATTATTATTACAACTCATATAGGCTCAGCTGTTTCAGACTTTCTGAAGGATATTTATCGTCTGACAAGCAAATATTCCTAGGAGATATAGGTAACATTATTAAATGTTATCATAATACTATTTTCTGCTTTACTAAATGTACAACTTTAGCACAATTCCTGTATTATGATGAAACACTGTGTGAAAACTGATTATAGGGGCTTCTTAGGTTGCGGGTTTGTATGGAAACGAAGTGGAACAAGTAGACAGATAAACAGAATTTAGTACACATCTTTGCTAAAACATCAACTGCTTCATACATGTTAACAAATGAATTAATTATTCTTTGTATATAGAAATGAAATAAGGGCTGTCTGTTTTCCACAACGACCGTACGTCTAAACGTGGAACGTCTTGGCGGAATTACATAGAACGTTGCATAAACATTCTCAGAGTGGACATGATATGACATAGGCTTTTGGGCTTTTGCCGTGTCAAGAAAATATGGTGAAATTCTTGACACGGTATAATGCCAAAAGCCTATATCATGTCTATAAGTTTGGGCCGTGAACACATCAATCGCAACATTCTCAGAGTGGTATGTTATACATAACTAATAAGGTTTATTTCAAATTATAGACTTTAATATCCCGTAATACACTTACTTCTAGACCAGGTATCGTGGTTATGTGATAATAAAAATGACATATATATCCATATATAATAACATGTCCTGACCGAATGATTCATCATGTCCGAGCCAAAACTACTGGGCAGAAAGAAATGAAATTTTGGGAATACATTTTTATTACAGGGAGGTGCTCACTAGGAGAGGATTTTTGAATAATTAGTCGCTAAGGGTGTGAAAAGGGGGGTGGATTATTTAAAAGAGTATGTTTATATCTAAAAAACTTGACATTTTAGAGAGACGTAAGAATTGGCATTTGTAATCTCCATTAGAATTTAAAGAAACACGTAATTTTCCGTTTTCTGAGAATCCCCTTACAGGGGGGTAAAATGGGTTCAATTATTTTTATGAAGATGCTTATATACCTAAAAATGAAGCTATTACAGACATGAAAATTGGTATTTGGAATCTCCTTAAAAATAAAGAATCACGTATTTTTTTGTTTTCGGAAAATCTACTTAACGGGTGGTGAACAGGAGTGAAAAGTGGGTGGATTCTTGAAGTGAGTACATCAATAGTATATCTTAAAATTTTGACATGTTACAGTCGTGAAAATTGGTATTTGGAATCTCCTTTAAAATACACGTATCTCTTTTTTGTTCTATGAAAATCCACTTAGAGTGGGGTGAGGAAGGAGTTGAATTCTCTTTATGAGGATATTATATCCCTAAAACTGAAGATATTACATACGCGAAAATTGGTATATATATATATATATAAGGTGTATATAAGGTAATAGCCGCCCACTATGGAAGGGTTTCAAAAAATTCCACCTCTAGGGGGATGAAAACCCTAAAAACCATAATATTTATTCCTACGAAACCGTTGACCAAACAAAGTTGAAACTGCACTCAGCGATTGCTTATTTATGTAATAAATGTTAAATAAGACAAGTTTAGAAGTAAATTCAACCGCATGGGTAAAATGGGGGTTAATACCCGAGAACAAATATATTCCCTTTTCTCTGAAATCGTTTGACATGCAGCTTGAAATTTTACATGATGGTTCCTCCTGTATTCCTTAGATTTTCAGTAAAACGTAGTCTTGAAATAATACACCCCTAAGTGTTTTTAACTGGGGTGGGGGCTGACAATGTAAATATTCATTTCTCTCCAACCGTTTGAAATATGGGCTTGAAATTTCGCATGATGGTTGTCGTATATGTGTTGGATTTTGAATAAGAAGTGTCCTTAAACAAAACACCCTTAAAGGGGGTGGTTGGATAGGGTGTGAGGTCTTGACTACATACGTCTTCATTTCTCTCAAAGCATTTCGCATAGGCCTACGAGTTTAAAATTTGTCATGGTGGTTGCTCCTATATATCTTGGATTTTAAACAAAAAGTGATTTTAAAATAACACACCTCTAAGAAGATTTGGTTGTGGGGTGACGCTTTATGACAAAATTATTCATCCCTCAAAACAGGTGGAACAATGGGTAAGAGCGTAAACGAAATGAGGAGATAAAGGCTATTAGCAATAAACTCCATGGATGAAACAATGTGGATAAACCGGTTTCTGTGGTAGAGTCATGTGAGGCGAATGAGGAAGATATATCACCAAGGAGAATAATGACTCGGCGATGGAGAATGGAAAAAGAAGAGGAAGAAGAAAATTAAGGAGAACAAGGTGACGATCATTATACTCGTTTCAATAATTATATGTATAATAGGTATGGAACTAAGCAAGGCCACAGAGCTAGTTGAAAATAGAGGATTGTGGAAGCGTTTATTTAATGTTGCTAAAACAGTGATCCGTGTATGGAAGCAGTGGATGAAAGAGGGTTATACGCAGCGACGAGCGGGCACTGGACCACGCAATATCACCTTAGCACAGGATTGCCACCATTTTGTCCGCATGGCCATAATGGAACATACAACTCTGTCAACAGTGTTGGCTTGAAGCTGGATCACAGCAAAAGGTGTGAACCTGTCTACGTTGACTTCCACGCCGTCTGCTGCGGATTGGACTGGTTGCACACATGCTATTGCGTCGGCTTCCATTACCCAGAAACCGCAAAACCTCAGACTGCAATGGGCACGTGAACGCCGTCACTGGCATGCTGAGTGGCAAAATGTAAGTGTTTTCATACGAGTCCCGCTTCAACCTGAAGTACAGTAATGGCCAGCGCAATCTGGCAGCCTGCATTGTTGGGTGGATAGCGGACAAACATCAAGTGTGATGGTTTGGGATGCCATTGGGTACAACAAGTTACCTCTTCTCCTATGTATTCAGGGCAATCTGAACAGGAACCGGTATATCTCCTGCAGGCAACTTTACATGCCACATTTCAGCATGACAAAGCCCGGCCACATGTAGCAAAGAATGAGCAAGCCTTCCTCGCAGAACGACGGGTATTGTTGCTTCACTGGCCTGCATGTGGGCCTCACATGTTACCTATCGAACATGGCTGATCGTAAAATTGTTTGTCACGATCCTCCAGTAACAATTGCCCATGATTTGTGGATTCGCTTACAGGGAGATTCCCCTGTAACAGAATCTTTTTCGTTCGATGCCACGTGGTTTTGAGGTTCTGATAGCGCGTTTAGGCTACAACAATTTCTAAATACTCAAATTCAAAGGTCATGTACATATCTGCAAATTTAATCATTTGTGTTATCATGTACCGAACGAGTTGGGCTTGTGGTTAGAGGCACACAGCGCAGCTGTGAGCTTGCATTCGGGTGACAGTGGGTTCGAACCCCACTGTCGGCAGCCCTTAAGTGGATTTCCCTGGTTTCCTATTTTCATACCAGGCAAATGCTGGGTCTGTACCTTAATTAAGGCTACAGCCGCTTCCTTCCCACTTCCAGTCGTTTCCTATCTCATTGTCGCTGTGTTGGTGCGACGTAAGGCAACTTGTAAAAAAAAAAAATAGTATCGTCAAGTACGTAATCTGCGCCGTAATGTTAATTACATTCGCGTGTTTTCTTCTTGGTGGTGCAATTTTCATAAACGTTAGTGCATATGTATGCTCTACATTTCCTTTCATTTCACCCCGTCTTCCACCTTAACATGGTTTCTTTCACAGAGTGAGAAGTATTAGAATTTAGGATTGTACTACTAGTGGATATCACATCAACAATTTTAATCCTAATCTACCCAGCTACACCATGAACGACGTGTGAATCCCTCGAGCTGTTTGGTTGAAATGCTCTTTTATATATGGACATTTTGAGGGAAATATAATTCTAATCCTGTATGTTTGCTCCTTGTTCTGATACGACCGACAGTTTATCGTTTATTTTGGTCTTCATCGTATAAAGAATGCGCGATAAGTACAGAAAAGTTTTTTCTTGAAACACTGCTATACTCAGTAAGAAAACTGCATATGAACATTTTTGTAGAAAAACTGAATTCAAAATAGACTTTTTTAGGAATCATTTTGATTTTAACTGTTGGGGCAGCGTACGCATGTATATGGTCCCGGACCCACCATTTTACTGAATTGCCCTGCTTTTTTCAAAACTATATAGCCCCTGATAAACTAACATCGATATACTTAGCGTACAATAAGTTGGAAGAATTTATTTTCTAATGCTGAAAGAAGGACTGAAGTCGGTTCAGAGGTCATGTGATTGGCCTCCAGATATAAATCTACCCACAAACCTTTTCTCGTTATGATGTTATTTCAGAGGAGATTTACCGAATTTTAGGGAGAACTGAACATTGATACCTTTATATTTATGATTAGCCCAGTCACGTTAGTGGACTTCAGGTGATAAGGTAAGGCATTATGTGATTATAAATACCCTGTTTTTCCTTATTTCCTCATGTTGTGGAGTTTTCGAAGTTATTAGTGATGTCGAAGATATATGAAGATACGGAAAATGCATTCAAGTCCATTTGTTGAAGTTTTGATAATATTGCAAGGAACCTGTTTACTACCCATCTAATTATTTTGACACTATGTTTAAACTAGGGAAAATATAACACGCCAATTTTTATTGTCGTGTTTCTTATTCAAGTTCACAAAAGTTCATTTCAAGTTTGTGTTTTTTTACAAATTATTCTTTATGCCGCACCGATACAGACTGGTCTTATGACGACGATAGGATAGGAAAGGCCTAGGAGTGGGAAGAAAGCAGCCGTGGTCGTAATTAATGTACAGGCCCAACATTTTCCTGATGCGAAAATGGGAAACCGCGGAAAACCATCTTTAGGGCTTTCGACAGTCCGGTTCGAACCCACTATCTCCCGAATGTAAGCTCGCTGCTGTGCGCCCCTAAACACATGGCCAACTCGCCCGGTATATTTCAAATTTGCAGAAAATTAATGGTTATTGATCTCATTCAACGAAGTACCTTTTTATGGAGCTGAATCTATTTTAGACAGTAATGATAGTGGCGTATGGTTCTAAGAGTTTGATATAAGTTATAAAAGGTGAATAACAATCATATTAATAAAATTGCAAATCCCTTACTCAGTCACTATTGATGTGCATTTAAGACAGTCGCCCATGTGTCAGGTTCCCTATCTGTTGCTTTCCTAGTCTTTTCTTAAGAGATTGCAAAGGAATTGGAAATTTATTGAACATTTCCCTTGGTAAGTTGTTCCAATCCCTAACTCCCCTTCCTAAAATGAATATTTGGCCCAATTTGTCCTCTTGAATTCCAACTTTATCTTCATATTGTGATCTTTCCTACTTTCCAAACCATCTCTCCACTGAGAGATGTTATTTTCTCAGTCTGATTTAAAAACTTACCTCACTACTCAATATCCGAACCTCCAGTATCACCGTAAGTAGGTTCACCAATACGATCAAAAAAGAGATTTGGATAGATTGTTTGGAGATGTGCATTCCAAATATTCCTTGATGTCAGCAGCTTTGGTAGTTTTCAGTTTCTGTTGCAGGTCTCCTATATAAAATCGAGGATATTGACCTAAGTTCGATTTCTTCTTGCACATTTCGAATGTTGTTTAGTATAATTGTCTTTGTGTTCATTTCTTTTGCACTACGTGATACGTTATGTAACGTTCCCTCCTATTAAACGGCAAATTTGCTTATAATATGATGATATCAGACATTCATAATCCTTCTGCATATCCTGTTTCATGTTGACAAATTATTAGTATTTGTTTGCAACAATGTAGGTTGTTTAAATTCACTCCACACTTTTGTACACTGTGTCCTTTCGTTTCGGTTCCTTAACCCGCGAGTGGTGGCTATATGAGATTTTCTCTCACATTATTTTTTATTGTGAGTTTACTGCTCAGAGATGCAAGGGAGGTGACTGTTCCCTATTCTAGCTGAGTTTATAACTGTCGTGAGTAAGGCGATTCACATTTGAAGGGCAAGCATCCCCTCCTCTAGTAGGAACAAAGATTCATACGAGTTCGCGCGTCCTGTGTGAGAGGTTCTTTCACCGCGCGCGCGACCAGGGACGTTGGTGTTATGTTGAAGTCGAGAAGGAAACTTTGTCCTGTTGTAGGTGTTAGTATTTGACTTAAGTCGTGCACGCAACGTTCTCCATTTGCAATTACTGATAAACGAGTCTTCAAAAATTATGAGTCGAGGAAGTATGTTACAAACTCCAGCTACCGAACTCGATAGCTGCAGTCGCTTAAGTGCGGCGAGTATCCAGTATTCGGGAGATAGCAGGTTCGAATCCCACTGTCGGCAGATCTGAAAATGGTTTTCCGTGGTTTCCCATTTTCACACCAGGCAAATGCTGGGGCTGTACCTTAATTAAGGCCACGGCCGCTTCCTTCCCACTTCTAGTCCTTTCCTGTCCCATCGTCGCCATAAGACCTATCTGTGTCGGTGCGACGTAAAGCAAAAAAAAAAAAAAAAAAAAAAAAAAAAAAAAAAAAAAAAAAAAAAAAAAAAAGCAAACTCCAGCTAACTCAAATGCTAGAGAGACCTATTGTACTTAATTCTTGCTTTTGTATTACGACTGTCAGAGAGTTCTATATTAATATCGATGTTATTGGTTTTACGTCCGAATAACTACTTTTTACGGTTTTCGCAGATGTCGAGGTGCCGAAATTTTGTCCCACAAGACTTCTTTTATATGAGGGTAAAGCTACGGCTGACAGATCTGAGCACCGTCGAATACCACCGGACTGAGCCAGGATCGAACCTGCCAACTTGGGCTCAGAGAGCCAGCGCCTTAAACGTCTGAGCCATTCAGCCCGGCACTCTTGGGAATATTACGTACTTACATCTGACTGAACTAATGACTAATTTCCATTAATGAGTAATTTGTTTCTGTAATATACGGATAATCAGATTTTTATCTACACTGTATACGCAGTCTTTACGTCTCATTTCCGTAATTCGCCTCACTCTTACGCCCCGCAAAATTATAGAAGACATATATATATATTTTTTAAATGAAGTTTAATGTGAGCGAAAGTCTCACGTGCGACCACTCGCGGGTTAAAGAACTGAGTAGTTTTCAGCCGCAATATACGAACACTAATTTACCTTAAAATCAAATGCATGAATGGCTCTTTAATTCAATGGATTATATAAGAAGTATTCATCTGTATATACATCTCAACTTTAGTGAATTTTAATGATTTTTTCTCGTGGCTTCATAATCATTTTCCTTTTCATTGTGAAGTAATGTGATGTCAGATTTTCGGTTGTATACATTTTCTGCCAATCCATCAATTATTTGTAAACATTTTCTATTACGATGGGCAAAGCAGTAGATATATTTCGATGGTATATTTCGTCAGGATCATTCAGTGAGATCAGAATGAACATTTTTTTTTGTTCAGAAATCATTTAACACCAATTGTGTTCACTTCCTGACAGACGGAGACCCCATGAGAAACGTATTATCGATAATATTTTCCTAATCTTATGATTGATGCAAAGCATGTGCGATACACCATTAAGTCTTGTAATGCGTGTTTATGTCAAACATTTAAAGCAATATATGTCTTTTAAGATGTCCACTAATTGAAATGATAATACATTTATTTCACCGAAGTAAATATTTAAACACACTGAAGTATGATTGTTCACAGTTTTTCCCGAAATATGTTGTTTTCAGTGAAAATTACCAGACACATATTTCTGGATAATACGTTTGCAAATTATTCAGTGATAAAGCAATACCAATATCTGTTTCTAACATATTGTTTCCTGTTTTATCCATATTTCATAAGTGAAGTAAAATTGATATTTCACCCAGGTAAAATAAAAATGTGAATTTATTGACAAGAGGAAGAATTAAATGACAGATATTTAGAGCCTTCAGACTCTTACTTTAACATCATTATAATGTGCATATCTCAGCAAGAACTGTTTCTTATTTTTAATGTTAATCTATTTTACAATATCTGGTGGTACATCTTTAGTCAACAATTCACCAAATCGCACTGAGATTCTACCACAATAAAATCATATCGCACTCAAATTCTAATCATTGTGGTCTGCCTTGAGTCAAAAATTAAATGGAGAGATCTTACAACTTCCTTAATTAAATACAAATCACTCAAACCTCTCTCATCTTTCTACAGTTCTATTAAATATTTTCACTCCTCTGAAGCAATTTCCTTTGAATTAATCAATTTTCAATTGATTATATTTTATGTTTCAGCATAATTATGCCCATGTTCGATTTATACTGTGAATCATGTGCCCATCACCGTGTTAATTGTCTTACTATACCTTTGTTTATTTTAACTATACCTTGATTAATTTTACTGCCCCTTAGTGTTACCATTTATCGTTAGAACATAAAGACATAACGAAACGTAAATAAAATGTAACGACTTCTGTGTCCGATAGATTGATTGAATGTAACGTAGATTTTTAAAAAGATAATATTTAATCCTAGAATACTAACATTGGTAAAATTAACTTGTATGTGTCATAATTGCGCACTGTTCCTTCCTGCTTACCCGAAACAGACCAAATCCATGCAATGCTTCCACTGATCAATGTGGTTGATGTTACCATAGCATTTAGCTGCAGGTGTGAGGAAAAATGCCGGGAGAGTTCATATACGATAAGTCACTGCGCGTTTTTCACGTATTGTTAGTATTGAAGCATTATCGCTGGTACTAAAACGTACGTATTATTAGCATGCAACAGGTACTTGCATGTAGGTAGGTTGCTCATTCCGGATGGTTGCTTTATATTTATTACGCGTATACCGTTCCAGGACACAGCAGATAACCGACGAGCTCGATGAGGATGAGAGAGGGGAAGACAACCGTTTACAAACTGAATCTGAGCACAAAACCTCTCCGATGACGATCCGAACTATTCACCTAGTGACAAATGTTCCCTACATAATTTTGACTGTGATTCAGATTTACGAGATTCTGTTGGGATCCTGCAAATTGAGCAGCCATAGAAAGGGAAATCTTAAAAATAGTACTAGGTAGAGAATAACAGAAGCGACTACTTCAAACAGCTCGGCTTCAGCCTCTGAACCTTTAGAACAGCATTTTGTTGAGTATAAAGTAAATAAACTCTTTGGTACGGATGCGCATATATAGAAAATAACTGATTCAAACACAGGAAAAAGAAGGTTCATATTCGACCAAAATCGACGTCGATCGTAGAAGCTGATCCACTTAGGTGTTTTGAATTATTCTTTACTAGCAACGTAATGCAAACTATACCTCGTAATTCTTGAATAATATATAATTTCTGGCAACAATGTGGAGCTTGCTTATTGTTTTAGTAAAGATATGGATATGAAAATAAATTTTACGTATGTTAGTGTTGGGCAACTACTGAATAATGTCGGTATTCTATGGTTAAACGAATTCTTCAGAAATCGAGACGCTTGAGTCATTTAGCTCGAACTCACGACCATCTCAGATTAATCTTACCAACATAATATTTCATTGAAAGGTATGACAGCTGACATTTCATGGCCTTGGCAGATTTGTGTACATTCAAATTTGATCAACTTTCTGCTGTTTTATGTCGGCACAGCTACACAGTTTCAAGAAACCTTAGTTTACCGTGGTGTTCAATTTCTAAAACTGCTAAACTTGACTTAAAAATGTCGAAACAAAATTCTCTTACTGCACGTTTAGCATTCAGACGCCATCAGCATAATACTTGTACACCCCTCAGCTGGCAAGATGTCAAATTATCCGACAACTCCCGTAGTGCTCAGAAACAGTTTCTAAATATTACCAGACCTGCTTGATAAGCCTCATCTAGCTGGGTTTCATCAAGTGCGGAATGTCCCATTCATTTGTTCTCTGGTTTCTAGAATCGCAGGCTAATTGACCGCACAGGACCCCACGATCGATGCCACGTCATCACTGCCAGTTCCAGTCATGGCCGCCAGAGCTGCTTATCGCGCTCTCGGCATCCCGTCGGCACAACAATCATCCGAAACATATGAAGAACTTCTTTTCCGAACTGTACGTTGCAGCTCAAACTTCAGATACGTCAGCCTCCTGTCAGTAGATTTACTGACACGTAAACGAACTCCTGTGGGATTAAATTCCGGCATATCAGTGTCTCCGGAAACTGTAAAAGTTGTTAGGCGGACGTAAATCCAATAACATTAAAAATAAAATAAAAAATGATTAGCTCAAACTTGCTTTACGCGCAACGGATTAAATCCAGTACTTCCTTTCTTCATCAGAGACGTGAAAGTTAACGGCAAGTTCCTCTGATCTAGCATACGTTGTACTCCGCTCAGTTGAACGTCCTTTCCTCAAAATGAAAATTTTTAACATTCATTTAGGTTCATTTTCCCTGTTAAATCAGGAAAGGATAATATTAAAACAACCTTACTAGTTGTTTGTTAATTGAATTGATTTTATTTATTTCATCCGGAATATTTAATCCAGACAATGAGACGTAAGAAAACATCTCATTAGGCCATTCCTAACATAATGTACTTGAAATAACTCTTTAAGGCAAGTTAGTTGGAAAAGAAATGCTGAAATAAGAGAAATATCTAGGCTCAAAGGCTTTAAAATGAGATTCGAGAACAATGACATCAGCCGGTATATCCTCCAGACCGAATGAAAATCTGACGTCTGATCAACAACATTAAGTAATGGATAGGCATTGGAACAAGAAAAGGGAATTAATTTAGTCATATTTTATTTATTTTAATTATTTACTTATTTAATGTATGTATTTATTTATTAACGTACTTTCTTAGTACATATGTGCATATCTTGAGTTGTGTGCTGACAGAGCACAGTATTCCTCCACCCTCTCCTCCACAAAAGCAAGAAGTTATGTCCTTATTACAAACATTTTGATGCAGTACTTGATTATTGCAGCAAATTTCCTGATGAATGAGGATAGTAAAATAATTTAAACATATCTTCAATGAACGAAAATGCCAGAATAGCGTCCTGTGTGATTTATGCAAGTGTCTAATAGCGATGTCATGAAATTTACAGTCGCCGGTGTGGGAACATAGGACATATCCACGATTGACATTCTACTTGGTTTACGTTGAAATGACTCTGTCAGGTTTCATGATGACGATTGGATAGGACTAGAAAAGTAGTGACCGAGGTGTCATTTAAGATACAGCTCAGCATTTTTCTGGTATAAAAATGGAAATTAACAAAATCTTGGGATTTGCGGCAGTGGTGTTCAAGCTCGTTATCTCCCGAATGCAAGCTAAAAGCTACACGCCCCGAACCGCGTAGCCAAATCTCTCGGTATCCACGGCTGTATTCCTCAGAAAGCGACTATTCACACAATTGGGAGTACGGAATGGGGACATAGTCTTCTTCTTCTTCTTCTTCTCCTTGTTTTTGTTTCTTGGTGTACGTAACACTAACTCTGACAGGTCTTACAGAACGATGGGTTAGGACAGTAACCGGTGGTCTTAACTAAGATACTCCATTTGCCTGTGTGAAAATGGGAAACAACCATCTCCTGAGTTGCCTACAGGAGGGTTTGATCCCACCATCTCCCAAATGCTACCTCTTACATTCGTGGCACAAACCGTGCAGCTCACTTGCTCGGTACCTTCGGTCATTTAGGTGACTCTATAACTGTTACCATTTACTTTTACCAGTCACCATATCTTCGCCCTTTCCATCTGACGTCTCTTGGTAAACTTTTACTCTCTTCAGATCCTTCCCGCATTAGATTTGCGAAATTAAGGAATTGTTTCATATTCTTGCATCTCATGGCCCTTCTTTTCATTCTTTGAAGGGTCGAATCTCTTTCTGTTTCCCCCACGTCTAGATGATTATTTCGTGATTACGTTGAAAACAATAATTAACACCACATTCACTACATTCAAATTGCTCACGATGTAGTAATTGAAATTGTTTCGAGATTTGGAATAGTTTTAATATAGTTTTTTCTGATATTTAATATAATAATATTTAATGAGCTTAGGTAGGTAATGACATGTTTAAAATATAGGCTATGTTTATTAAATGGACATATCTATACATATGCAGTATACACATTTACTTTAACACCCAATACATGAAACCTTTCCGGGGAGATCCTCTAGGCAATATTCAAGGCCATATAAAACTATCTCCAGCGGTTCTACAGTTATAGAATGCTCTTCCCGTACCCAGCGCAGGATTTCTAAGCAAACATAACAACAATTATGGTCGATCATTTAGAGGTAGGTGTGTAGTCCTCGGAACATTTTTGTACAATTTTTAAGCTCTAAAATCTTTATCCATAAAAAATCCAAACAGAATTTCATGGCGCAAGAGCCCCGAACGGCCATGGCCTAACAGGCGACCGCTGCTCAGCCCGAAAGCCTGCAGATTATGAGGAGTCATGTGGTCGGCACGACGAATCATCTGAGCCGTTATTGTTGGCTTGCTAGTTTGTGGTTCGGGCAGCGTAAGCCGATATAATTGTCACGTGGTGTCATTTTGTTAGAGTTGTTTCGCAGAAACCATAATTGCTCGACTTCCTTTAATCACAGTACACTATTTAATACATCCTTACACCTTTCGCGGGCCATTGTCTAGACCACTGCGAAAACAGAACAAAGACCTCTTTAGTGGTTATAGAATTATTAAAGATTATTTCCGCAATTAGCACGTGATTTTCACTGTTATAAATCTGTTATTGTGTCCTGGGAACATTTATTAAAATGTTTTAAGTTCTACACTCCTTAAGCATATACATAGTTTAGTAACTCGTTTAGGCAGCGCAAGCCGATACCGTTGTAGCCTGGTGTCATTCTCTGCGAGCTGTTCAGCAGAAATTGTTACTAATTTTTTATACCGTACACGAAAATATTCAACTGGAGATCCATTAGGTAGCAGCCAAAATCTCTTAAGGATCTGTCTAGCGGTTTTCGAGTTATAACTGGACATCAACACAAACAGACGCTGAGTTTTGTATATATCTTTGGTTTTATCCACTAACTGCATTTATAGTTTTCGGTGACGTCTATGTGTAGATACGGGGTTGACGTATTTGAGTACCTTCAGAAACCACCTTACTGTGCTGGTATCAAACCAACCAACTTGAGTTCAGAAGGCCAGCTCACTACCACTTAAACTAATAAGCCCAGCTGTAGAGAAGACGATTATTGTGTGATGTATAGAACAGTCATCCCATTTCAGTCAGATGAACTTAAATACTTTTACTTCATATTTTGTTCTGTATTCCGCCGCTGTGATATGTGGAGGAGGATTTCCAATCGAAGCCAAAATAATAAAGTGGTCTGGTGCTTAGAAAACTGAACTATGTGAAGAGGTGGGAGGGTGTGTTACTCCCGTCGTTAAGTCCGATATTATAGTGTCTCATCAGGAAGGTCGTATGGGCCATTACGTACTGCCTTGTAGGCACGACTGCCGCAGAGCCGTTCTATGCAGAAACTTCTCGGCATCGTCCACAACAGCTCCAACTTCTTCAATTAGCGGTCTATTGAACATGATTATGAAGTTCCGGCGAATTTCAATCAAGAATAATGCAGGTCAATGCATTTTTCTTGAAAGAAGTACAGAAATCTTGAACTATAAAAGAAATGGCAAAACGTTTGTCAATAAAACAGGTAAATGACGTAGGTGTGTTGATCAAATGTACCTTGAACTTGAATGATCATACTGAACAATTCTGTAAAATTTCCTTGGAAAGATTAGGTGACATTTAAACGTCTTCTAGAGATGTACTAGAGAACATAATCCTTCCCTTACCTCCCACCGTGACCCAACCTGTGACCCTATCAGACAAACCACTAAGTAAAACCCTCTCCTCCTTCCCAATCAGGGCCACCTTGGATCGAGTAACCGAGACCCTGATAGCCAAGAAATACCCTCCCGCCTTCTCGCCAAATTTCATACCTTGCAAGCCAAGAAAGCCCTCACATTCCCTGATGAGAACCGTATTGGGCGAGTTGGCTGTGTGGTTAGGTGCGCGCAGCTGTGGGCTTGCATCAGAGAGATAGCGGGTTCGAGCCGCACTGTCGGCATCCCTGAAGAAGGTTTTCTGGGGTTTCTCATTTTCACACCAGAAAAATGTTGGGGATGTACCTCAATTAAGGCCACGGTCGCTTCCTTCCCACTCCTACGCCTTTTCTATCCCATCGTCGTCGTAATACATATCTGTGTCGATGCGACGTAAAACAAATTGTAAAAACAAATCGGAACCGCAACCAAGCACGTTCTCACTCCTAAAAACGCAGCCTATCATCCCAAGCACTGCAACATAAGGATCACTTAGGCGGGACGCACCTAACACGCTGTAACACAACACTGCTTATTATAAATTCATTATCATGTGTCAATAACATCCTTAACATTGCTGACATACAAGAATTAATATACCACGCGAAAGCCAGAGAAAAGGCTCAACGTTGCGTATATACCAAGAAATATTGGTTGTGGTCACAACCTTGATGGGTGACCGTTCAGGTCTACCACTTGTCGCTGGATCAAACATTCACAGCCTAATTCCTCAGCTAGAAATCCACCTAATGCCTGACCAGTAGCGAGCTCTAAATCAAACACTTCTAAACTGATACGGTGCTAATATTTAATATCTTCAGTCACAACAATAAGGTCAGATTAATAAAAGCACTGACCGCTCGAGTCGATCTCCTTTAACCAAGTCCAGTGAAGTTCCATGTCCATATTACCTATCAAACGTTCAACGCTTTAATACTGGGTTAGCCTATGTCTGTTAGGTTCCGTGTGTCTACAGATAAACATAATCGTATTCTACGGTGATACGTGAAACAGTTGGTGATTAGTGATCATAACAGCATAAGTTAATGTACTGTGTGTACGGCTGTATTGAATACCGTGCCATTATTAATGCCGTTATTGTGAATAAAGTTACTATAACATCCTGAAATGGAACCCTTGGACGAATCACCTAACACAACAACTCAGATCAACACCGATGAAGTTGTTAACGCCACAGCCTGTCCAAATTGTGGTAAACCATATAAAGGGAAGCTAGGAGGGAGCATCCACATTTGCGGATCACATACACAAGAACACAGCACTGCACTGTTAGCTAAGCAGCCCGAATGGAACTCAACGAGGACCTGTTCGTGCACCCCATTCAAGTGTCTTACTTCCAGGTAATATCAATGAACATATTAACACGCCAGACTTAACGAATCACAGTACTTATATCCAAAATCAAAACACACAGACATACAAAGAAACGAAGCAAAAATATAAGTTGGAATTCTAAATTTCGGCAGTGACGATGGCCTCTGTAATCATGTCAAGGAATTTATGAAATTCTAATCTAATGCCGTGCATCAACTTCTTGATCCAAAATACCAGGCAGTTAACTTTTATGAGATACTACGGATAAAAAAATACCAATCAACGTAAATTTACTCAATCAAGAAATCCAGAAAGCGACCAAGAGATACAAAATCAAGCACCGTGAGAAGTCTGAATACCATAAAACCCACTTCCTATACTACAACCGGATACGAAAAGAAGTACGTGCGGCAAACAACGACACAAAAGAAATCTGCAAGGTAGATACAAATGAAATACACACTTACATTTCCTCACGTGTTTCATCCTGAATGATTTGAAAAGACAAACATGTACTCCACGCATATATGACGTAGAATCTGTAAATTAAAAGATGCAATGAATACTGTCATTTCTAAAAAGTAGAGTATGCAATGAAGAAAATATCTCTTGACACATTCCCCGCCCCAGATCATGCAGTATATTGATGAAGGCATTTAAACATAACACGTGAGACGAAATTATAGGATTGATTGCAACAACCATGTTAACAAGAACACTGGTGGCCGAGATTCTTAAGAGAGCTAAAAACGTGCTTACCTATAAAGGAGGAAACCTCATGGATCTAAATAACTGGAAAACAATAACCGTCTATACATTAGTTAGAAGAGTAATAGAGCGCATTTTACACACGTAGCTACGTGAGCTTTAATGAAAACCAACGTGGTTTCACAATCTCTGCTGGCACTCATATTAACACTTCCATTTTGTAATCTATTGTGACATCAGCCAAAATGTCGATTGTAACCTAGTTTTCCTGGATACTGCTAAGGCCTTTGACAACGTGGGGCATAAACGTTTGAAGAATGCCCTCTCTTCCTCGCCCTACCATCAAAACTGGCTGACTTAATAACGGAACTACAAACCAATAATACTGCTCAAGTAGAATCCCATCACAGGAAGACCATACCAATAGTTTTCAATAAAGGTATAATGCAGGGCCCTTATCGACTAAACTAAGCTATGTCATCTCCGTACAGGCCATGAAGGCCCTTGGAGGGGTGGAAGGTAAAGGCTTCCACTATCCGTAACCTCGGCACTTGATGGAGTAGAGTGGTTAGTTCTACGCCCGGCCAACGTTGCCCCCAGGAATGTATCTGGTACTTATTTTTGGTGTAGGCTGAGTGAACCTCAAACCCCAGGGCCATTTGCACTTCCGGAAGTAGAAATCTCGTTTCTTAAATTTTACGACTTCCTGACGGGGATTCGAACCCACGTCCTTCCGGACGAACCGAGCACGCCTTTACAGCCCCTTCCCTTATCGACTTAGCTTTACAATATTGAAAGTGACCACATTTTGGAAGAACGCTCATCAACAGGGTTCCAGGTAGAACATGAATATTGTATAATGCCGGGCCTTCCTATTATAACCATTCTATGCTTTACTGGTGACTCGCTGATTGTGTCAAAAAACGAGACTTCAGCTAAAGGATCCATGAAATTGTCGTCTAATGATTCGAAGAAATTCGCTTAACAATCAACGTCAACAAATCAAAATCTATTTCCATAGTAGAAGGAAGTTCTACGTACAAGTCTCTAACATTATATAGTTACAATTAAATTACATCTATAACTCCTGCAGAGACAATCTACTACATCAGAGTAAACTATCACAATGTTACTGTATTTAATGCTCAATTAACGATGCAAAAGCTTAAGATTAAACTAGACGCATTACAATCATCTCCACTATAGTATTACAACCACATCGGAAACTTAATGTTCCATCAACCTTTATTTACCCATCTTTGATCTACAAATTCCACACTACACATTTACAAATAATACCAGCGAGTTTCCTAACTGATAGTGATAAACTCATCAAAAGCACCTTCAAAGAAGTTCTTCAACTTCCAATAGACATACCAGACAGCACGTTATACTACGATAACAAGTATAAAGAACTCAGTCTTTTCAAGTGCGGTTGGGAAGCTTATGCACAGCACGTAAATGCATGCCACGTTCTCCATCGATCCAGCAATAACCATACCACAGACCTCCATACAATTGCAGAGAAGTGCTTCGAAAAACTTGGCCTACCCCTGAATACTGAATACGAATCAGTTAAGATCTCTCTCCTAGGAAAATTCCGTGAGAAGGAAATAGATGCCCGGTGTGTCTTACCACAAATGGGTGTGTTATCCTACACAAGGAATACACACCAAGCAAACAGTAGGTAAGAAAACCCGAAAATCTAATCAGCAGCGACTGGAGATATACCATAAAACTGACAGCAAATGTAGTTTCAGTTCGTGCATTACCTGGCAGTACTGAAGGCCTTACCACAGTGAGATTAAAATTCTTGGTCATGTCTCGGATACCTGACCATTTAAAGACACACTACGGAATTCACGACATCATCGTATGAGAAATATTGTTTCTGAGGAGGTAGATGGATTGTCTGAGCCTGGGTCAAGCCGCCGGACTGACATGATAGCTATATCACCGGGCTCAAGAAATGGGTACATAATACACCCCACAATTAGAACCGAGGCGTTATATACTCAACCACATGCTGTACACATGTAGAAATGTGATTTATTTATTTATTTATTTTATTTATTTATTTATTTATTTATTTATTTATTTATTTATTTATTTATTTATTTATTTATTTATTTATTTATTATACATGCCTATACAGAGTTGTACTCCAATTACAAGCATTACATACTTGACATTACAATAATATATTGAAATATAACATAACAATAAAGAATAGATTTAAAGGAATTGGCATACACAGGCCAGGATAAGATTTTACTTTAGATTTACAATTACTGGCTATTACTTCTGTAAGTTATCTATCTATATATAAAATAGGATGTTGGTATGTTTGAAGCTAAAAGGCTCAAAAACTAGTGGACCGATTTCGCTGAAATTTTCACAGTTTGTTCTTATTACATCTGAGAGGGATTATGAAGTGGTTTGAACGAAATCTGATTGGTAGTTCGGCACTAAGCGGTGAACTATAAAATAGGGGAAGATAAGCAAACCGCAGGACAAGTCCGATCAGCGGGTTGCCTACCAAACAGTATAAGATTAAGATGTGTTTCTTAAAACTTATTTCTGCTTTTATCTTCTATATCTTCTATGAACTATGACACTCAAAATGCTGCTGTTGTTTTAAGTCCAATTTCAGCTCCAACGGCATGGGGGGTGAGAGATGATAGTGGTGGTGGTGATGGTGATAATTATTTTTTTAAGAAGTGTTACAATTAAACAACCATCCCCTATTAACTATTCAGAGGGAAAACTGAAGAGATATGACACGACGAAAAGAGAAGGTAACGGCCAAAGAAAGGTAACGGCAAAAGAACGAAAATAACAAGAACAACAGTCGACCAAGTGAGGTCGGATAGGTTAGATGAAAGTGATGAGCTTCACACAAGTAAGTTGAATGAATGCCAGGACTCAGGTAAGGACCTCTTGTTCGCCAAACCACTCTCGAAATGTAAAAGCCCTGAGACCTTTTAGCCGACACTTACGACAAGCAGGGGATACCCTGGATACCTAGCGCCGGATCCCGCAGGGAACAGGAGGTGAGAAGGGGTGCAAAAGAAATGTGTGTAAAATCTTGATACACATCTAACGTACTATCTGGAAAATAACCGCGGGGTCAACCACTATATTGTATAAAATCACCATACCATTAAATAAATAAATAAGGAATGCCGCAGAGCAGCACGTGTCCACCAGTACAGTATATATGTACAAATGTGTATACTTGTGCAGGCACAGACGTTTAAAGAGATGAAATGTCGTATGGCTTTTAGTGCCGGGGGTGTCCGAGGACATGTTCGCCTCGCGAAGGGCAGGTCTTTTGATTTGACTCCCGTAGACGACCTGACCATAATGATGAGGATGGCATGATGATGAATACAACATTTACACGCAGCCCCCGGGCCAGTGAAATTAACCAACGATGGTTAAAATACCCAACTCTGCCGGGAATCGACCAAAGGCCGGCACGATAACCACTTAGACACGGAGCCAAAATAAAGACAAATAATATGCACAATTAATTGCTATAAATAAATATTGTACCAATGATTACAGTGTTGAAATTCATTATGATTACGATTATGACGGCTCTGAATAAGATTGCATAGTTTATTCTATTTTCTTTTCAAACTACGTTGCCTTTGTAAGGAACTATTTATTTATATTTGCTGAGATTATTTAGGACATTGAGAAATATGAGACGTGCTCCTTAACTAGTATAACTTATTAAAAGCAGAGCACATTCTTACTAATGGAGAATTTTTGTAAATTAGTATTTCTGATAAAGGATTGTAAAAGTATTTTCTGCTACGAAAGTTTGATTTGTTTACGTTAAAGTGAATTCTGATGAGCGAATCACCATAGTCTATTCTGCCATTTATGATTTTGTGCAGAAACCATTGTTGATATATTTCTCGACGAGTCTCTAATGATATATAGTTGATATATATATATAATTGACAATAAGACATTCTCAGCTTATATGCTGTCTGACAATGTTTTTTGTAGTATATAAACCTTAAGAATTTATTTTGAACTTTTTCAATTATATTTACATATGATTTATAATGTGGCATACAAATAACAGAAGCATATTCTAATTTCGACCTTACAAAAGAATTATAGAGAACGCAGAGTGTGTAAATGTTATTTAGTTTCTTTAGTTTCTTTCCATTTCGGGTAACAAAACGTAACAGCTTAAATGCCCCATTTACAGTAATTACAACATGTGACCTGAATGATACATTGTAACTCATTGTTACTCCTGAGTCATTTACCGAGTCAAGTCGTTTCAGTTTCTCTCCGTTCATTAGGTAATCATACTTAAATGTATCACGTACCGTAGAATAGGTCATCACGATCCTTTTGTTGATATTAAATTCTATTTGATTGATGACGCTCCAACTGTGAATATTCTCAATGTCCCTGTTCAAAGAAATATAGTCATTATTTTTTATATTTCTTTGTAAAATGTAAGGTCATCAGTATATATGAGTCATTTGGAATCTATGATTGCATCGGGTAAATCATTTATAGATAGAAAAAAGGGGTCCTAAATTTGAACCCTGAGGCACACCTGAATTAACATTGAATACAAAAGATTTGGTCTGTCGATACGTGACAAACTGACTCCTGTTATGCAGATATGAAGATTTAAGATTAAATATAGGAGTGGTAAGTCCAAAAGTGAAAAGCTTTCTGAGAAGTACACCATGGTCAATCTTATGAAACGCTTTTGCGAGGTCGGTGTATATTACATCTACTGATTTATAATTGTTCAAAGATTCGATATGTTAGTGACAGTTGAAAATCCAGGGTAGAATCCATGTTGATAGGGTGAAATATAAATTTTAACATGATTAAAGATTCTAAAATAAATACGTGTTTCGAAAACTTTAACGAAGGCACGTATTATAGAAATTGGCCTATAATTTTGTACATTACTCTGATCACCCGATTTATATATCGGAAATATTCTTGAAGCTTTCCAGATTTCTGGGAATACTCCAGTATCCTTTATAAGATTAAATATATAACGTAATGGTTACATTAAAATATTAGAACAGCCTCTGATTATGTAAGGCGGAATCCCATGTGGTCTACCTGATTTAGTAGAGTTTCTTTATAGTCTTTGTCTATTCTTTTACGTGTATACGAGCCACTGGAAGCGAACAATTTGTTCCCATGGGACTTGTGTCATGATTATTTCCAGTGGTACTATTACTTACATAAACCTTACAGAAATATGTTTCAAATCCGAGCGCTATTTCCTTAAAGGTTCACCATTTACTGTCCTAACACTGGATTTAAATCTTTTTTTCGTTTATTTTTAATGATATTCCAAAAGCATTTTGGTTGTGTACTTATATGATCCTCAAACATTTTTAATGAACGTTTTATATTCATGATCTACCAATGATTTTGAGCGTTTTCTCATTTCTTTAAGCTTAATTTTGCAGAATTATGAACTCTTCATACGTTTCCGGTAATAGTCCTTTAAATATATAGCTTCAGTAATTTCCTTTGTGACGGGTGTACTCTCCTATCTCTTGTTTTCCTTTCGTAACAATTTGTCCTTGTACTCAGTTAAAAACATTATAAACATAATTTAAAGCCTCATTAGGATCATCTCTCGATTTCTGTAAATTCCACTTTTCTTTTTATAGCGTTTTGTAAAGGCCAAGGAAATCTGCTTTCGAAAAATTGTACATGGTTATTTTATCATTAATGTATTTATTTGTTTTATGATGAGTTTAAAATTCTAATAAGAGTGAAGGATGGTGAGAATACTCATCAACCATCGGACACTCATTTTTTGAAACTTGAAAGTTGGTAACATTGGTCAATATTAAATCAAGTGTCCTTCCATTACGATTATTAACACCATTTATCAAGTTTAGATCTTGATAGTAAAGAAAGTTCGCTGGAGCTCGGGAAGAAGGTCCTCCCTGTGTTAAGTGATATAGATTAACTAATTTTATCTTTTGATTTCAGTTCTGCTAACATTTAAGTACACTTTGACTGCACTTAAAACTGCACCTGCTGTAGCGAAGTTTCCATTCCATCTGTAAACCATATATAGATTATCAAAGAGCTCACTATCCGAAACATTATCCTTCAACCATGTTTCTGTAAGGATGACAAGATCATAATCAGCTGACAATATGTTATTATAAGTGATATGTTTTGGTATTTAGACCTCGCACATTTTGATAATAAATATAAATAGTTTTACTACTAGACATGCTAAAAGTAAAAGGAATTAACTCGATTATCTATGTACATTTTATGAAAAAGTGGTCAAGTCATCAGCAGATCTTACGGTATAAACATATCTGGCTTCTAACTGCTTCTTTTACTTTATTGCACCAGATATGTTAACCCATGCATCAGCGTAATCTTTTCTTACCTTACCTTTCTAACTTCAGAAAACATTTCTTTTCCTCCGAGCTGTAAGACTGTGGTTCACGTAAGTGGGATCACTAATTGAGAACCCAATGCCTGCCGTGTTGAAATTCCTCTTTATCTTGCGTCGTTCCATAAAACTGTCCTTGTCAATTCGCTTAACAAATTTGACTATTTTACCTGCAAATTTCTTCTTCAGCCGATGGCATGCATCAATCATTTGATTTTGAACGTTCAGGTTAACACTGCACCCCACTTTATTAACTATCTCCATTGTATTTTCATTCACCATTTCCGGGATCCCATGAATCACTAGTGTCTTCCTTCTCCCATACTGCACCAGATCATCAATCTGCATTGTTGCTTTGGATAATTGTTTTTAGTAGACTATTTTCAGACGTCAGTGCCATTACTGTTTAAATGCAATACCTAATTATTTCATTTTGTTGCTTTATTAAAAGAGTATTCTCGTCAAAATTCTCATGTGCTGAGTTTAATATAAGAACTTTCAATTCCACATTACGCTGAGAAATATCATATGGACTCCACAGCGGTACAACTCTGAAAGTCTAGTTACCAATAGTATGAAATCATTTGTACTCCTAGCTATATCTTTGTCCTATAAGAAGTTCCTCATGGGTCTCAAAATTATTGATTGATACAATTTTTTTTGAGTAATAGGTAAAATATGGTATCCTAATCATTTATGGGCAATATTTTTTACATGACCTTAGTTTTTGCCAATATATTTTCTATATAAGCTTTGTATTTTTTGGCAGCCTCTAAATGGAGGATACAGTAACAAATGCATTTAACTCTCCCCCCCCCCCTCTCTCTCTCTCTCTCTTATACCTATATTCCGAACAGTCCAGGTGAGGAGCACAATGAAGCACACCTTTGGGATGGTACCCTCACTGTTACGTCTGGACAACGATCAGACTAGTTGGCCATGCGGTTAGAGGCACGCAGCTGTGAGCTTGCATCCGGGAGACAGTGGTTTCGAATCGCACAGTCGGTATCCCTGAAAATGGTTTCCTGTGATTTCCCATTTAAACTCCACGCAAATGCAGAGGCTGTGACTTAATTAAGGCCACGGCCGCTTCCCTGCCATCGTCGCTATAATACCTGTCTGTTTCGGTGCAACGTAAAGCAAATAGTAAAAAAATAGTAAACATCTGGACAAGTCATTGGTGGGCAACAAAGCTGGCCAGCCCAAAAAGGTGACGTCAATTATATATACATACATAATATATATATAATATTAACCATAAAATATCCTTGGGCATAGCTGTACTAACTAACAAAAAATAAATTTTGGTGCATTTTCTTAAATTTTAAATAAGTCGTAGAGTTCAGCATACCTCGTTACGTATATCCTTACCAGTACATGTACCTTCTCTGTTTTCAAGTTCGTTAGATTCACGCTTCCATATTCCCCTGATAATATTTTATTACAGTTTTTCAGATTTCACTGGTTTTTTTTTTTCTATTATGTGTTTCACAGTTTAAAAAGATCGTAATGTTCAGGTTAATTTTCAGTTTTATATAGTTCTTTCTCATTTGCAGAATATAATTTCCCCTGACGTTGATTGTGTCTCTACAGTCTTTCAGGGTGTTCTTGTTCCCTAATTTCTTTTTTCTTAATCCGTTTACCCTCTAGGTCTAGTTATCCCTCATACTCAGTGAGGGATCCCATCCCTACCGTCTCAAGGACATGAAGCGTGAGACTTTGGATTGGCGAGATACAACTGTGAAGGAAGA
Source organism: Anabrus simplex (assembly GCF_040414725.1). Lineage (NCBI taxonomy): Eukaryota > Metazoa > Arthropoda > Insecta > Orthoptera > Tettigoniidae > Anabrus > Anabrus simplex. Next base: position 258,643,216 of record NC_090267.1, on the reverse strand, counting down.
CCAGTACCTTGCCCAAATTGCTTCACCTGCTATGCTGAACAGAGACCTTGTAGGGGGATGCGAAGATTGGAAGGGATAGTCTAGGAAGAGGGAAGGAAGCGGCTGTGGCCTTAAATTAAGTACAATCGCGGCATTTGCCTGGAGGGGAAGTGGGAATTCACGGAAAACTTCCAGGATGGCTGAGGTGGGAATCGAACCCACCTCTACTCAGTTGACTACCCGAGGCTGAGTGGACCCCGTTCCAGCCCTCGTACCACTTTTCAAATTTCGTGGCAGAGCCGGAAATTGAACCCGGGCCTCCGGGGGTGGCGGCTAATTACACTAACCACTAAACCACATAGGCGGACCTCCCTATATTTACTGCATAAAATACATCAATTTTCCTTATTTTCTTTTAAGTCTTTAGCCTTGTATGATCCCATCAACCACCAAATTATCCCTCTCATTTCACTTTTAGTTAACATTTTGGTCTTTGTTATCATATTATTTTTTACTTACTGAACATAATTCAATTAATATTTCCTTTCTATTGCATTCGGTCCCTATTTATTCTCTTTCTATGTCTTTCACTCCTTGGTCTACCTTTTTACACTATTTCCTGCCATCCCTTGAAAACTTTCATTCCTAACCAGTGTCCCATTTCTATGTTATCCAGGAGTTCCTCCACGCCATTCACTCATTAGCCCTCATTTTACCTTCCATATGGCGCTGTTATTCTATCTTCATTATTTCATCTCTTACCCCGTTCTTACTTCAACTAATACTTCAATCATTCATTCATATCTTAACTAGCTGTTGTACTAGTCGTAAACGAATTAGTTTGCCACAGAATTTCAGCAGCAGTATCATCTAATGGAGGTGATTGGGAACGTAAGAGACATTTAGTGCAATATCACTGTTGGAACAGTTATAGGAGCTTAGGAAATTGTAAGCTGTTACATTTTACTGTATTCTGGCTCTCCGATATTATGTCTTCCTACGCCTTCCGAATCAATCATCTACTCCACTTCCTGATTGTTTTTGATTAATTTTCGAGTGATCTTTTCTTATTCCTTCTTATATGTATGGTCACGTTCATTATATTCCTGGTCAATAGGTAATCATAGCCCTTTCTTTTCCCATCGTCACCATAAGAAATGTCTCTGTTGGTGCAACGTTAAATAAAACTTTCCTCAGCTTATTCCAGTTATTCCTGGGTCCGCTGGGGCACCCATAGGCAATCATGCCAACAACTTGATAACCAGTCATCGGTACGATATTTTCATGTCATTGATGCTCACCGTTAAAGAACAAGGTGATAAATGTTTCTCCGCTTCATTTTAAGTTATAGGCAGTTAACCTGAGTTTCTTCCACGGAATTTTAAATGGAAATTTTCGCTAGGAATGTCTTCTTCGTCTGTTATGTCTTCACTTACCTTTCTTGTAAATGTTATTTGTTCGGGGCGTCGACCCATGTATATATTTTGCCCTTACTGGCTCCATATTGTATGAACCTGCGTGTAATTGGAATGACGGTAGTGTGGAATGTCGTGTATGAGTAAAGGAAGATCACAGACGTCACAAATATCCAGTCCCCAGGCCAGGGATCTTAAGCATTACAATTATAAACCCCTGACCCTGCGGGGAATCGAACCCGGAGTCGCCGGGTGACAGGCGGACGCCTTGCCCCTACACCGCGGGGCCACGTACCTTACGGCACTACCGGAGTAAATGTCTTCTCCATATTCCGCACACTCTTTCTTTCTTTCTCTCTTTCTTTCTTTCTTTCTCTCTCTCTCTCTCTCTCAATCTGCTTACCTTCCAGGGTTTGCTTTTCCCTCGGACTCAGCGAAGGATCCCACCTCTACCGCCTCAAGAGCAGTGTTCTGGACCGTGAGACAATGGGTCGGGGATACAACTGGGGAGGATGACCAGTACCTCGTCCAGGCGGCCTCACCTGCTATTCCGCACACTCAGCACTCAATACTCCCTCTTTGTCTGTATCAGTAATTGGCATGAACATGAGCTTGATTTAGCATCATTTACATGGAGCGCGTTTAGCTCAGTGGCTTAGCTGCTGGCTTCCCACTCGGATGTCTGAGGTTCGAATCTTGGTCGATCCTGGGTTGAAATGTTCATCTCAAAAATCACGTGGCATCCGGGTGGACATGTGGCTTTGAAACCTCGGTCAAACCAAATGAGTAGGCCTATGGGTGCCCCAGCGGACCCAGGAATTACTGGAATAAGCTGAGGAAAGTTTTATTTAACGTTGCACCAACAGAGACATTTCTTATGGTGACGATGGGAAAAGAAAAGGCTAGGACTGTAAAGGAAGCCCCGGTACTTGCAAAAAGTGAAACATTGGAAAATACGGAAAACTATGTTTCTGTCTGCCGACAGTGGGATTCGAACCCACTATCTCTCGAATACAAGCTCACACATGCGTGACCCAAACTTCGTAGTCGCTCACTTGGATATTATTATTATTATTATTATTATTATTATTATTATTTATTATTATTATTGTATTGTATTGTATTTATTAATGAACATAACAGGCGTTCAGCCCCGAATACATGTTCACAATAATAATAAATAAATAAATAACTAATAAAATTAATAAACGTAGTCCAACCTAACCTAAGCCACCCCTGTCCACCATATACAAAATAAAATAAAATGAAATGAACAATAAAACAAAAAAAGACCTAACGCCCCGGTTCTAAACCAGAACCAACTCCATCTACACCAGTTAACAACAGCCTGGTCAATGTTTACATTCTACTGCTGGTGTTGCAACTGTCTGCTTGTTACGCAACCTTCTTGCTTCAGCATTTTCATCACCTCTATTGTTCCCTGACCTACTCCAAAATAAGCTACAACAGCAACATTACAAGATTGCATACCAAACCAGCCATAACACTAACATTGCTTTCAATCTTTCAGATTCCACCTCCTATAGTAAAAGGCTAAATAATAACAACAATATTCCGTCATTGCATTCCAATCCATCATACCACAGCTTTTACCAATCCGCGTTAACATTTCTTCTTTTCATTTCATTCCGCCATAACACTCCATAATAAAATTACCTCTCCATCTCCAAAAATTTCGGCAATGAATAACAAATACCAATCACGCATATACCAACACCTCTCCAACATCATATTTCTTCCTCCTCTCCATACAAACAAACCAAAATTTACAAAATGATAATAAACTCACCTCTCTCCCGCTCCAAAAATTAAATACTCATACCAGACACCAATACAATAATACCACCTCCCAACTCCCACGAAGTCAGTCGTAAATAAACCATCTCAATACCAAACCATACATCACCTAATCATAAATACTAAGCCTTCAATACTTCCAACACCACATTTCAGCAATACAACACCAACTCCACATTATATACCACCTCTACTTCTATCACCACTTCTCCCACACCACATTCCAACGATATAACACTTTTCCAACACCACATTTACCACCACTCCTCCAACTCCAAATATCAACAATAAATATACCACTTCTCCGTTACCACATTTCAGCCTTCGCAAATAAATACCATCATAACCTAATAAAATTACAATGAATAACAAATACCAATCACGCATATACCAACACCTCTCTAACATCATATTTCTTCATCCTATACCACTTCTCCATTACCACATTTCAGCCTTCACAAATAAATACCATCATAACCTAATAAAATTACAATGAATAACAAATACCAATCACGCATATACCAACACCTCTCCAACATCATATTTCTTCATCCTCTCCATACAAACAAACCAAAATTTACAAAATGATCTCCATACAAACAAACCAAAATTTACAAAATGATAATAAAATCACCTCTCCCCAGCTCCAAAAATTAAATACTCATACCGGACACCAATACAATAATACCACCTCCCAACTCCCACGAATTCAGCCGTAAACCATCTCAATACCGAACCATACATCACCTAATCATAAATACTAAGCCTTCAATACTTCCAACACCACATTTCAGCAATACAACACCAACTCCACATCATATACCACCTCTACTTATATCACTACTTCTCCCACACCACATTCCAACGATATAACACTTCATAAATAATCATAACATATAATCATACCAAGCCCTAAATATTTTCCGACACCACATTTCAGCAATACAACACCAACTCCACCTCTTATACCACCTCTACTTCTTCTACCATTACACTCACCTTCTGCCATCCGCCATCTTATACCACCACTTCTCCAACACCACATTTCAACCCTATAACATATCATAACTTATACATCACTTCTCCATCACAACATTTCAGCCCCCACAAATAAATAACACATAATCATACATACCAAGCCCTACCACCACTCCTCCATGGTCTACTTGAACCCCACATTTCTCTCAGATCTCTGTCCCTGTGTCTGGCCCTACTCTGGTCGAGACTCAACAAGCTTAACATTGCCGTTCCCTTTTTACCCTGCTCTTCCCTTACTTCACTGACATTTCCCTTACTTCTCTCTTCCCTGCCAATAGTCACATTCTCACTTGTCCTTTCTACCCGCACTTCTTCACTCCGAACACTGCTATTGGTCACTTTATCACTTGACACCTCTCCCTGCCTCTCTTCACACGGTACACTGTTACTTCTTGTATTTTGCCTATCCTCTCCACTACTCGCTGCACTACTCCCTTTTTCTTCAGCCCGCTTTGACTTCATCTCTAAGTCCATCCTCAGCACACTGTTATTTGTATTTCTCCTCACTTGCCTACAGTTCGTTGCACTACTCTCCTTTTCTCCCTCTTGTTTTAACTTCGATTCTAAATCCATCAATCTATCCACAGACCAGATTCTCTTCCAGTTTCTGTCTGACACCACTAGATTTTGACCTCTGATAGTTGCCCTCAGCCCCGGTTTTACAGCCAGTATCTTGTGTTTTCTGAGTAGCCTCTCATTTCTGATCGCGTCACTTCCCACGTCTCTCCTTATCCATATTTTATCCCTCTGGACATTTCCCGCATTTGCTAACACAATATCCGCCATCAACGTTGAAAACAATTGAACCTTTATAGGCCTATTGCCTCTAGTTCTCCCCACTCTCTGCACATCGTCAACATCCACTTCACTAAAATTTATTTTCATTTTTCCCTGTATTAGGTCCACTACTTTATAAGTTGTAATTACTTTGGCTTCTCTCGTCTTCTCAGGCAATCCATAAATAAACAAGCACTTCTTCCTTCTATATAAAATATTCGCTTCCACTTCTACTTTCAGCTTTAAATTCTCCTCTTCAAGTCGTCCTACTTTTTCCCTTAATGCTACCACTTCCTCGGTGTTATTTCTCACCTGTGCTGCTATGTCGTCCGTTTTTCCTCTTATCCATACTTCCATTTCGTCAATCTTACTGGTCTGTTCTCCAATCATCTCTTTTATTTGCCCTAAAGGGCAAACTTCTGTCAACACCTCCCGTACAGCTCTTTTGATTGCGTCCGTATTTTCTCTTTCCTCATTTCTACTAGATGACGGGCCTGGGTTCAACTCGACTCCCCCAATACATAGTAAAATTATAATCACTGCTGCCGATAACAATAGCTCTCCTTTCCTCTCCATATCCATTTTACACCCACCTGGCTTCTTTTCTTCTTTCTTCATTTTCCTCTGCCATCTTCCTGTCGTCGCTCTGTACTGCTCTATACCAATCATAGTCGGCCCACTTCTCAGCGACCTTCCAGCACTCCACACTCTCGTACTCCACTCCCCCTCCCGGGACTCACCGCTCAATGCGACCTCCTTTGTCGGTGGCTTAGGCAAGGCTGATTATTATTATTATTATTATTATTATTATTATTATTATTATTATTATTATTATTATTATTATTATTCATTGCGATTTATATTCCGGTTTCTTGACTGAATGGTCAGCATATTTGGCCTTCAGTTCAGAGGGCTCCGTATTCGATTCTTGGTTGGGTTGAGGATTTTAACTACGTATTTATCCCTCTGGTTCGGGGACTGGGTGTTTGAGTTTGTCTTTATAATTTCTCCTCATCTACCTTCAGTATATCACATCACACTGTCCTGACCACAGAAACTTGCAACAGTGAATACATCACGCAACATGGTGTTCAATAATAATAATAATAATGTTATTTTCTTTACGTCCCATTAACTACTTTCACGGTTTTTAAAGACGCTGGGGTGCAGGAATTTAGTCCCGCAGGAGTTATTTCACTTGACAGTACATCTACTGACACGAGGTTGATGTATTTGAGCACTTTAAAATACCACCGGACTGAGCCAGGATCGAACCTGCCAAGTTGGGGACAGAAGGCCAGCGCCTCAACCGTCTGAGCCACTTAGCCCGGCAACATGCGGCTCTACGACCACATAGACTTTTAATAGTGAATACATCACTCGAAGTGGCGTTGGCGTCAGGAACAGCATCCGCCTTTAAATCTGGTTTAAATTTATAGGAAGTGCCGACTCCAACAAATTGGAAAAAAGGCCGGGAATATTATTATGATTATTATTATTATTATTATTATTATTATTATTATTATTATTATTATTATTATTATTATTATTATTATTATAAGCGTTAGTCTGGTATATTTCGTGGACGTTTAATATTGAGTTCTACAACACCATATTAAACTTAATGAAAGGATCGAACCGTTATATGCAAGTTTATTTTTAGGCTTATTTCTTTATGATGCTGTGGGTGTTAAATGGAATGTTTGCCCTGCCCCTGTACAACACACCCTTGTTAGCGACATTGTAAGCCGTGTCAAGTGATCACACAAAGATGAAATGGCTGTATCGACAGAGCGAGTGTATGAGATCCCCCGCAGTGCAGTAGAGGCCGCGCCCTTCCCAATATCCTGTGTGCGACTCGTCGGAAGTTGCGTACTGCTGGGGAAGGGAATAGAAAAGCAATTAGAAGTGATTTCCCCTGCTGCAGTCCCTGACCGCAACAACAGGTAACAAATCCTCAAGGAGCCATAAAGAAAACCTAGTTTGTATCTTGACTGATTCAAATGTGCTTTGTTAGCAAAAGACAGGCTCTATGCAAATAGATCACCTTCATTGTTCTAATTTCCATGTAATAATTTATTGTTGAAAACTAAACACATTATATACAAAACATACGCTTGGATATCTAATAATACTCAGTCAATATCATACTATTAGAGACGTGAAGTCGTTGGGTTCTTCTTCTTTTTCTTTTTAATCTGTTGACCCGCCAGGATCGGACTCAGCAAGGGATCCCACTTCTACGGCCTCAGAGGCAGTGTTTTGGAGCTTCAGACTCTCGGTCGGGCGATACAACTGGGGAGGAGTGACCAGTACCTCGCCGAGGTGGCCTCACCTGCTATGCCTTGGTGGGGGATGGGAAGATTGGAAGGGGTAGACAAGGAAGAGGGAAGGAAGCGACCGTGGCCGTGGCCTTAAGTTAGGTACCATCTCGGCATTTGCCTGGAGGAGAAGTGGGAAACCACCTCCAGGATGGCTGAGGTGGGAATTGAACCCAGCTCTACTCAGTTGACCTCCCGAGGCTGAGTGGGCCCCGTTCCAGCCCTCGTACCACTTTTCAAATTTCGTGGCAGAATTTCGAACCCGGGCCTCTGGGGGTGGCAGCTAATCACACTAACCACTACACCACAGACGCGGACTTTTTCTCTTACGTCCTTCAATCAGTTTTTCACATAAGCACTAAGGGGGTTGTAATATGTGAGTACAGTCAATGAGGTGGTGCAGTGAGCATTGTTCTCCTCACAGTCGACATATCGTCGTCGCGCCTAGAAAAAAGTCTGCTTGATTATATTTCATCTTAGAACTTTGACCAGAAAGTTTCTGTCATCTAACGTTCAGTATTGGATGAACAGTATCAACAAATTTTTCTTCTAAGCGATACTGTATGTGTTGCGGGTCAGTTTTCTCCTGACAACATTGTCGCATACCGGTATACAGTACTGTCGTCTTGGTAATGACGATTGGCATATCTTCCGAAGGAAGCGATGTGTTATTAAACACGAAGTCCAATGAACTGTCATGTAATAATAATATTAGAAATAGTAATAATAATAATAATAATAATAATAATAATAATAATAATAATAATAATAATAATAATAATGAAAATGAAATGTCGTATGGCTTTTATTGCCGGGATATCCCAGGACGGGTTCGGCTCGTCAGGTTCAGGTCTTTTTATTTGACATCCGTAGGCGACCTGCGCGTTGTGATGAGGATGAAATGATGATGAAGACAACACATACACCCAGCCCCCGTGCCAGGGAAATTAACCAATGATGGTAATAATCCCCGACCCTGCCGGGAATCGAACCTGAGACCCCTGTGACCAAAGGCCAGCACGCTAACCGTTTAGCCATGGAGCCAAAAATAATAATAATAATAATAATAATAATAATAATAATAATACACTCTAACCATTAAGATAGGTTGTGACACCTCGAACTTGTAAGAGTACCACGAGGCGGTAGAAAATCATACATGTTGCCTTACGTCTTACCGACGCAGATAGATCATATGGCGACGATGGGACAGGAAAGAGCTAGAAGTTGGTAGGAAGTGGCCGTGGCCTTAATTAAGGTACAGCCCCAGCATTTGCCTGGTGTGAAAATTGGAAACTACGGAAAACTATCTTCAGCGTTGCCGACAGTAGGGTTCGAACCCATTATCTCCCGCATACTTGATACTGACCGCACTTAAGCGACTGCAGCTATCGAGCTCGGTGGTAGCAAAATCAGAAACCAAAGCTATGCTGACTTGCTGTCAAGAATGAAAACTGTTAGTCTAGATTACGATCAAGATATAACATAAAGGTCAATAATAATGGCAATTTATCGAAAACTCAGACCAAACTTGCAGGAAGCTTAAATAACTTGTGTCAGTGATTTTACATACCAGGGTTCATCATCACTCATTGAGAGGCTGTGAAAATGAGATTATAAAACGTAATTCTTCTACACATAGCGGCCACGGTTAAACTCACTTAGATCTGGCAGGACCGGGCAGTATCAAGAACTACGAAGATGCATCTGATTGAATTACAAATTTTCTCCGTCTCTTTGTATGGCTTTGAGACGTAGACCATAAGCAGTACAGATAGGAGTAGAATTGATGACTTCAAAATGTGGTGTTGGCGGAGGATGTTTCGAATTGCATGGACACAGAGAGGAACAAATGTTCCCAGAATATTTTTTCGAGTGAGATACCTGCGGTTCGTTGGAAATATTTAGAGAAGGGAAGAACTTAATTTGGGAAAAGGTGTTTTACAATCCAAAAATGGAAGTTGGAGACCTCGATAATGAACAGCGAGGAAACGGTTCGAAATCACTGGTATTTCCTTATACCTTATACTACGAAGAGCTGAAGACCACACTGGGAGACAACGTCTACGGGGATGCGATATTAAGAGGGCAAATAACTGAAATCGTGACGCTCAGCGATGAGTTTAAGGACTGGCGATATTATTATACTGTAATTATTATTATTGACGTGATTAGCACAGGGGCGTAATGGTCGGTTTTCCATCTAGACGACCTATGTAGAAATACCGGTGGATCTTACAGTGAAAATTTTGCTTGAAATTTACACCAGGTGTCAGAAATATTAACCGTTGGATAAAACCCAAAGCATTAAAGATGGCTCATGCGACCCAAAAATAATTTTGGATAAGCCGAAGAGAGGTTCGTATTATTATTATTATTATTATTATTATTATTATTATTATTATTATTATTATTATTATTATTATTATTATTATTATTGTTGTTGTTGTTGTTGTTGTTGCTGTTGCTTTAGTTGTTGTAGTGTTATTGTTGTTAGCTCTCAAAAGAAACTATTTTTATATTATCCTGTTTTCAGAATGACATTATTTTACGACAATGAAAGGTGAATGATCTCGGGATGTGAGTTGAAAGTAACAAATTGCTTTGGGAACAAAACTGTGGGGAAAATGGCAGGAGAGTACTCGATTGAAGAGATATAGGCTAACTTAGCAATAATGAAGTTGTGCGTATAAACCAGCTTCGGTGATAAGGTCATGTGAGGCAAATGATTGATGTTAGGTTACCTGAGAGAATAATGGAGGGTGACAGAAAGAGCGAAAGACTACGACGACGATGGTTAGTCAGGGTTTTTACTGTTTTAAGGATAAGGGTTGTGGAACTAAACGAGCTCACAGAGCTAAGTGCATATACTCCATTGGAGAGGCACTAAGTTAATTCACACAGGATTGCAGACTAAACGCTGAAAGGCATAGCAATCTATAATGAAGACACACCTGTTGTTTCATTCATAATCAGCACAGCATGCACTTAGGCACTTACCACTGATCTTTAACATACTCTGTTAGCATTTATTTGCGCACTTCCATTGACTGAATATTAAAAGTAGCATGCACTGGAGAATTGACCATCAAAGTACTCAGAAATATCTGATTTGTTATAGGCCAATGACAGGAACACCTTGTGAAAGGCTGCTTCTAGTTTTATCTACTGTGAATTACAAAAAAAAAATCTTCCTCGCTTGGTACATTTTTCTTCGCATCCCAAAATTGGTTCGTTCTTTCGCTGAGGTTCCTCCTCCTTCCCCCTGATGCTCTTGGACCCAAGACATTTTATGATTTCGTTAACTTGTATTCTTAAAACTTCTCCATTCTAGAACTATTTTAAATTTGTCGCCGCTTCCTCTCTCTCATGCCTTGTTTCATCGGCCTACTTTGTGATCGCTTTTAGTTTAATGATGCAATTAAAAATTCCTTTTGTCACTGTACATTTCCGTTGTAAAGATGTGCACCTAAAACGTCAGGCTTCTTCCTCCGCCCACAATTATATAGATATACATTTTTCCTCTTCCTCTTTTCACCGGTTCGAAGATCTCTTGTAACCCGTTGTCGATAGGTACTCGTATATAAGTAATTTGCTAACTATGAGTTAGGAATAACATTTTCATGGAGATGATGAAGAACACAATGTTGCAGTGTTGGCGCCTGCCTGTTAAAATAATTTGTCTCAAGAGCAAATAGTTTGTCTCCAGAATGTTACTTGATTTATTTGGAGTGAGTGTGTGTAAATATTTTTCTGCTTCAATATTTTACTCGGAATGTCTAATTTATATTTATATACCTCTTTTATGTAGTATATTTCAGTTTATGGAATGAGTTGGATAAGAAAAATTCTCAAATTAGCCTCAATGAAAAGAAACACCGGTAAGCTCTTGGATATTTTTAACACTGATAAGCATCCACAGCAATTTCAATGTATACTTAATATTTTTTCTGCCTGGAATGACAGGTGATTTATTCTGAATCTACATAAAGCTCAAACCACGGAAATATATATTAATGGTGCTACAAGAGAAGCAAAAATTGGAAGATGAGTACGTACGACAAGATTTCCCACTGTCACAGTAGCTCTTAAGCTGTTCGTAGAAAATGCAGTTAGAGGAAAGAAAAGGCATACTGACTGGATGAATTTGAAAGGTATTTGGGCGCACAGTATCCGCTTTACAGAATTCTCCTATTTGGGTAGTGTAATTACCTAGGAAATCAATAAAAGTTAGTGGTAGCGAAACAAGCCTTCCGAAATAAGAAAAACTTATTGCTAAACAACCATCTCAGTTTGGAGACCAGAAAATCATTTCTCAAGACCTTTATTATGAGTGCGCTACTGTGCGAATGCGAAACCTGTGCATAAGGGAAACAGGGAGAGACAAAAATTGAGGCTGCAGAAATGTGGTTTTGGAGAAGAATTACAGAAACAAGTTGGATGAATAAAAATACAAATTACCGTGTATTAAAGAACGGAAAAGATCGATGTTTATCAAATTTGATAGAAAAATAAAGCAACGTTTCATGGACACGTACTGAGACATTGCACTCTTCTCCAAACGATCATTGAAGGTAAAGTACTGGAAGAAAGACCCAGGGGACGACCAAGGATGTCATGCATCAGCAGCTCCGTCCGTGAACTGACGTGTGGTTCAAAGAGCAACATAAAGAGGCTAGCGAAGATCGTCAGATGTGGCTACAGCGGCAAGGCATTTCCTTTAGATGATGATGATGATGATGATAATGATTATTATTATTATTATTATTATTATTATTATTATTATTATTATTATTATTATTATTATTTTACCAGGGGTTCACCTTCCCCGGCTATTTAAACCGTGCGCTTTCTCCACTATGGCCATCTCTGGCAGTAACAAGAACTTTTAAGACTTTCTAAAACTTTCCTCTTCGGTGGTTGGATGGTTCTAGCATCTACTTTATAGCGATCTCTGGTGGGCTAAGTCCCAGTTTATCGCCATAGATATTGAATTTGTTATATTTGGTAAATCTTTTTACTGGTTATTGTTTTTTTATGTACCGAAGTGGTCAATACTTCACCTGGTTCCTCCTCTAATATAATCTGCCTATCACATGCCTGTGAGAAGTTCTCTAACTAACGAGTACTCGGGAGTAGTGTATGGAAATTTATCCTATCAGTGCTCTGAATTCTAATAAAGTCTTGAATATTCCCCTGCGGACCTATTTAAGGAGAGCGCTTTAGGTTCGTCTTGTCCGCTTTGCTCCGGTGATTGAGAGTGCAACTTTGTGGAGGTTAGATGGGGCAGGAGACAGGAGGTTGTCGTCTTCAAGAAGATTCATCGCTAAATGGTAATGGTAGAATTTACATATATATGTGATTGTGCCTGTGTGTGTTTAGAGGGGAAGATTTCAGCAGTTTTCCTTAAAATCTAATATGTAACCTTTTCATTATTTGGGATTAAATGAAGGACCTTATATGCAGTCGTCGTACTCAATTTATATTACCTCATGAGAAAATATGTAATGTAAGGGAGCATGAGTGGTGACCCTCGGAAATCTCCCCTTCTACATTTGAGTTGAGTGACTGAAGTTTCCCAACGTCTAAAATTTTGGAAATTTGTCTCGACCTTTGAACGTCTCCATTTAGTCAACCTTTTTAGCATGGGATTAGCCGCTGTGACATTGGGCCGTAATCCCACTTAGGTTCTTGTCTATTCTACAACGTTCTTTTAAGGAGTGCTGGTGTTTCGTCTCCTTACCTTTTTTTAATGGCGTGTTTTGATGTCTTTCCTTTTCCTCTTAAGGCAAAGTAGAATGGATACTGTGCCCCGGTTCTGCGGGTAACAGTGTCTACGTTTAGGTTCTGTTGGGGAACAGTACATAACCTGGTTGTGAAATTTTGTAATTAATAAGCCCGACCATGGGGCAACAACATGTGTACGAACACTATGAAGTGGGGTCACGTAAGTGGTTGATGGTGTAATTGGGAATGTAACAAGTGACATATCGCTTTATTGAGGCTAGCCTCTGTGTGTTTGGAGCTCAGACTCTATTATGTGTACCAGTTTGGAGCAATTATGCTCTTTCATGTGTAGGTTAACGACTGAGAGTTTCTCCCAATTAATCTTGTACCTGATTAAGGACTCCTAAGTCCAATGTATTGTTGGCGCTGACGATCTCGTTGTTAAATGTGAATATTCTCAAGTAACATTTCATCTAATTCTTGTTAAAATATTAGATTACTCAATTCTGGGTTCTAAGGGAGGAAAAATATTAACATTTCCAAATTTGTTGATTTAAATTTTTGCTCTAAGTATTCCCCTGTCCAGCCATTCACTCCAGGCGCTACCTTACCTCTGCGTTCCACGAAAAATCCCGGTATCAATCATTATTATTACTAATTATTATTATCGTCATCCATCAACGAGCGTGTAAGAAGCCATTACTACATTTAAAATAAAATATTGGCTCTCCGTTTTCCCTAAATGTGATTACAAACAACTTGGGTAACGAAACATAAAGTAATGGGTTTGCAGCAGAGGTGCAATTTCTCACTGGGCACGTATAGCCTAGTTGTGATGCTAATAGCTATCACCTTTATATGCTTACAACATCTATTTAGAGTGGAGATGGTATCAGCATGCAAATCTCAAAAAGTGCAACTGCTACAAAACAGCGACCCACATACAGCATTACTTGCTTTTCAATTATACAGCAGAGCCTGCAGCAGCCCACTCTGGGTAAATACCGGCAAGATTTATATGCACCAAAATATCACAAAGCAAAATGAAAAATAATCCCTCACAAATATTAACTTTTGCGCATGGGAAAAAGGGACGTGATTTATTAACTATTACCGAAGAACAATAGCATATACAATTTATTCTAAAAATTGAATTTGTTATTCATATACTGCAATTCCCTTATCGTTTTCACAGAATTACCTTACGCTTTGGTCACCGCAGCTGTTAATTATCCGTATTGAATTGGCAATTAATAAAGTAAATTATATTAGATAAGTTCTGCTGAAAAGCCCAACAAGACTGTGTATCTATAAAAATACTGCGGAGAATTAGTGACAGGTGGAGGGTTGAATAAACATCCCTCCCATCATCCTTTCGGTGGAGTGTGGGTGGCGTCACCCTATAGATCAGCGTTTATCAACTAGTGGTGTGTATACTACCGATGGTACTTGAGGTACTGTCGGGTGGGAAGCAACGAGGTTGTTTGGGAAGTTTACAAAATATGAAATAAATCTTTAAATATTATAAATGTTTCCTCTTAGAATAAATAACTCTCGTATGGCACCTAATTTAAAATTTAAGTTCTTCGTAAGACAGCCACCTGTTTTCAGATGAGAACATTGTTACAATAGTTTTTGCTCTTTTCTCTGCCTGGACCTTCTTAGAACACTCATACACATATTATCTTAAAGATATCCACTTCTTGTTTATATGAAAATATTGACTCAAGACTGAATCTGGGATCCATTTTCTGATCAAGGCGCACTTTCAGCGGTGTTGATAGATCGAAAAAAAAAACAGATTTTCCTGTGATAATGCCAACCAAAATCAAAATTCAACCTGAAATAATAACTGGCTGGATGCCTATTCTACGTACCGGATAATGCGTTAACTTTTATTTCTTAATCACAAAACATCGGAATAAAGCATCGTTACCTTTAGTAACTAGCTTGCAAGAAACACTAGTGCCAAATTTCAACCCGCTACATTTGTGGGAAGTGTGCGATTTATTGATATCGTGATTTGGGTCGTTACCCCCATGTTAACCCGTTTATCCCAAAACATCGGAATAAAACTATTCTCATCCTAATTAGCTTATGTCAAATTTCAGCCCTCCAGCTTCGTGGGGAGTATGACAATTAATGATACTGTTTTTAAGGTAATTACTCCAATTTCACTCCTGTAATCACAAAATATCGGAATGAAACATCTTCACTTTTCCTAATTAGCTTATAAAAGACATCTGTGCCAAATTGCACTTCTCTAGTTTCGTGCGAAATTTGAGGATTAAACATTGTAATTAGGAACCCTATTTCACACCCTTAATCACAAAATCACAAAATAAAATATCCATACATTCCTTAATTAGATTAAAAGGTACACTTATGCCAAATAAATTGATCGGAAGACAACAACATTCGGCTAAGAGAGGGAGGACAGGAAAGATGAAAGTAGGTGGAAGCAATGTCAGTCTCAGTTATAGGCCTCGTGGTTTTTAAGTCAGTGCTCCCTAGACGAGGGCTTTTGGAGGTTCCCCTTCCAAACGCTCTAAACGACAGGCAGTAATACTTTGGAAGTACTATATCACACCTACCCACATGGGGCCTCAAACATGTAGCCACCTAACTCGGAGGACCAAAATCCTTACATATTACGTGCTGAGCGGTTTCGAGCGGGAGAAAAATAATCATTGCCATAATACGACCGATTCCCTGAAAGACACTAATAACCTTACGAAGCATTTGATTCGCGCATGACAATGCTTCTGGTCCTGTACTGAATGATGTTGGTTGTGGTGATTTTGGTGGTAGTGGCAGTTGCTACTGTTTTAAGAAGTACAACATGGCAACCATTCTCTACAGACACAAATCTGGAGGAAAAAATGGAAGAGGTCCAACACTTCAATAATGGAGGTATCGGCAAGAGAAAACGAAGGTCCACAAAGGGCGTGAAAATGGAACGTAATAACGTCGAAGTTGGAAAATTACAGGAGTCTATCGCGGAAAAACCAAATAAGTCAATTTTTCTGTTTCTTTTACAATTTTCGTAATAACGTACTAATGTCAAAGCTCTCTATCCTTTGACACCAACAAGATAAGTCATTTTGTCATAATATTGAATAAATAGCCAAATTGAAATTCCAGATTATTTATGAATTCAAAATCGTCCTCGGTAAGAACCACATAAGTAGAGTTATCCTGTTAATATTTTGAATATTGTTAATAAAAGTTGCTACAGCCGAATAAGTCAGTGCTTTATGTGCAATACATTTTCTGCTGTTATTATGGAAGAGGACAATATTATTTTGTAAATTACTTATTTTCAGTGAATTTAAACAGCTGCCTCCGTTAACGAGAACTATTAAATTTTACCAGCTAGCAATACACAAATATAATTTAGAGGCTTTAGTTTTTACTGGCCCATGTAAGAAAATAGTGCCTGTTGAATATAGGACAGCGGGCGAGTTGGCCGTACGGTTAGGGGCGCGCAGCTGTGAGCTTGCATTCGGGAGAGAATGGGTTCGAATCCCACTGTCGGCAGCCCTGAAGATGGTTTTCCGTGGTTTCCCATTTTCACACCAGGCAAATGCGGGGCCTGTACCTTAATTAAGGCCACGGCCGCTTCCTTCCCACTCCTAGGCCTTTCCTGTCCCATCGTCGCTATAAGACCTATCTGTGTCGGTGCGACGTAAAGCAAATGGTAAAGAAACCAATACAGGACAAGCCAATTTCATTCACGATCCAAAGCAGATATTTCAATCATTTTTGAATTAAAAAATCCAAGCAAAACCATTATTTAAAAAGCTATTTCATATAACGCAGTATGGCTTGACAACATTTAGTGAATTGGTGATTTCGTACTGTTTAGAAAGTGCTTCCCCTGAGAACTTTAAATTTTTTACTTATCTTGTTGAAGGAACCTGAGACACATTCTCAACAATGATGCAGACATTCCGAGGCATCTGCATACCAAGCCGACCAGTCAATGGATTGAACTACGATTCCTTCAAGGAAGTATCAAGAAATATAAATAAATTATTTCCTGGGATGAGTGAAACGAGAATGAGGATCCTGCCACAAGTAAATAGAAGCAATGTCAGAAGTGAGCTGATTGCCCCGTCGCTGTCAACCTACGCTCCCAAGTTAAGAGCCGCTGGGGCCGCTTATGACTGGCAGGGGATACACGGGTGTTCTACCACCCCTACCAACAGGGGGATGGCCTTGAACTGAATCTAGCATTGAGGATAAAGGCGCTCACATCAAATAAACCTGTATTCTAACCATTATTGCATCTCTGTACCAAGGTTTGTATCAACATATCTAGTTATTCAGCACATACGTTTTTTTTTTTTTTTTGCTAGTTGTTTTACGTCGCACTGACACAGATAGGTCTTATGGCGACGATGGGATAGGAAAGGGCTAGGAGTGGGAAGGAAGCGGCCGTGGCCTTAATTAAGGTACAGCCCCAGCATTTGCCTGGTGTGAAAATGGGAAACCACGGAAAACCATCTTCAGGGCTGCCGACAGTGGGGTTCGAACCTACTATCTCCCGAATACTGGATACTGGCCGCACTTAAGCGACTGCAGCTATCGAGCTCGGTACGGTTGTTTTTCGTACTACCTCTAGTATCTTGCAAATCTTGCACATGCCTTGTTTTAAGTGCAGAAAAAATAAACTCTCAATTTAGAAGCTCATCAGAAGTCTGAACAACAAGGAACAAAAGTGTTATTTTAGATCTACAGTTGAATCAGTGAGACCTATTGGCAGAATATAGGACTGGCATAGAGCGCAATAAGATGTTATAGGAAGACATTAATCAGACATCAATATGCCACTTATGGCTGTGTGACAGTTCATAGAAGTAATTCTTCCAATAGAGAGGAAAGCATAGCCACACAACAGTGCATATTGTACTGAAAGAAGAAGGGAAAGAAAACTATGTATTAGTGTCTCAATAACGTGTACAAAATAGTGGATACATACATTTCAGCGAGCTCCGTTCTTTTTTGTTATGAGAAATGAAATAGGGAATCTTACATTCCGACTCAACCTTGTATGCAATAGGACGACTTAAATTATTTCACATCTGAATCTTAATCAGAATATATCTGGGAATCTCCATCCTCAATGGATCTACTGAACGCAGAGAGATCATCTGTAGACTATTAATTGCGTTCAACAGATAGAACTCGATCGTTCTAATTGCATGGTATTGCTTCATGGATCGAAGTGGATTAGAGTAACCCAAGAATCCCATACATGTGTAATAGAGTTTTGACCCCACACTCAATGATAATCAGCTAAGGAGTAGGTCACCCAACTTATGGCTTTGAATTACCTGGGCTGCCCTTATGTTCTTAACTCATTATTGCGATTGCACATTTTACGTCCCAAGTCCGGCTTCTTCACTGGATGATCTTCGGTTCAAAGGGTCTCTGGATTACTTCCCGGCCAGGAGGAGGATTTTGTCCGCATCCAGTTGCTCTTTGTAACTGGATTACTGTCGCACTGACTCAAGTGTTTCCGGTGACGATGGGTTAGGAAATTGCTAGAAATGGGAAAGAAGAATCAATAGCCTTAATTAAGGCATAGTTCCAATGTTCCTACTTTAAGGCTTAAACAGTTTCCAAGAAGGACATTCCATGAATCATTAATTAACAAGGGGAGTGTGTATGAGAGGATCTTCAAAAGGCAGAAGTATTCACTCAGCAGTCTGTAAATATTGTTGGTTACGAGGATAATGTCCAGAAAGGGAAGGTGACTAATACTAAAGAAGTATTGAAATTTACCTATGGTGACAATGAAATTTACATTAAAGGACAAAATTTGAAAACTAGAAAATCAGCTGGAATTGATAACATTCCGGGGGATATATTAAAAACAATGGGTTGGGATACAGTACCATATCTAAAGTACTTATTTGATCATTGTTTGCATGAAAGAGCTATACCAAATGAATGGAGAGTTGATATAGTAGCCCTGTGAATAAATGAATGGGTGATAGACATAAAGCTGAAAATTACAGGCTAGACAGTTTGACATGCATTGCATGTAAGCTTTGGGAAAGCATTCTTTCTGATTATATTGGACATGCTTGCGAAATGAATACCTGATGCAATAGAAGGCAGTTCGGGTTTAGGAAAGGTTATTCCACTGAAGCTCAACTT
Source organism: Anabrus simplex (assembly GCF_040414725.1). Lineage (NCBI taxonomy): Eukaryota > Metazoa > Arthropoda > Insecta > Orthoptera > Tettigoniidae > Anabrus > Anabrus simplex. The sequence continues at coordinate 258,623,973 of NC_090267.1, read as the reverse complement.
GTAGGATTCCAGCATAATATAGCAGATATCCTGGATTCAGGAGGTCAGTTGGACTGCTTTGCGATTGACCTATCTAAGGCATTTCATAGGGTAGATCATGGGAGACTACTGGCAAAAGTGAGTGCATTTGGACTAGACAAAATTGTGACTGAGTGGGTAGCTATATTTCTAGAAAATAGAACTACCGAGCTCGATAGCTGCAGTCGCTTAAATGCGGCCAGTATCCAGTATTCGGGAGATAGTAGGTTCGAACCCCACTGTCGGCAGCCCTGAAAATGGTTTTCCGTGGTTTCCCATTTTCACACCAGGCAAATGCTGGGGCTGTACCTTAATTAAGGCCACGGCCGCTTCCTTCCCACTCCTAGCCCTTCCCTGTCCCATCGTCGCCATAAGACCTATCTGTGTCGGTGCGACGTAAAGCAAGTAGCAAAAAAAAAAAAAAAAATAGAACTCAGAGAATTAAAGTAGGCGAAACTTTACCTGACACTGTAATAATTAAGAGGGTAATCCCTCAAAGCAGTATCGTTGGACCTTTCTTATATACCTTATACCTTCTTACACTTTTCTTATATATAAAAAAAATATGAGCCAAAAAGTAGAATCAGAGATAAGGCTTTTTGCGGATGATGTTATTCTCTGTCTGTTAGGTCATCAGCCCAGAGGCTGGTTGGATCCTCAAATAGCATCACCAAAGTCTATGCAGTTATAGGGAAACCACAAAAACCAATGGCAGTACCAAAATGAGGCGTACTAGGCAAGATAAGGAGTGAGGTAGTTTGCCATTGCTTTCCTCACTGGGCCAGATGTTATTATATAGAGTAATAAATAAGTTACATGATTGTGAGCAACTGCAAAATGACCTCGATAATGTTGTGAGATGGACAATACGCAATGGTATGATGATAATTTGGGTTAAAAGTCAGGTTGTGAGTTTTACTTTTAGAATAAGTCCCTTCAGTTTCAATTACTGTGTTGATGGCGTGAAGTTTCCTCTTGCGGATCATCGTAAGTATCTAGGTGTTAATATCAGGAATGATCTTCATTGGGGTAATCACATAAATGGGATTGTAAATAAAGCGTACAGATCTCTGCACATAGTTAAAAGGGTATTTAGGGGTTGTAGTAAGGATGTAAAGGAGAGGGCATATACGTCTCTGGTAATACACCAAGTAGAATATGGTTCTAGTGTATGGGACCCTCACCAGGATTACCTGATTCAAGAACTGGAAAAAATCCAAAGAAAGGCAGCTCGATTTGCTCTGGGTGATTTCCGACAAAAGAGTAGCGTTACAAAAATGTTGCAAAGTTTGGGCTGGAGAGACTTGGGAGAAAGGAGACGAGCTGCTCGACTAAGTGGTATGTTCCCTGCTTTCAGTAGATAGATGGGGTGAAATGACATTAGTAGAGGAAATAAGCTTGAGTGGTGTCTTTAAAAGTAGGAAAATTCATAATATGAAGATAAAGTTGGAATTCAAGAGGGCAAATTGGGGCAAATATTCATTTATAGGAAGAGGACTTAGGGATTGGAATACGTTGCCAAGGGAGATGTTTAATCAATTTTAAATTTATTTGCAATCATTTAAGAAAAGGCTATAAAACAACAAGTAGGGAATCTGCCACTTGGGTGGCTGCCCTAAATGCAGATAAGCATTGATTGATTGATTGATTGATTGATTGATTGATTGATTGATTGATTGATTGATCGCCTGATGTGAAAATCGAGTACCATCTTCTTGGCTGTAGATTGTGCAATCAAATCCTCCACCCTCTCCTGAAAGTAGGCCAACAGCTACATGGGTCATATCACGCAACAAACTCATTCCGCGATCATTGATTTATAAGGAAATACAAGAAATTGACACTAACCGCAAGAAGAAATGTAGGAAGTCTTGCTTTGTCAAGAATGAAGATATCTGCAAAGAAAGATAATGTCCATGAAGGGTTTGAAAATAAATAGCTCTGTTGGTCTGTCAGTCCTATTACTTTTGAGGTCAGAATATAACAAGAATACATGTAAATGGTGATGCTGCTGGTGATTGTGATTATTACCCTAAGACAATGGTTCCCAAATAAGGAAGACAATCCCTGGGGGTGGCGTGTGACCTCTACAGGTGGGCACAAGAAAGTTACTCAGAAGGGAAAAGGAATATATGACCTAATACATAGAAAAATTCATACTGGCACATAAAAGAACTCCTCTTCTTCTTTTCCTGCCGCTTTTCCCACACCTGTAGGGTCGCTGGAGCGAACTGCGTCGCACATGTGGATTTGGACCTGTTTTACGGCCGGATGCCCTTCCTGGCGCCAACCATCTGTGGAGGGATGTAAGCACTATTGCGTATTTCTGTGGTGGTTGGTAGTGTAGTGTGTTGTCTGAATATGATGAGGAGAGTGTTGGGACGGACATATACACCCAGTCCCCGAGCAAGAAGAATTAATCAGAAGCGATTAAAATCCCCGACCCGGCCGGGAATCGAACCCGGGATCCTCTGAACCGAAGGCCAGTACGCTGACCATTCAGCCAACGAGTCGGACACATAAAAGAACTCCTGCGGTACAAAATTCCGGCACCTCGGCGTTTCCTGAAACCGTAGAAGTAGTTATTGCGACGTAAAATCAAAGATATTATTTATCGATTCCCAAAGGATTTATACCTCCAAGTTGCAGACCTTTGTCAAGCGCTGTTTAAGGAAGATTTTAAACATCTACTGGCCGGAAGTAATCTCCAATCATGAGCTATGGAGAAGGACGGGTGAAAGCGAGATGGCCATACAGATAAAGCGGCGGAAATGGAAATGAATAGGGCATACGTTGAGGAAAGGGAATGAAGCCATTGAGAGAGAGGCACTGGATTGGAACCCGCAGGGTAAAAGGAGGAGAGGAAGCCCCAAACGTGGCGAAGATCTGTACACATGGAGGCAATGGAAGAATGCAAGACCTGGAGAGAGATGAAGAGGTTGGCTGGCAACAGGATCAGATGGTGATGCTTTGTTGATGCCCTATGTTCCACAAGGAACAACAGGAATTAAGTCAAGTAAGTCAAAAGGATTTATAAAGTGGAGAGAAACATATCAGTTGAAGAAAAACCTACTTCAAGATCAGATTGTAACAACCAAAATAACATTTGCAATAGTAAACGTTAGAAATCATCTGTACGGGTGTCACAGCTCTTGAAAATTCTCTACGAATCTATGGTTTGAGACTTTACCCTTTCCACTCGAATTATTTGTAAGTCCTGATTTCTCCCTACTCGTATTTATTTCTGTCAGCATTCTTCATTTTTTTAAACCTTGTATTAAGTACTGGTTTTAACAATATATACAGGAAGGAACTACAAAATTAATTAATTTATGGTATTTACAATGCACGAAATAATGTTTTTCACTTTCTCAACGGTATGCCTTGAGTGTGTGGAAGCGTTCAAAGCAAATGCCTGGATGGAGCCCTGGTTGCTTCTCACAGGTTTTACAGAAGTGGATTGTCTCTCTCCTCCCTCCAATAACTTTCCTGTCACTGCAAACCTTGCAATCTTTAGTTTTTCCTTCAGGATGGGGGTACAGCAGGTGTAGCTTGCCATTCAGCCTCACTTCTTCATCCGTTGAGGAAGGTCTTCCCCTTTTCCTGCTCTGTGTATTCCGCACATTTCCTACAAGTTGTCTTACCAACATTTTCCTGAACTTCAGATGGGTGATTCCTTTGTTACCTTCTTTGAAGAGTAGGAAGGCATTCACTATTGTGATCTCCAGAAGCCAGAAGAACATTTTTCTCCACCACTTCACTGATTTACGTGTGAATGGGTATGAGCTAGCATAGTGGTCAGAAAGATCAACGCCCCCCATGTATTGATTATAAGCACATACGACTGTAGGTTTCTCTACAATTTCCTCGGCACCTTGACGTCTTATTCTTTGCACAGGCTGAGTGGAATCGTCATAGAAAGTAGACAGCATAGCAATAATTCGCTTGTCCTTCCAAACCAAGCAAGAAGTGTTATCTGTTCGGAGTGCAATAATGTCATGTTGTTTCATTCTCTTTGTTGCGGCTTTTCTCACTTGTAATGGCAGACCTCTCCTATTTACCATTACAGTGCCTGTAATATGGACCTTTAGTTTCAGTAGCTCAGCTGCAAGGTCGTAACTAGTATAGAACCGGTCCGTAAAGACATGAAACCCAGTTTCGTTGGTGGCTTGCAAAACTTTTGTAACCAAATGAATAACTATCCTGCAAGTGAAGGGTAAATCTTGCCTAACAAGTGATTGTGTGGTTATTGAACCATAATATGGTTCAATAGCACATACGTATCCGGTACTCGAGTCTGACAGTACATAAATACGGAGTCCCCACTTTGTTGGTTTCTGCTTATTGTAACACTTGAACACGACACGACCCTTGAAGCCTACAGTGCTTTCATCAACACTCAGATTCTTTCCTGGAATGAAGTGTTCCCTGAATTTCGTGTCCAGGTACGACACTATATTTCTGACCTTCGAACCTCTAGATTGTGGGCCTGCCCTATCAGCATCAGGGGAAGAAAGATGGAGATTCCAGAATATCTGTGGAAATCTGTCTCGAGAGAACACATCTTTGTAGAACACCTGCTTATCCAACCAGTCTTCACTAAAATAATCCTGCATTTCTGCCTTACTGTTCATCCCCATGTTGATAATTACACCAATAAATGCCTTCAGCTCTTCTAAAGTCACAGCTTTCCAAGAAAACCAGATAGATCTCTTCTGAAGTGGCGTATTTTGCTGTATTTTCATTTCGGCAAATTTGTTCGTCTCATGGACAATAGAGGTTAGCAACTGATCAGTAAAAAATAGCTGCCAGTACTCTAGTTCTATTTTAGGTCTATTGCCACACGTTATGAATCCACTCACTAACCTGAAAGGAAATTTGGGTAATCCTGCATCACCAGTTCTCCACAATCTCCAAGGTATATTTGAAGTCAGCACTGTATGACTGGGACCAGGACGAGTCATAATACTACCGCCTCCTCTATGATTTCTTGCGACACTGATATCGATATCATCACTTGAATCACTAATGGATATATCACTTTCATCGCCAGATTCAAAATTTTCGTCACTTTCATGGTCACTATCAACAAAATCAGCCGAAATAGACGCAAGAATCTCAGCTTCGGTCAGACTGTGCGCCGCCATGTTGCTTCACGCGACTGCTTTCCACTGTCAAGGAAACGGAGCAATTTTGCCGAACAAAGAGAAACTAAAACACTCGTATTTTGTTTCTTTCGGTTTCCGGAAGGGACCAGCACTTACGAAACGAAGTACAAAAGTCCTGGCTTGCCAGGTAACCTAGCAATGAGCGGCGAAACATTGTGTCGACTCAGGGTCGACACACGAGCTATAACGCTAAGTGACGGCTGTCGACCTCAGGTCGACACACGAGCGGAAAGGGTTATCAAAAATTCATGTAAATCGCTTATGTATTATTCTGTGTCTCGCGGTGATCACATTATAGTGTCAAATTACATTTTTCTGGGTGTAAGAATATTTAAACAAACATATATTATTTAATAAACTAATTCATAAATAAAGAATACAAAGTAGACCACACGAATCTCTGTTGAGTTGTTGGGTTTATAGTGCACATTATGTCGTACAACATTTTCATTCATCCACCTGTCTGAGTCCGCTTCTTAGGTTTGATGATATGAAAGTGATTCAAATATAAGTGACACTAGTAACTCTAATCCTTGTGAAGCCATTCTTTTTGATCAATTGTTGTGAAAGTATGAAGTATACATTTCAGACAGGTTTGGCCATTTAATATTGCAATAGTATTTCTGTGTGTCTCCCAACGGCGTGTGCGACAGTAACATGCCGTGAGTCGGCAAAGTTCAGCGCTTGTGAAGGAACCATACAACACTAACTTATCATAAACTATTTTAAGTTGTTGCCAAATTTAACGGTTTAATCCCTCTTCGCGCATAGCCATAAGAAATTCCTACTTGTTGAGGAAGGCTCCTAAGGAATTTCTTGAAGAATTTTCCAAACGATGATCAGTGTCTTTCTTCGGGTGTAACTCTATACTGTCTGTCTGGTCTCTAAGGCTGAACACTTCTCGTAGCCTGAAATTCGTTATGAAGAGAAGGGTTTTTAGTACGACCTGGATCTTTTGTGCCCGGGAATCTTCCTTGAAACCAAGTGTGGACTTGATGGACTGGCCTAGTTAACACACATTAGTAATAAACTCACGTTGACAGTAGTAAATATGTACTGAACCATTGTATCCTTCATGTTCTAATGCACAAAACACAACATCACACAATTCACAAAGGCATCATTCGATACACACTCTCTCACTAACAACCTTGCCTTGAATCCAAGCCCGGGAGAGATGCGCGCGCTCATCCCATGCATTGAACCCGGCTGATGGCTGTCATGTTACTGATAAGGAAAACACGGTGTGACTGGTACCTTGTTCAAATGCTCTCAGGGTTATATTCATATTTACGTTATCAAATTGTCTAGTTGGATTACTGATTGTTCAGTGTCTTTGCCTTCAGTACTCGGGATCTCAGTTTCGTTTTCCGCCCGAGTCGAGGGATTTTAATCTTAACTTGTTCATATTAATGTGTCGAGGAGTACGTATTTGTGCCATCCCCGAAATTCCTACAACTGATACACCATACACAGCACTACCCTCCACCACAGTAGCACGCAGTTTCTCACACTTGGCGTATACCACCATGCCTTACGGAGGTTGCACGAGCCTTACGATAATAATAATAATAATTATTATTATAAATAACTGTAGAAGTCTATTATTAATATGTTTATAATTGTCGATTGGAGTAACTACAGTAGATGAAGGAAAACTAAAGATTACACGCACACAAAATAGAATATAGTATGTTTCTCCCTCGCCAAGTGTACCAACAGATCGGAAGTTCACAGATGTTCACAGTGTATTTAAAGGACAGAACGAGTTTCCTTATTCACCGGGTAATGAATTGAGCATTAGCACGCGAAAGTCTGTAGACAAGGACTGAACTGGTCCTGAGGTGTATAGTGGAATTTAAATGATCAAAGCAGGTCTTTTAATTTTACGCCCGTAGGCAACCTGCCTATCGTAATTAGGATGAAATGATGATGAAAACGACACATACACAAGCCCTCGTGCCAGCGAAATTAACCAATGATGGTTAAAATTCCAAAAACTGCCGGGAATCGAATTCGGTACCCCTGATATCAGAGGCTAGCACGCTAACCATTTAGCCATGAAGCCGGAAATAATAACAGTAATAATAATAATAATAATAATAATAATAATAATAATCATAATAATAATAATAATAATAATAATAATAATCTACTTTCTGTACACATACTACACACGTTGATAAAAGGAAATAAACTACATGGTATCTAATGTTTACTATATATTTACATAATTTAAACCTAACAGTATTGTTATATATAACTAGCATGTGCCCCTGGCTTCGTCCGTGTTTATTAATTTAACTGGTAGATGTTTTTAAAACTGTTACTTAACATGAAAATAAAATACAGTTTATTTATTAACATACATAGTTTTTTACATAAATTGCATGAATTAAGCCTACATAATTTTATTTTCAATTATATTGTTACTTTCAGTGCTTAGGATACCGGGTTGGTTAACTATAAAAGACCATATTAAATTAAAAACAATCTAATTTTTCCTTATAGATCTTCCAGATAAACTCCATTAAGTGTCCTTCCATTTGGACGTAAGATGTAGACAGTGTTTGGCTTTCTAACTTTTGAACAACCACGTACAGTTGGCCATCGGAGAAGCATGGTTCTCGAAGATCGAGTCCTACAACTTGTTGATGCACAAAGCAAACGTCAAACGAATGGATAACTGCAGACGTCTAAAATGAAACGGTATATTCAAAGGAAAGGTTTGAATCCGACTTTTTGACGACATTCACTGCTTCATTTCTTGGAGCAAGAATTGTTCTTTGACACAGTCTCTGTGTGCCGTAGATTTGTCTGTCCATCGCACCCATACACACAGACAAACACTTCCGCATATTACGGACTGAATATGGCTCCTCATGTCGGGGACTGAAAATGGCTTCGTTCGCCATGGACTTGAAATGACTCCTTGACGTATCTTATGTTCGTTTCCTAGTGACAGTGAATCTATACCTTTTGTCCCGGTGACAGCACGTTGGATTTTCCGGTGGTTTTTCGTTCATAATCCGTAAACTAGCGCAAAAATGAAAAATCTGGCTTCGAGGTGCATTTGCACCTCCTTCCATCAACCTATGTTAAAAATTATAGGTCCTATCTGGACATTGCACACACACAAAACACTCCCTTTTATTATTGTATATACTGTAGATTATGCAGATGGATGATGTTACATTGTGCAGTGTACGCATTTCAAAAGCTATTCTTCATGCAGCGCCACTGAAAAAGAACGTACACATTTCAGATTGTTGTTTTTCTTAAAGCAGAGTACGTATTAACTATATTAGATCTTGTAGTTCATCCAGTCTATCGACAGAGGACCTGGAAAAAAAAGAAAGAAAGAAAAAAAACTATCAAACAAATAAACAAAGAAGCAAGCAAGCAAATGAACAAATGACGACGATGACGGCAAAATTTTAGTGCCAATTTACGGTCACATTTCAAGAAGGCCGTACGTTAACCGGTGGTTTATTTACTCCCGTCCATGCCTCGCTGAGCCAGAAAATAAGTAGCCAGCGCTCCTTATTCCAAACGTGGAGACCCCTTCTCAGGGAACGCATTATTACTGGAATTTGGAAGTTTAGATAGGCCCGGTGGGACACTGTTAGATAAATGTCTCGAAACAGGGGTTTGGAAATTAAGCTTTATCATGGAAACCTTCCAACCGGGACATGAAACGTGTTCTGTGGAATAAGTTTCTTATTTACTGCGCTAATGGATCATTGCCGCAGGAAAATATATGGACTGGGCTGCGTTAGAACTTAGATTCTTATCTGTTCTAAGGGATAGCCTACATCTACAATGAAACAAACAAAGCAGTTGCGACACTATTTCTGTGTTAAAGGTTTTAACAGTGTGTTAAGCTAAACATACACCCATTTGATCTCTACACCGGTACATTATGTTTAGATTGCATTTTAATGTATTCATGCATTACTGTAATCTCATCCTAGTTTGTGATCTATGGGAAACATGCTGAGTGACGTACGCCACGACTCAAGCGTTTTTGAAAACCTCTCATTGTTAGGATTTATTGAAAAAATGGTATTAACTTAGTTTTAAATAGATATTTAATGAAAACAGAAATGTCACTCAATTCCTTCTGCAAATGGCTGCACAGTGCATTTATTTTAGTCAAGTATCTCTTGCAAAGAAGCTCGATCGGGTTGAAATTCGCATTTTGAGAGGGAAATACCACAGAATACCATCACATCTAATTGTTCAACATACTCCTTGCGTAGTGAAGATGAATGTTTAGGATCATTATCTTGCTGCAGTGTATGGAACCTTCTTGACTGAACTTGTCCCAGATAGTTTTATACGCCATATCACCTCTCCTACGGTCACCAAAGCAAACTATTATAATCACTGAATCTGTTCTATACTTCAGTGCAGTGGATATGTACCGAGGGGGCATGCGTTCTTCTTTCAGACGTCGGTCATACTTGCGGAATTTTCTTCCAAACAGGTTGAATTCCTATTCATCTATGAATAAATTTTACACCGACTAACAGTCCAATTTTTTTTGTTATTTGTACCCAGTGTTATCCTATTACTGACAACCCTCAATAGGTGTGTTTCTTTGCAGCAATAAGTTATTTAAGATGAAAATTGAATTTTCACGACCGCATTGTAATCGAAACAGACTTTCAACGTATTAGGTCGCGTTACGTACATGTAGTATGTGTTGAAGAGATGTTAAGTACAGAACAAAAATGGCCAGCCGGACACCAGTGGGATCCGAACCCACAACCTCCCGATTTCGCGTCGGTTGCTCTACCAACAGAACAAAGATGGCCTAGGCCACCATAGCTCAATTGGTAGAGCAACCGACACGAAATCGGGAGGTTGTGGGTTCGGATCCCACTGGTGTCCGGCTGGCCATTTTTGTTCTGTACTTAACATCTCTTCAACACGTACTACATGTACGTAACACGACCTAATACGTTGAAAGTCTGTTTCAAGTTATTTAAGATGCTTATTCTGAAATCGTCTCATTACTGTACTACAATTTACTAGTTGATCCCACAACTGATTCACTTCTGCTGACAGCATGGGCGATGTTTGAAGTGATCACGTTTGCTAGTCACTACTAAATATTTATCTTGATATTTTGACGTCACCTTAGGTCTTCCCTTACGTTAGTGATCCTTTTATGCGTAGACAAGAACCTGTTGACAGTATCATGTACACTTCCCAAGGACATAATATGTTCTTAGTTTGCTATTTCACGTATGCTAGACCTGTTTCTAACTGTCACAGCATGTTTTCTGTCGAACATTCCCTTCTTTCGCTCATTCTAATATCTACAATGTACACAAAACAATGTTCACGTTAAGTTTGCTTGTGAAGTGCTGTACTGATTTTATTGTCGACCCGGCTCTATGGTTAAATTATTAGCTCACTGGCCTTTGGTCCAAGGGGTCCTGGGTTTGATTCCCAGCAAGTTCGGAAATTTGAACCTTCATTGACTAATTCCTATGGCTCAGGGGCTGAGTATGTGTGTGTGTGTGTGTGTTTGCCGTCTTCATAATTATAATTCATCAATGTTGGGTTCCATCCTCACAGACGAACAGAACCCCTGTTAGACGACAACTTGAAAGACCTGCACCGGGCCTCTCAGGAGGCTATACGCCACTATTATAACTGTTGACGCCTGTTTAGTCTACGTCTCCTCTCCTCACTGTGTTCCATAACAACTTTAGTGTAAGTGTTCCTCTAAGGGCCATCAATGCATCATCATAAAAATTGATATCATCCATCAAACAAAAGTAGAATAATGTAATGCTTTAGTGTTTTGATGGATTTATACCTTAAGTAATCTTAATTTGGTTTTGTTTTATTAATATCGCCTAGTATCTAAGAAAGGCAATGGTGTCCAAGAACGCTTGAGTGGTAGCGTAATAGTGGTCCTGAAAGTCGATTTACAGTTTGCTATGGAATAGCACTGGCTGAGTCCTGGTCTTCCTTGTGCTCATGTGGCTAGGACTACACTAGTTACTATATGCTATTTGTTCGTTCCTCGTCTTCTGAATCATGGTGCATAGGTATCTTGGAATTTTGAGTTTTTGCGTCCTTAAAATGTTAGCTTGCAGGCTATACATGAGAATGGATGGTATAATAAGAATTATATAGTGTCACCTTATCTGTCAGTGGTACCTGTTTGTCCCACAGCAGTTGTCTTACTCAGTGGTAAAATTGTAACTCAGACTATGTTTAAATAAAAGGCCAGCCTCCTACTTCACAGAATTTTATCGAGGATAGTCAGAACGTTTTCATCAAGCGTCAGACAATGTAACTGTTGTCTCACTTTCGTTATGCTGATTAAGCTGACTGGCTGCCAATTTTGACATTCCGATTTATTCTACCAGATGACAAATACATTAAAACATTGCTGAGTTTTCATTGTGAACACGCCCGTAGTAATTTTTATCAAGTCTCAGACCTATTAGATCGATAGAGTCTCATTTCCATTTGATAGGCAGCTGACAAATTGGTGAACGGAATGACATTCAATGAGTGTGTCTTCAATACAACTGGGGTTTAGGGAAGGAAGAAAGAGTAACTGACTGAGTGAGCAAAGAGGATGCATCCAGATGTGTTAGGAGTAAATAATGTCAGGTTAAAAGGAGATAACGAATAAGGGATAGGAAGTTAACCTCCGGAAAAACAAAAAAGAACACCTTGTGGCAAGTGAATAAGGCCCGCCATATTTGGACGGGATACTACGAGAGGGCAGTGCATGCGATGATCAAACACGCAGTGTTGCGGTCACACCAGGAACCACATTATCAGCTGCACGGCCAACTGGATCCCTCGCAGCGCTCTTTAAGAGCAACGCATCTAGTCGGCCGTGTCAGCCGTGGAATGTTGCGAGCTGCGCAGCACTTGGTCATCGCGTGAACTTGTGGCAGCCATTTTGCTGTGGCATACGGAGCTCTGTCTGTGTCTGCAACATCGTTAGCATACCGCGACAGCGTGCACGTGAACCGTTTGTATAACTGACGGAGTTTGAACGAAGGCGTATAGTGGGCCTTTGGGAGGCTGGGCGGCCATACCGCAGAATTGCGCAACATGTGCGACGAGAGGTCTCCATAGTATATCGATGTTGTCACCAGTGGTCAGCAGAAGGTGCATGTGCCCGCTGTCCTGGATCCGGACAGTGGCGACGCGCAGATGCACGCCGAGACCGTCACATTTTACGAAGTGCCGTATTGGACCGCACCACGACTTCACAACAAATTAGGGTCATTGTTGCTCAAGGGCTATCAACGAGGTCCATTCGCAACCGTCTTCGTGAAGCAGGGCTACGATGCTACGTGGAGTTAGGGCGTCTTCCACTAACATCCCACCATCGTGCAGCCCGCCTCCAGTGGTGTTGCGATAGGTACTTATGGAAAAACGAATGGAGACGTGCCGCCTTCAGCGATGAGAGTCGCTTCTGCCTTGGTGTCAGTGATGGTTGTAAGCGTGTGTGGCGTTGTGCAGGTGAGTGCCAACGTCTGAAGTGTATACGACAGATGCACACAGGGCCAACAACCGTCATCATGGTGTTGGGAGCCATATCCTACATTGGCCGTTCTCCTTTGGTGATCGTCGAGGGAACGTTAAACACTGCACGGTGCATTCAAACCATCATTAAACCCGTCGTTCTACCGGTCATGCTCCAACAAGGCGGAGTGTTTCCCAACAGAACAATGCACGTCCACATGCATGACGTGATACCCAACGTGCTCTGCAAGGTGTTAGCCAATTACCCTGGCCTGAAAGATCTCCATATCTGTCCCCCATTGAGCATGTTTGGCACCGGATGAAACGTCATCTTGCGTGGTCTGCACGAATGGCAAGAAATATGGCCCAACTGAGGCACCAGGTGGAAAGTGCATAACAGGCCATACCGCCAGACTATCATCAATTCTACGATCGTCTGCATGGGAGAAGTACAGCCTGCATTGCTGCCAAGGGAGGTTATGCACGTTAATAGCGATGATGAAGCACACACCCTATCCACTGTACACAGATGCGTATGGCTCTGTCGGTGTGATCGTGTGTTGTATAATACCTCAAGAGCGTGTCAGTAAAAGTTCCCTCTACTGGACTGAAGAATTCATGGTGTCCTTTTTTTATTTTCCAGGAGTGTATATAATGTATTCTTGACTGCTATTAATAAGGAAAGAACCGAGTGGGAAGAAAGACTGATCGTGGTTAATAGTTTACAATTAATTCTTTAAGAATTAATTGATTTGATTAATTTGATTGATTAATTGATTAATTAATTTAATTATGTACTGAAGAAGAGTTCCATTCACCCCTTAGATAGACCTGATCCACTAGAATAGCCAATTATGTTAGGAAAAGTGGAATACAAGTAAGGGAGAGGATTACTAGTAGAAAGCAAAACAGACTCCTTCAAAACTGCTGAATTGCTTATTCCCGAGCATACATTGTTGTCTCATATACCCTGGCGGAAAATAATATCAAAACACCAATAAGGGGGTATGCTAGATTAACGAACGTAGGTAGGCGTGTTTGTACATCTCAAAGATGACGTTGATACAAATTTCCCGAAAATCGCATTAGCGTAGTGCTAGCAGCAGCCCCATGACTTTACACGTCAGGTTTGCTTTAAATACGGGCTGCACTGGGAGAGGGCGTTAGTTACATGTGAGATTGGACGGAGTGACTGTGAGTGGGTCTAGAATGGCTTTACTGTTGATCAGTATCAACAGCTTATTGCGGTTGCACGAGGCCGTATAATAGGACTACGTGAAGGTGGATATTCAGAAGTACTTTGGCAGGGATGTCTCCACTGTGCCTGCATTCTGGCAGTAGTGGTCACGAAAAGGTACGCCCGCAAGGAGACCGGGCTCCGGACGTCCCTGAGGCAGCACCAAGAGGGAAGACCACCATATTCGGCGTATGGCTGTGGCGCAGCAAACTGCGTCTGCAGCGGCACTTGGCACCACAGTGACGCAAGCAACTGTTCGAAGTCGGTCACTTGAAAGACAGCTCCAAGCCACCGCCGTCTGCAACTTTAGTGGTGTGAAGCGAGAGCTTGTTGGAGGATGGAGTGGAAGTCCGTTGTGTTCTCCGATGAAAGCCGGTTCTGCCTTGGTGCCAGTGATGGCCGTGTGTTGGTTAAAAGGAAGCCAGGTGAGCGCCTGGATTCCACCTGTCTGACGCGTCGACACACTGGACTTACACGGGGAGTTCTGGTCTTGGGAGAAATTTTCTATCACAGAAAAAGCACTTTTGTGGTTTTCCCATGCACCCTGACTGCAAATGTGTACAGTAAGTGGCGCATTGTGAATTATCTTCTTGAAAAATGCCACTGCCGTTGGAAAACATGGTCGTCATGAGGAGGCGTACTTGGTTTGCAGCCAGTGTACTATACTTCTCGGCCGTCATGGTGCCTTACACGAGCTCCGCTGGACCCATTGATGCCCACGTGCATGTTCCCCATACATAATTCGACTTGTTGCGCTGTCATTCATTAACAACATTCTCGGGGGTGCTTTTCCACAGGATAATGCACGCCCCCATGCCAACGTGTTCTACAGAGTGTCGACATGTTGCCTTGGCCTGCTCGATCCTCCGATCTGTCCCCAATCGAGCACGAACGGGTGATCATTGGACGACAACTCCAGCGTCATCCGCAATCGGCATTAACAATCCCCGTATTGACCTTCCAAGTGCAACAGGCATGGAATTCCATCCCACAAGCTGACATCCAGCACCTGTATGACACAATGCATACACGTTTGCATGCCTGCATTCAACATAGAGGCGATTGCACCAGCTATTAATGAACCAGCATGGCACATTTGCGATGGCTTTTCTCGCGTGGATATTAACCTGTAGTCCTGTACCTTTAATCAATTACATTTGTTACCTAGACGAATACACTAATCAGCCAGAACATTATGACCACCTACTTAATAACCGGTTTGTCCACCTTTAGCGCGGATAACAGTGGAGACGCGTCGTGGCATAGAAGCAATGAGGCTTTGGTAGGTCGCTGGAGGACGTTGGCACCACATCTGCACACACAAGTCACCTAATTCCCATAAATTCCGGAGAGGGGGGCGATGAGATCTGACGCCACGTTCAATCATATCCCAGATGTGTTCGATCGGGTTAAGATTTGGCGAGTTGGGGGCCAACACATCAATTGCAACTCGTCACTGTGTTCCTTAAATCACCCCATTACACTCCTGGCCATGTGACATGGCTCATTATCTTCTTGAAAAATGCCACTGCCGTTAGGAAACATGATCATCATGAAGGGGCGTACGTGGTTTTCAACCAGTGCACGATAATTCTATGGCATCATGGTGCCTTGCAGAGCTCCACAGGACCCATGGATACCCGAGTAAATGTTCTCCGGGCATAATTGAACCGCTGCCAGCTTGTCTCCATCCCGCAGTGCAGGTTTCGAGGAGCTGTTCCCCTGGAAAACGGCGGATTCGCATCTTGCCATCGGCATGATGAAGAAGGTATCGGGATTCATCGGACCATGCAATGCTCTGCCACTGCTCTAAATCCCAGCGACGATGGTCACGTGCTCATTTCATTCGTAGTTACCGATGTTGTGGTGTTAACATTGGCACATGCATGGGTCGTCGGCTGCAGAGGTTCATCCTTAGGAGTGTTCGGTGCACTGTGAGTTCTGTCCAGCATTAAAGTCTGATGGTAGTTATGCCACAATTCGCTGCCTGTCCCGTTTTAATAGTCTGCCCAACTTACAATGTCCGACATCTGTAATGAGGAGTGGCCGCCCAACCTTTCGATGTTTGTACGTGGTTTTACCTTGGTTTCACCACTTATTGAAGACACTCACCACAGTACTCCTCGAACACCCGACGACAAGTCATGCAGTTTTCGAAATGCTCGTGCCGAGCCTCCGCGCCATCAAAATCTGCCGTCGGTCAGACTCAGATAGATCGCGCGCCTTCCCTATTCTACACACGGTCAGCACGCTCCATGATACTACGTACACCATGCGTGCGTAGTCAGTCATTCCTCGTCAGGTGGCGCTGCTACCGCCTGGACGGATTTATATCGACAGTAGGTAGGTGGTTATAATGTTCTGGGTGATCGGTGTATATTGCCAAAATTTCCGTATTCTACATTCCTTATTTCATAGTATTTGGATATTTGTTTCCGCCAGTGTACATTATCAGACATCGAATACATTAAGGAAATGTGGCTGTTGACTTCGATGTCCCAAGTGAGCCAAATCTGTACTCGCCTCATTATGTTGTCTCTCAGGTATAACATACACGATGGTCCTTAGCACCTTTGACAAGAGAAGAACATTTCATAGGCTTTGTGCCTCGTGTTACTGAACGAGAAATCTCAATGGTTCACACCATTGTAGTTATCTTTTTAGGAACGACAAACTAGTAACTAACTTCTCGAAAGCTGATTCAGACAAGATGCTTCGTGAGGAGCGACTAACAATCCAAATGGGGAGGTATAAAGTAGATTATCTCCAGTGTTATCAAATTTTGGATAACATTCCCACCTTAGAGGTACTTTTAGTCTAGTTGGGATTGAATTTCTTGCTTTACATCTTTGTCAGGTTTGTTAGAAGAGACAATTTTCTGTTTCAACACACAACTAAAAATAGATTTCACACTGGCGAAAATATAGTTATATACTGAGGTGCGCTTACAAATGGTAACATGATTACCATCAAACCCATCAACAATTTTACAGTTAAAATGGTTGTAATTATGAATGTATGTTTTTGATGTAGTTGTTGAAATATTTCACTTCTTCTACAGTACCTGGTGCCTGTCACACACCCATGGAGGTAGTAGTATTATTGAACGGTGGAAGAAAGTACGCTGGGAATTACATGTCGTTCGATTTCGGCATGTGAAAGATCTCCGATAACTCATTCGAAGCTTTCTCGATAATATAGGTACGGAATTGACCTTCAGGCATCCCAAATATCATCCAACCACGATCCCTCCTCACAGTAGGTTAGGCCATAAGATTAGGTCTTAGTAGTAGTGGTAAAACGCAGGAGAGTAGCAATTTGTCACATATTCAGAAATAACGGACATAGACTGATACAACTATTCATAGAAGGCAGGATAAAAGGAAAACTTCCATGGAAGTAGAAAAACGTATCCTGAAGGTGAAATCTCTGGCGGTGGTTAAACATACACGAGACGGGAAACACAAATATGGAAAATTATTTTATGTTAGTGACCAACCTTCTGTGAAAAGACGACACCATACTTCTTCTCCTTCTTCTTATTAAGTCTTCCCCGATATATATAGCAGATGTTTTCACCTGTATTCAAATAGTCGTTCAGGAACTGTCATTGATACTCTGTGCTGCGTTTGGTCAGCTGTGGCGCAAGTAACCGAAAAAATAAAAGTACATTGAAGTTTTGCGTGAGTTAGATAGTATGACCGTAGCCACGATATGCCCCGTTTTAAGCGGAATCCGAATGACGAAGACATTACTTTATATTTTAAACCTTACACATGAATATATGCGAATTCATTCCGCGGCCCGCGGACAATAGCCAGAGACGATGTCTGTCAAGTATTACAACCTGTCTGGGTACCTCATATGAAATTTAAATTAATGATATGGATGAGTAAGATAAAACAATTAACACAAAAATGATGAAGATATGAAAGACGAAGGTATTGTTGCAGTATATTTAAAGATATATATTACAAATTTACTTCATAGGGACAAGGGATATCTTGATTGACTACTATCTTCAGACCCACTGAATAAATAAAAACCCTTATAGTCTACATGTATAAAACGTTATTGTCTGTACACTTCAAATGTTTACTTCATAATTCGTATTTATCTCAGATTTGGCATACGAAAGTCGAAAATATGTTCACTTCAAATTTTTTCGTCTGTCTGAACATAGGGGAAAAACGGTAGGAGAACATTCCTTGAAACTCGATACTTAAGTTCAGAGATATCAGGAGAGTTCTCTAGGCTACATCATACTTGATTAGCTGACAGCGGTGTAGCAATATTAAGAAAGCCAGAACGAAAAAGTGTAAAACTTCTCCATTAATATTAGCTACATCGAAAAGCTGTATGTTTTACAGCCCCGGTTAACAAAACTAAAGAATGGGGAGCCATTTCAGTTAACAATTTTTCGGTTAAGCCATGAACACTCTCCGGATCTCACGCTCTCATACGGGGCATACTGAAAGGAACCGTTTTCTGGTCGAATGACCCACCTAGAAATGTTCCCATATTACGAGAAAAGATACAGTCGTTTTTACGTCCTTGCGTCAACTCGTTTAAATGTTCGACAATCTAGTATAGGCCTGTTATGAACCACGCGGGAGACGCAAGGGTGCATATTTTGAACACATACTGTGCCCTCACAGTTACGCGTTACCGTCGTTACCTTACATGTTATAATGACTTATCCTGATCTTGACAGCATGTTTATAATCTCACTACAGTCTGTAGCCTCATACTGTATATCTAAAATACACTGAACAATTTTTCTCTTAGACCTAACTCAGTATGAACTATAAAATTATAATAATAATAATAAAGAAAATATTAGTTTATGAGCTTAAATGTTTCTGACCTGATAATGAGATTGATGAGTTCGTTTCTGCCCACCTGTTCCTACATTCCTTGAGGAATGTTCGTGAGAGTAATTATCAGTGGCTATTCTAGATTCTAGATTCAAGAGATTCCTGCGTTTCGCGTTGATTCTTATCAGTGCAGACGAAACTTGCCCGCACAAATCAGTAGAGGGGAATGGTAGAAATTGTGTAATGGAATATCCAAGTAGTCGTTGCGGGCCCAACACCAGTAATTCCAAATTCACAAGATTTCGAATTTTAATTTCAGTGAACCATCAACGGATATTTCCATCAGAAAATATTTTCAGGTCAGAAGAACTGATGGCGGTGATGAAAATGGGATTTGAAATCCAAGCATGTGTGTTGTTATATGTCTCAGTTCCTGGAAAGATTTTCGAAAAACTGTAAACTGAGGCTTTTTTGATGGCAGTTGATTATTTCGGAACGTCCATAAGCAATACTAATTTAATTCCGTTCACTGTGTTCAAGAAAAGTTGGATAAACTGCAATGTATCCTTTGTTATCTGAGTCAGTCCTAATTAAAAATTCCTTATAAAACCCCTCAGCGGAATACAAAATACATTTTATGCTCGACGATGCTGACATATAAATATTACATGGCAGAAAAACTGAATCTTAATGAGGCTCATTGAGTTCAAGTTTCGTTGTGATACAGGTCCTCCACCAATCAGAGTTCAGATTTTCATTATGATACAGGTTCTCCACCAATCAGAGTTCATATTTTCATTATGATACAACTGTTTGTCCAATTGGGTAAGGATAGCAAAATCAAACAAGTCGTACACACATATTATCATCAATGCATCTTCTACTTCCAATATTCCACAACCACACGGCACATTCCCGCAAATTCACTTCGATAACTGTGCAATAAGCAATTCCTATTTGAAATAAAGCTAGGTTATGATAACCCTCTATCAAAACTTTGAAAACATAATATATGACATTGTGAAGGTCTAGGATCCACTCACGGGAAATAAATAACCCAGCGCATGCGCTTTGCGCTCTGTTCAGTAAACTCAATTGTAAAGTGACATCTCGACAGGAATTTATGAATATAAAAAAATAGAGTTATAATTATCGTAGACCATGAACAGTCGTATGCAACTTGTCTATGATGATAATTAAGACACTCGTATGAAAATTATAAAACCCGCTTCGCTCGTTTTATAAACTCACTCTTGTTTTAATTATTGCCATTGTAGGCTTGTTGCATAATGTACTATTTTTGAAAAGCAGTGCCGTCTGTGAATACACTTACAAACCAGTTCAGAGACAAATTTAATTCTGATGTTATGAAGTATTCAATATTTATATGAATATCATCTCCCCTTGTATACATCCGTCATTACTTACCTACAATCTACAGTATATGAATAACGTTTTAGGGGGTTCGCTGTCTGTAATTTCGTTTCTTATGCCAATTTTTCGGACATAATATCCGTTTTACGTCAACTGAAGTCTGTATCAGTAGTTTTTATTTATGTTGTCTGTTTGTACCACCACCATGACGGCGAAACGACTGGACAGATCTCGACCAAATTTCATGTTTAGAGTATACTCCTATCGGGGAAGGTTTTGATATGCATATGACTTAAAAATCTCTCAATAGACGGGGGTTTATAGGAAGACCAGAACATTTTCCTTCCATTTTCCTCTTATGCTACTGATTTTCTGTAAAATCCGTGGACTATATGTGAAACCTCCCTTCATTATAAACCATTTTTGTTATGTACAAAATTTCGTTTACTCTTCAAATGACGGAGAACATTACTATTTACTGCGGGTCTCATGCTCTGCATTGAGTGCCCGACAGACCGGCAACGAACCTACCGGTTACCATGGCAACGTCTCTGACTGCTTGCCAGCAGTGAAGTAAAGTATTTCCATTTTCGTCATCATTCTTGTAAACAGATAGAAAGCAGGAGATACCTCAATCGGTCATTCTGCAGGATATTGCAGGAATACCGTTGGAGGTTACAATCGTCTTCGAATAGCACTAAGGGGCCTTGTTAATATTTGAACAGTCCCACGGAGTGTAGCCCATTATTTAACACCGTAACGTGTTTACTGGCATTTGCTATAGATTTTACTGTATTACTATTCTACTTCTCTTTTCCGATTTAATTTCTTGCCTCTATTTTGCCTCTTTAGTATTAAATAATAACACTGTAAGTCATGTTCTTATTTGTTTACCTAAGAATCCCTGCGCCTAAACTTCTCCTCTGTTATCGCCTTCTTATATCCGTAACTCATACCATCATCATCATCATCGGTTTGCCCTTCCAGCGATCCGGGTAGAGTGTTTGAAAACGAGCGTCTTCCAAAGTTGCCTCTTCAGAAAGATTTTGTTGTCCATGACAGATTCCCAGTTCCATCCTCTTCTCTCCACGTCTTCCCTCAGTTGGCCCATCCATCTTTTTCTTGGTCTTCCAGCTGGTCTTCTACCTGTTATTCTCGTTTTCAAATAAGCACGTGGTAACCTTGTTTAACATGCCCAAACCATTTAAGTCTAGATGACCTGTCTTTCCTCCATCGATTCATTTAGACCTAGATTAGATCGAATATAATCATTTTTCACATGATCAAGTCGTTTCATTATGAAGTATAAAACCAAATCTATTCCTCACCACCGCAGGATTACCACTCCAGTATAATTTATATCCAACCTCTAACATTTTTTGTTGCAACCTCTCCATTTGTTTTCACTTATCCCTATGATGTGAATGTGTCTACGGTTAATTAAATCCATGATTTCGTTGCATTTTCCTGTTAGAGTCATAACGTTTAAGGTTCCAATCCGAAGCTTGTTTATATGATCGGTTCTTCTCGTGCATCTTGAATGAACATCGGTCATGGCATCGTCATTAGTTCCAAGAGTGCGTGAAGTGATGTCGACATTCAGAATAGTATTCTTTCCGTGTCTCGCTTTCGTTTTGAAAGCAACTGCATTGTACTCCTGTACTGACTTGCTAGGCCTAACGTACTAGAGGATTTTCTTTCAAGGCGGTCTCCCTTAGCCTCTGGCAGACCTCTGCCTCACTGCAAGGCAGCAGCTGATGAATTTATATGTTATTTCCCACACATAGGTCTCATCTTGTCCAGACTTCTAAGAGAAAACTCCTCTGTTCGCAGCTATTGGATTTCCCTGGTTTGGTATCGACCGCCAGACCATCGGCCATACAGTCGCAGGTAGTACCGTCTACTGTCGCATACGATAGCAGAATATATTCTGACCTGACTGACGTAACTCATACCATAACAATTTATTGATGGCATCCACTTGGTATTTAGATATATGTCCTCTCGTGCTGACCTCTATTATAATCCTATTTCTATAAATTTCAACTTTATTAACTGTATTCATTTCTTCTTTAGTTACTCCGTATGCATGCGAGTGCTAATTCAGAAACCTGGACACTATTTTCTTTGAGGAGATATTCTAAGCTGCTCGAATGTATAACTTTGGGTCCCGGAAAATATCGACAAATGGATGTATTTTTATGACGGTGCACACGTTCGTTTCGGTATTGTTGGTGGATAAACGGTAAGCTGTATTACAAAACAGATAGCACAATCACCGTTCAATTTGGAGAGATCTGCAACTTTGTTCCTATGAAATATCTCCAACTCGATTGTGACTGACATTAGGGTCTCTACTGTAAATGGCGGTTGCCAAGTGAGCCTGCCGTTATAGTAGAAACTCCCGAAATAGATTGTGATTGGCGGTAAGAATAGCCTGCCGTTATCAACAAAATTTCCCCAATGCCTACCTTACATCGGAAACAACGCATGGCGTCCTCCCTGTTTTGTTTCTCGGGTAGCGCGAAGGGACATGCAATTTAATATAACGTTATTCTCTGACTTTACAGTAATTTACGGAAAAATCCGTATACAGTGTACAATATCGTAGCGAAGCACGAGTACATTTGCTAGTTTCATCTATAATAGTAATTTTTAACGTCAAAATATCATTCCTGTATAAGTAGCTCGGTACCGTTAGATGCACCCTCTGATTCATCGATTTGAATCACGAACATTTTGCCCATTTGAAGGTTTTATACTAATTGTTAGACCACATCTTGTGTCTTTTAATTAATTATACCCCCTGTATATGCCAGAATTTGGAGTTATTTATATTATTTTTGCGGAATTTTTGTATAACATTAATCTACTAAGGTGCCTTACATAATGATAAGACTTCTACGATTTTGTGACGTTGTGCTGTTTTGAACAGTAATAGCACGAAACAGGTTCTGCAGTGTAAACAGGAATACAGGACATTTGTAAGACAAATGGCATTTCCATATTATTTGTTTTCCGTAAATGTCAATAAGAGGATATACGTACATGCCTGAAACACGTGTTCTGTTATACCCTGGACAAGGTTCTGTAGAAGAAAATGCTGATCTTCCTCCATGCAGAATTTTTTTTTTTTGCTAGTTGTTTTACATCGCACCGACACAGATAGGTCTTACGGCGACGATGGGACAGGAAAGGGCTAGGAGTGGGAAGGAAGCGGCCGTGGCCTTAATTAAGGTACAGCCCCAGCATTTGCCTGGTGTGAAAATGGGAAACCACGGAAAACCATTTTCAGGGCTGTCGACAGTGGGGTTCGAACCTACTATCTCCCGAATACTGGATACTGGCCGCACTTAAGCGACTGTAGCTATCGAGCTCGGTCATGCAGAAATTATAGGTGTCTACGATTATTTGATATCATAGCTTCCCTACTTCATATTGAGTCTTGCAAAGGACTCACCACAGTGAATATTGAATTTTCACGACTGCATTGTACTCTAAATAAACTTTCAACGACCGAGTTCGATAGTTGCAGTCGCTTATGTGCGGCCAGTATCCAGTATTCGGGAGATAGTGGGTTCGAACCCCACTGTCGGCAGCCCTGAAGCAACTTGCAAAAAAACTTTCAACGTATTAGGTCGTGTTGGCCGATATTTATTCTGTACTTAACATTGAATAAAAGTACTGAATGCCTAAACCGAGCTCGAATATTACGACAAATTAGCTAAAAGTACTTTAATGTAAGAAAAACAGTGTATCTAAATAATGTGCTCTTTTCGGCGCCATCTCCTTAGAGCACGTTGATCTAGATTTCTCTATCAGCTTCGTCGAGCGTCAGTTAAAAAGGACTAGAGAGACGATACAACTTTGTCACAGACCTTTCTGTGTCGCGTTCTTCAGTAAAGTGGTATCCATTTTTGACGTGAACCGTTTGGTTCCATTCGAGCTTCTTGATGGTGATAGCTTTTCTG
This sequence comes from Anabrus simplex, assembly GCF_040414725.1. Taxonomy (NCBI): domain Eukaryota; kingdom Metazoa; phylum Arthropoda; class Insecta; order Orthoptera; family Tettigoniidae; genus Anabrus; species Anabrus simplex. Next base: position 258,599,876 of record NC_090267.1, on the reverse strand, counting down.
TCAAAAAATACCCCTTTGTGTAGAAGCATACCCGGTTTAAAGTTGTTATAAATAACTTTTCATAATCAATGGAGCAAGCAAATACAGTTTTCTGTTAGTCCAGGTATTTTTGAACTAAAAGTGTGATAGTAAATAAGGCATCCAATTTCTGAGTCCATACTAAGTTCTACTGTTGTTTTCTTCTATTTTCATCCACAATAGAAAGTGTAGACATTCGTAAAACACTTGCAGAGAGTGAATAATTACATTTAACTACCTGTGAACATTACATCGTTCAGAATTCAGTTTCTTTGGCATGCCGATAAAAGTGAATTTCAGCCAGCCTCCAGGGATATTTCATGTGTTGTAGGAGTGATTGAACAATTTTCAGTCTCAGACTTATGTGTGAAACAAGTGGATTATAGTCTATGCTGCTAGATATGTACTGTATTTACACTTTTCAAACAATTTCGGAACCGATTATTTATCATAATGTAGTCACACTGTCATATGACAACCGCTTGGGGACTGTCTATTTTAGATTGCCAGGTGAACAGAAGGCGAGGTGATAGTTATTCCTTGTCTTGGCAGAATTGAAGTAATGTTAGAAATCTTTCCTTTTTCTGCTCTAGTCCATATGGGCGCACGGTCTTATAAATCTATCCCTGATCTCCGCTTGAATTCAGGTCTACATTTGTGTCATGACATTTCAAAAGCTCCCATTAGTTCTACATATTCACAAAATTCCTCTGTCACATATTGCGATTTATCAGCAGTTGTAAATTGATACCCAACGGATGGGTTTTTAATTGAAGTTGCGTACAGTACAATGTTGAAAATAAACTTGACCAAGTGAACAGACACTAGTATGGCTATGCCGTTTTGATGATAGGACAAGTTTAGAGCTCCCCGAGTAGTACACCGTTACTCTATCAGTTTTATTCAGTTTTGCTCATTCCGAGGATATCATGATTCATCCTTACCGTTTCTAGGGTGGCATTTCTGAACTTTCTTTAAGATGGCGTGATTATCTCAATGGATTACCTGCTGGATTCACACCCAAAGGGCCTAGATTCGAATTCTGGTCGATTCTGGGTTGATAATTTCATCTCAAAATTCACGTGGCATCAGGAAGGACATCCGGCCTTAAACTCCCGACGAAGGACGAGAAGACCTTGGGTGGCTCCAGGGATCCAGAAATAACTGGGATAATCTAAGGAAAGTTTAGTTTTGGTTTATTTTTCAACTTTTCCGCTTGGGACAGGGTCCTTATGTTTCTCATAACATTTTTCACTGGTTTTCAGCTGTATTTGTTAACCAGTCGAATACTTTCCTGTTTTCCAACTCCCATTGGACAGTAGCCCATGTCACGCTTCCAAGCAGGGAATCCTCGAGGCGCCGGCTGCCAACCTGTTCATATGTATTTACTAGGGATGCTGACAGGTGCAGGCTGGCCCCACCATCTAGGGTTAGCGAGTCTGTCTATCACCCGGAGGCTCGGCCTCGATGCCCGTTCAGGTCACCACGCATCAGTGGGTAATCTGCGGGCTTTAGGGCTGAGCATCAGTCGCTTGGTAGCCCCAGGTCCGTGAGGCCTGTAGCACCATGTGGTGGTAGTTGTATAGGTGCAGTGTGGTCTCTGATCCTTTTGCTGGCCGATCAGTTTGGGTATAGACGCTGTTGGGATCCGCTCATTTTGTACACAGACGCTGCGAAGTTCTTCCTTTGTTAAGCCCAAGAATACGGTTGACACTTCTTCCACCAAGTTCACTGTACCAAAGTACGCCTTCTCCGTCGAATACACTTATACCTTGGCTATGGGTTCTTACAGTCCGGCCCCACGGTGTAGGGGGCAACGCGTCCGCCAGTCACCCGGCGGCCCCGGGTTCGATTCCCAGCCAGGTCAGGGGTTTTTGAATTGTAAATGATTAATATCCCTGTCTTGGGGACTGGCTGTTTGTGTCGTCCTTAACGTTCCTTTCCTCACATTCAACACTTTACACTTCCGCAATTTCCAAATACACGCAGGTTCATAACATGTGGTGCAAGTAGGGGCAAAAGATCTTTCTAGGTCGACGCCCCGAACAAATAGCATTTTTTTAAATGGGTTCTTACAAGATACTAGCAAGCAGGCTAGCTGGACCAAGGTCTTCAGACAGGTGTTACTTCTCTGTTGTCGGTGCGTAGACGGATACAATCATATTCTCAGAGAATGGAAATACAGTACTTATCCTAGACATTATTACAGTCTACACTTATACATCTAAATCGAAGGGTAGTGATTTATAAGTATAAACGTTTATATATATAAAAATGAACATTGACATCAATTAATGAGGCACTCAAGGCAGTCGAAAAATTTAAATCTTTCTGCTAGAAAACTCACATCCGCAAGATCTTTAAAGAGGTAGAAGATTAAATAAACTCCCTGAGGATTTCAAATTGAGGGGTTCGAAACTGAGACTCTGGAGACAGACTACATAATTATATAAGTGTAATTATTTCTTCACCCATTGGGAAAGGCTTATTTTTTCAACACCATGACCTATAGTTCAAGAGAGTTTAACAATTGCCTGAAAGATCAAAATATACTTTACCGTCACATTTTCGAGTTGTTAAGAAATATGAATGTACTTCACTGACCATGAATGGAAGTTCCAGTCATGTATCACTATGGGAGGGTGCCTGCTACAAGTAAAGTCTTAATCTTTATTAACTGGGGTCATTGCTGTCCGAATGAATAAAATTCAAGATGAATTGTAATAATATATCGACATATTATAACGTACGAAACAGTGTGCTTAGTAACAAAACTCGAGTATTGACCCTTAAAATCGGTACTTGTATGGATTCAGCCCATTCACATGGCTGGATACCTTTCCTGACAACAACACAATGTGTAATAATAATAATACTAATAATAATACTAATAATAATAATAATAATAATAATAATAATGCAAATGAAAATCCACAGCCTATTTCCAGTCATTTGGCCGGGTCAGGAATGGAATGAATGAAGCCCCCATCTAGCGACGAGAGTAAGAATTGTGCCGGCTGCCGAAGCCTGTTGCACTCCTCTGGGACAATGATTAATGAATGACAGATGAAATGAAATGATATTGGAGAGTGTTGCTGGAATGAAATATGACAGGGAAAACCGGAGTACCCGAAGAAAAACCTGTCTCGCCTCCGCTTTGTCCAGCACAAATCTCACATGGAGTGATCGGGATTGAAACCACGGAACCCAGTGGTGAGTGGCTGGCGTGCTGCCGCCTGACCCATGGGGGCTTAATAATAGTAGTAATAATGATAATAATAATCGTATGGCTTCAGCTACCTCGTGCAGGCATTTTAATTTGACCCAATCTGGCTGCCTACTCGTTAATTTCCACGTTCCATTTTACTCTACGCCTACTAAATGGCAGAGAGTTTTAATGAATTTTGTCGGGTGAACACGAAAAGTGTCACCAGAGATCTTTTACATGCCGATTTCGTACGACGTGGAGAGTCTAATGGACATTTTTCCACGCTTCAAAACTTCGACTACCTCTGTCTGTTTGAAGCCGCTACCTTGGGATCCGGAGGCCGACAATCTACCATTGATCCACAGAGGGAGATTATCTACCCACTGTGGAGAGGTTTATTCGCTATTGCGTGTTCCTGTGGTAGTTTGCAGTATAATATGTTGTATTGCCCCCTTCTTACCGGGCTTGCTCAGCCAGAGAACGAGAGTCTCACGGGTGGACCGTTCGTTGTCTGGCATTACTTATTTTTTAAGGCACGGAAAAAGACAAGGACTAGCGACAATAATACCAAAAATATCAAACAACAGGTTTTTGACATTTATTATAAACTAGCACTCAACAGTAAAAAATTCAAATAAACAAATCTCGATGGTTAATTATTTTCCCTTCTCCGCCAGTTCATTCAATACAGCATTTAATTTCTCCAATATCCTTGACGTCATTAACTCTGAAAATATACAGATGGATATTAGCCTACTTCTGGCTTAAAGAAACACACACAAAAAAATTTTCATGGGAGGACCTCCTCTCAATAATGTCGTTATTATTTACAAGTTGAAAGAAAATATAAAGACTGTCTGATTCATATTTATCTTGAACGTATAAATATCAGATCTATTTATGTCTACATTCATTGTTTCAAAGGAAAACTTTACTCCTATAACGTACTCAATTAAACATTATCTCAATTACATTGAAAAAATAAAGAACCAAAAATTCTATCGGAAAATTACTCAAAAATGTCTCCATCGGACTTAATTTCACAAAATCGTGCTTGTACAATAATTATTTGAAATTTTCTCTAATATTCGATCAAACAAACGTGATGTCAATCTTTAGTATCTGACACTTTTAAGAAAACTTTTAGCATCGTAGGCTTAAAAAAATGGTGAACCTCGTCCACTGAAATAATTCTCTCTTATTCATTACTGTATGATACTCGAACTTTTCTCTACTTAAATTCAAAATAAAATTCACTAAAGGTTTAACTCTCAAAACGTTAGATCAACTCAAACAACGATGCTGATAACCAGGACCCAACGTAACGAACACTAAGGCATACGAGAATTATTTACATTATTTACAACGAATTCTAGCCTTTGAATATTATATTTGATTTTTATCCTAGATATTTGAAATTTCTCGATGACGGTATCGGGTAAAGAAAAATTCATTTACGTCCCTCAGAAATGTGATGAAGCCTGAATGATCACTTAGTTAAAGAAGATGAAATTTACAACGTTTGTCATGATAACATCGGCGGTTGATATCTCGAAAAATTGTCGTCTACAGAAACGCACATAGTACAGGTCAAATATTAGCATTCGCTTTCATGGTTCATGAGTCACGACATTGTTATTACTCAACTCCACGTCTATCAATTAACACGTGCTCCACTTGAAGAAATTACGTCCAACAACGCGTATTCTTCAAATAAAAACTCAATAAATGGATTCACAAGTCAATAACACACAGTAAATGATTCATTTTCAAGTCCATAAAATACAATAAATGATCCGTCGAGATTCTACCATATTCCAGGCTCATATTCATCCTAATTGAGCACACATTAACATCTTACACATAAGATCAAGCAATATTTAAACTCATCACCCTTATTCATTTATTTAACCCGGCAGAGGTAGTCGGATTTTTGAAGGGCGGAAAAAAGTCCATTCGACACTCCATGTCGTACGATGTCGGCATGTAAAAGATCTCTGGTGACACATTTGGTGTTTACCCGACAAAATTCATTAAATCTCAGCCATAGACGCCCAAGAGAGTTTCGGTTTACTCGGTCTGCCATCTAGTGGTGGCCTAGAGTAAAACGGAACGTCGAAATTGACGAGCAGACAGCCAGATGGCGTCAAATTGAAATGTCTGCACACGGTAGCTGAGGCCATACGATTATTATTATTACCCGAGATGAACATTTATTATTATTATTACTACTATTATTATTGTTATTAGGTGTGCTAGATCTCAAATTCGCGCAAAATAGGGTTCGACAATATGCCAGATGACACTAACACGCCTTAAATCATACAGGAAGAAAATTTTATATAGAAATCCGGCGTGACAAAACATGCCGTAAATCTGTCCCACACGACTTCCGTTTTTTTTTCAAAATTGAATTATTAATTATCGCTGAGGACAATGATTTTTAAATCACACTAGAATAATAAATAGGACAGCTAGAATAGTCGTAGAAGACACACGCACGTTCTAGCTATTCTAATAGAGACCAATAATCACGCACACACAAATGACAGTACTACCATATCCCATGTGAGAGAAGGATAAAATATTCAAAACTACTGCAAGACTAGAAGAAATATTACCACTAATGAATAAGTAAGCATTATTTCTACAAAGATGAACAGATAAACATTAGAAAATAGTACTTGAATGAATGAGGAACTGGATCTCTGCCGATGATCTGGAACATGTGGTGGGTTATCTGCCTCTGGTCGCTATCTCCCTATGTCAGAGATCGCCTACATTTTAGCACACCATTGTAGCCGTGATGTTCATTGCAGAGTTGTGGTAGGCTTCCTCTTCATAGTGTAGCAACACCTTGAAACACTCGATCCAACACGTGGCGATCCTCTTCCTTCTTCTCGCACAGTAGAAGCTGAAACTGACAAGCAATTTTAGGAGGTATTCTGCACACACACGCGATGAAATTTAAGATGAATGATACATAACTTTGCCTCTGAAAATCTGCCAAACTCGTTGATCCAAATATTAATAAAGGGTTATTGATTTGTACTGTCGAATAATTAATCCAAGGAGCGTCTGCTTCGTGAATGTAAGAGTATCTGAGTATAAAATATAAAGAGAGCGTTTCTTCTGGAAACTGGGGTATTTAAGCACATTCATAACGAGGGTGTGTCACCATAATGGCCCGTAATAGGCCGACGTCTAGCGTCTTATAGGCTATTACAATTCTCGGAAGTACTTCCATCTGAGACTTGGACATGCGTGATTCATATCGAGGCAACCTTGGCTCCTCTCAGTGGGTCACGTGGGGACAGCTGACAGCTCGATAAAAATCAATACTTCGCTCCCCTCGCCAGCAAGACCGGATCCGTACAGGTGAGAACGTCACTGTAACACAGGATTGGAGAATATCGCCCGTGCTAATGGAATAATAACCTTGCACTCGCAGACACAATAAATACTTATTGTAGGCCAAATTTGAAGGGGACAGTATATACATGAATATGTGTATCGAAGCGGAAACAATTACCTACCACCGAACTAGATGAATTAACCAAACAAAACTGCTTAAATCCCTGATCAGTTCGGAAACGAATTCATCAAGGTTCCCTGAACCGAATATTGCTACACTGACCATTCGGCCAAGGGGCCAGACGCTAGAAGGAATGCAATGTAAAATCAATTTTTATAAAATAAATAAATAAATAAATAAATAAATAAATAAATAAATAAATAAATAAATAAATAAATAAATAAATAAATAAATAAATAAATGTATGGCCTCAGCTACCGTGCGCAGATATTTCAATTTGAGGCCATCTGGCTGTCTGCTCGTCAATTTCGACGTTCCATTTTGCTCTAGGACTACTAGATGGCGGACTGAATTTAATTTGACCCTTTATTTCGAGGATATGGGGGACCAAGTTCATATGTTTATTAATATTATTATACAGTCTGGTCTGTTTCATTGGAAATATGCATATATCCATTATCTTTATTCTTTAAACTCATTGCGGGATGGACGGCAAGTGAAACGTTACCGACCTGAGATAAAATTACTCCAGAAACATATACTTGCCAAAAATATGTGTAGCTCTTCAGATGAGTAATTGACAACGTCCCGAAAAACTGGGGTTGGTAGAAGAAGAATATTTGGAAAATGATGTTCGAGGACTTTATCTGTAGTTCCCAACCTTTTGCTATTTCATACCCATTTTAAATCATTTTCTATAAGTTGTACTCCTTATTTTGACGTTGAATATGTCTATAATTTCGAAATCGTACCTGGGCCTGTGAGAGTTACAAGAACACGAAAGATTTAAAACCGAAGTAATTTCTAGACAATGCGTGCGACGGCAGTGTTTAATATATTTAAAAAGGAAAAAGGAACAAGAGTCTGACTTCAGTATGACGTCATCGGGTGGTGCAATAGTGCTGTCATCTTCAGGTACTAAAAGTCCCGTGCCACGCGTCTAACAACTGGTGGGTATAGCTGGACTCGGGTGAGACAGCGCGTCGTGTGAGGTGTAGTCTTTTCGTTACAGTGGTCCTAAACATACACAGCAAAGGACATTCGAATTGTGAACATTCGGAGTATGTGGTGAAAGGAATCGTGCTACTAGTTAGATGCTTGCTTGCTTGCTTGCTTGCTTGCTTGCTTGCTTGCTTGCTTGCTTGCTTGCTTGCTTGCTTGCTTGCTTGCTTGCTTGCTTGCTTGCTTGCTTGCTTGCTTGCTTGCTTGCTTGCTTGCTTGCTTGCTTGCTTGCTTGCTTGCTTGCTTGCTTGCTTGCTTGCTTGCTTGCTTGCTTGCTTGCTTGCTTGCTTGCTTGCTTGCTTGCTTGCTTGCTTGCTTGCTTGCTTGCTTGCTTGCTTGCTTGCTTGCTTGCTTGCTTGCTTGCTTGCTTGCTTGCTTGCTTGCTTGCTTGCTTGCTTGCTTGCTTGCTTGCTTGCTTGCTTGCTTGCTTGCTTGCTTGCTTGCTTGCTTGCTTGCTTGCTTGCTTGCTTGCTTGCTTGCTTGCTTGCTTGCTTGCTTGCTTGCTTGCTTGCTTGCTTGCTTGCTTGCTTGCTTGCTTGCTTGCTTGCTTGCTTGCTTGCTTGCTTGCTTGCTTGCTTGCTTGCTTGCTTGCTTGCTTGCTTGCTTGCTTGCTTGCTTGCTTGCTTGCTTGCTTGCTTGCTTGCTTGCTTGCTTGCTTGCTTGCTTGCTTGCTTGCTTGCTTGCTTGCTTGCTTGCTTGCTTGCTTGCTTGCTTGCTTGCTTGCTTGCTTGCTTGCTTGCTTGCTTGCTTGCTTGCTTGCTTGCTTGCTTGCTTGCTTGCTTGCTTGCTTGCTTGCTTGCTTGCTTGCTTGCTTGCTTGCTTGCTTGCTTGCTTGCTTGCTTGCTTGCTTGCTTGCTTGCTTGCTTGCTTGCTTGCTTGCTTGCTTGCTTGCTTGCTTGCTTGCTTGCTTGCTTGCTTGCTTGCTTGCTTGCTTGCTTGCTTGCTTGCTTGCTTGCTTGCTTGCTTGCTTGCTTGCTTGCTTGCTTGCTTGCTTGCTTGCTTGCTTGCTTGCTTGCTTGCTTGCTTGCTTGCTTGCTTGCTTGCTTGCTTGCTTGCTTGCTTGCTTGCTTGCTTGCTTGCTTGCTTGCTTGCTTGCTTGCTTGCTTGCTTGCTTGCTTGCTTGCTTGCTTGCTTGCTTGCTTGCTTGCTTGCTTGCTTGCTTGCTTGCTTGCTTGCTTGCTTGCTTGCTTGCTTGCTTGCTTGCTTGCTTGCTTGCTTGCTTGCTTGCTTGCTTGCTTGCTTGCTTGCTTGCTTGCTTGCTTGCTTGCTTGCTTGCTTGCTTGCTTGCTTGCTTGCTTGCTTGCTTGCTTGCTTGCTTGCTTGCTTGCTTGCTTGCTTGCTTGCTTGCTTGCTTGCTTGCTTGCTTGCTTGCTTGCTTGCTTGCTTGCTTGCTTGCTTGCTTGCTTGCTTGCTTGCTTGCTTGCTTGCTTGCTTGCTTGCTTGCTTGCTTGCTTGCTTGCTTGCTTGCTTGCTTGCTTGCTTGCTTGCTTGCTTGCTTGCTTGCTTGCTTGCTTGCTTGCTTGCTTGCTTGCTTGCTTGCTTGCTTGCTTGCTTGCTTGCTTGCTTGCTTGCTTGCTTGCTTGCTTGCTTGCTTGCTTGCTTGCTTGCTTGCTTGCTTGCTTGCTTGCTTGCTTGCTTGCTTGCTTGCTTGCTTGCTTGCTTGCTTGCTTGCTTGCTTGCTTGCTTGCTTGCTTGCTTGCTTGCTTGCTTGCTTGCTTGCTTGCTTGCTTGCTTGCTTGCTTGCTTGCTTGCTTGCTTGCTTGCTTGCTTGCTTGCTTGCTTGCTTGCTTGCTTGCTTGCTTGCTTGCTTGCTTGCTTGCTTGCTTGCTTGCTTGCTTGCTTGCTTGCTTGCTTGCTTGCTTGCTTGCTTGCTTGCTTGCTTGCTTGCTTGCTTGCTTGCTTGCTTGCTTGCTTGCTTGCTTGCTTGCTTGCTTGCTTGCTTGCTTGCTTGCTTGCTTGCTTGCTTGCTTGCTTGCTTGCTTGCTTGCTTGCTTGCTTGCTTGCTTGCTTGCTTGCTTGCTTGCTTGCTTGCTTGCTTGCTTGCTTGCTTGCTTGCTTGCTTGCTTGCTTGCTTGCTTGCTTGCTTGCTTGCTTGCTTGCTTGCTTGCTTGCTTGCTTGCTTGCTTGCTTGCTTGCTTGCTTGCTTGCTTGCTTGCTTGCTTGCTTGCTTGCTTGCTTGCTTGCTTGCTTGCTTGGGAAACGCTGCCTATTAACAGCAGGTCGCGATAAAAGTGATCCAGAAATTAAAATTTGGATAATGACCAACCCTTTAACTTGCAATTTTCATCTGGATTTGAATGCGGGAGGTAACATAATGTTGTTATAGACAAATACTATGACCACAACGTCTCTAAATGAGTCCCTAAGGCTTCTACAGGGAGAATAATTTAAGAGTTCAGACTTCTGCTCGCATGTCGTGGGAATTCCCGAGCGAACGCCATATGGCTTGTGTCAACACTGGCGAGATAACAAGTGTTCACTGCCAGCGCGCAGCTGTTTAGCGCTCAGTCTCTCAGTTCGCTAGAAATTATTGGACATTTAAGGTGTGTTGTGAGGTTATTATCACGATGGGTAAATCCACTATTGAGCGAAGAATATTTTTGGTCGAGTGTTATTTGCACAAGGAGAAGAAACCGTTAAAAGGTGCCTTCGAAAATTCCGTAGACAATTTCCCGGTGCGACAATACCATCAAAACGTTACGTGCATCTGCTCGTTTACAAGTGGCGTAGTACTGGTTCCGTAAGCAATAAGAAAAAGAAGCGAAGAAAATATATAGGCAAGACTCCAGGACAGTCAACATAAGTCGCTTCGGAGAGTAGCTCAGGAAAGTGTTATTTCTCCTTCTTCATCACGTAATGCAACACAATTGTTACATTTACGAGCTTATTCAGGCCGTAACACACTCCTACAGAATTCAATGCAAGGATATGATTTTGCAATTGGCTAATGAATAGTGTCCACGACGGTATTGTGGATCCGAACTTTCTTTTTATGAGCGAAGAAGCCTGGTTTCATTTGAGTGGATATGTCAATTCACAGAACAATGAAATCTGGGATACAGACAACCCGCACATTTTACAGCCGAGACCTCTGCACGGAGGTGGACGTGTGGTGCGCTATCAGTGCCCGACGAATTATCGGCCCGATATTTTTTCAGGACACGATTACTTCTGACCGTTATATTCACAACATTCTGGAACCACTTTTTTACTGAATTGACTGAAGAAGAGAAAAGTTACGGCTTTTTCCAGCAGGATAATGCAACGGCCCATACGGCGCGTAGCTCTATGCGACGGTAACGGGAAGTGTTCGATGATGATCAGATCAGTAAAGTCTTATGGTCCCCTCGTTCACCTGATTTAAGCACATGTGATTTTTATCTATGGGGAAATCTTAAAGGAAAAGTTTAGAGGAATAATACTGAAGAAGAATTAAAAATTGAAATTAGGAACATTGTGCGTTCTATCAGTGTCCGTGAACTACAGAGTGTGTTTCGAAATCTTATTACAAGATGTGAAGCTTGCATTGCAGCTGAAGGAAATCACTTTCAGCATCGTCTGTAAATACTGGTGAGTTCAGTTTAATTTCCTAGTTTATTTATTTATTTATTTATTTATTTATTTATTTATTTATTTATTTATTTATTTATTTATTTATTTATTTATTTATTTATTTTATTTATTTCCAGAGCACCTCTGTAGCAGGTGAGTTCAGTTTCGTTTAGTTTCTATAGGCGTAATCATGCCGCTTGTTTGAGCCGGCTATGCCTGCTTGTCATTGCGGGCACTGCGCTCGGTGTGTCCGCTTCCTAGCGCGCCTAATAATAGGCACTCCGCTCTGAACTTTTAAATTAATCACCCTGTAAAATCTCACTTATGCTGAGAAACACACTGTAATGGTGTCTAATAATCATGAAAAGTCAAAATTTATCCAAAACTGAATGTCGAATTTTTGCACGAATACAATAATAATAATCCCTTCACTTACTCCATCATTCGAGGCACATCGGGCTGTGACCAAGGAGGACCGCGGATGATACCACTTGCTGAAATGGTTCCAAAACTCCCTCACCTTCTTTTTCTTCAGTTGATTCTGGATGGAAAGTGTGAATTAAATGGTTTGTCCTTACTTCCATTTCAATTCTCCTAATCCGCTTCATCACTATCTGTGATTTTCTGTACGCTCTGCTTAGCAGTTGGCTTGTCGCTGGTCATACAAAGTGATTAGAACCACAGAGAAGGAGCGTCTGGATGAGCTTGTACACGTTTTGAATAATGATCTGAAGTCGGTCTTAGACAATTTATAAAGTGGGCGGACATATTTACATCAGAACATTATTTATGGAGTACGCTGGTCAGAATGACAGAGAAGTGTAACATCCGACATCCGCCAGTAATACTGGACGAGCACACATTTGATTGACAAGAACACTCAGTTGCAGGATGCACGTCAACACGTTACACACAAATGTGTGCACATATTTCTCATTTCCTGCTCTGAATGTGCCTAGCGGCAGCCTCCAGCCCGTTTGGACTGACTAACTGCCGTACGGACACCAAAATACCCACTGAGTGATCTTTTCTAAAATTAAGAAAGAATTTTCTAAATGTAAATGAACAGAAAAAATATTAGAAAGAAGACATTTTCCAGTATTATAATGATAATAGTGATAATGCACTGTGCCATGCCACTCTTTGTTCTCATTATCCAGACACAACAAATTCGCGACAATTTTATGTATTCCATATACTAATTCACATATTCGCAACTCATCAGCCATTATTAGGTTGTAGTTTAAATCCTATTTCCTTGTACTAGTGCCAGCGTAATAAATCCTTTACGTGTTGTGCGTCACGCATTTTCAGTAATATGAAGGCTTACGTTGCTCAGTAGACAGAAGAAGCCGTGCGGTTAGGGGCGCGCAGTTGTGAGCTTGCGTCCGGGAAATAGTGAATTCGAGCCCCACTCTCGGCAGGCCTGAAAATGGTTTTCCGTGGCTTCGCTTTTTCACACCGGGCAAATGCTGGGGCTGTACCTAAATTAATTTATGCGGATAGAATTACACGTAAAACTGGATGTTCTGTTGCTGTGATTATAACATCAACAGTCATAAAAAATACCATGTTTTTGTTTGTTTTACATTCCAAAATGTTTTACAACTTTCATTATATCGTCGTTGCGCCTGCAAAAACAGCTATGTGACGATGTTATTGGAGAAATACTGATCCGCAGCACACATCTCATTAAAAGCGATAATTTTGCGAGGGTAATCGCACAGTGTTGAGCCTTAAACGACAGATTATTAAAGGCTAAATTTCTAAACTGAAATATTTCACACAGTGGTTTTTGCAGATGCAACGATGATATTCATTACTACATTGCCTCTGGAGGCGATGACAGTGGTATACCTAACTATAGACGTAAGCCGTGCTCGGCTTATTTTTCAGGGTGTTTCAGAGGTAAGTACCGTGCTTTCATGGATGATAAATTAGGTCTGGATTATCAGTTCAAGCATAGGAATCATGAATCATAATTTATCAGATCTTCTTGAACATGTCCCGCTAGATATCACGCCTTTGAATTTTTTTGAATGTTTACTTGAAAGCGTTGGTGTACAAACTCAGGAAAACCTCGTAGCCGAGGTAAGATCTGCGACCAAGCAAAGTTTGTGTGCTTGAACGTTGAACGGTCCGTGCTTCGGGGAATGCAATTGTGTCATCAATACTGTGGGGACATTTTGAACATCCCCTGTGCGATACTCACCTGCAATTGTGCATTTAACTCATATTGATGCTACACTGTCCCTGATTTACCGTGCACATCGCGCAACAGCCCATTGAGGAACTATGCTACCAAGACGGCTGCTGCCCAGTGAGATTGCCTGCATATACTTGGTATCCACACATACAGGATGATGATATCCTGGGACATAGTGCTTGGTTTTTGCGCCAGGGTCGGCTGTCTCTCCTATCAGACAGCTTCTTTATTAATCTCGCAAGGCTTATTAAACCACGTTCAAACCCACAGTCCAGAATTGAAATCACTCTACTGGTCGGGACTCGAAACAGGAGCCTCCTGGTAAAGCTACCTCTACACCGCAGGGCTGATTGGATATCAGTTAAACACCATTCAATTGCTCATTAATTGTCTTATTTTTCTTCCTTATCTATTTACCCTCCAGTGTCGGTTTTTCCCTCGGACTCAGCGAGGGATCCCACCTCTACCACCTCAAGGGCAGTGTCCTGGAGCTTCAGACTCTGGGCCGGTGGATACAACTGGGGAGGGTGGCCAGTACCTCGCTCATGCGGCCTCACCTTCTATGCTGGACAGGGGCCTTGTGGGGGATGGGAAGATTGGAAGGGACACAAGGAAGAGGGAAGGAAGCGGCCGTAGCCGTAATTTAGGTTACATCCCAGCATTTGTCTGGAGGAGAAGTGGGAAACCACGGAAAACCACTTCCAGGATGGCTGAGGTGGGAATCGAACCCACCTCTACTCATATGACCTCCCGAGGCTGAGTGGACCCCGTTCCAGCCCTCGTAACACTTATCAAATTTCGTGGCAGAGCCCGAAATAGAACACGTGCCTGCGGGGTTGGCAGCTAATCACACTAACCACTACACCACAGATGTGGACAAACATTAATTTTCAATCGTCTTAATTAATACTGGTTCTATCTACAAAATATAGGCTATATAACCACAGTTGTAGAAAAATAAAGTTTCCGATGTTATGCGCAGTGGATATTGATCCTACGACGAATAATAACGGGAATATTTATGCTTTTATATTATTTATTTCCTGCGTTCTACCATTCGTAATGTTAGTTGTACCGAAGAATACATTGTAGGGAAGAGTAAAGAGTAGAGGTGTTCGTCGCCGTAAGCCTTTGATGAGTTAGTGGTAATTAAAACACTAGCCTAGAAAAAGTAAAGGAATATTCTGATTTTCACTTATCCATGCATTTTATCGTAGTTCAAAGGTTACCAATTCCAACTCTTCAATGGGTTGTCTATCCCTAAGCGAGCCATGAGTGGACGTCTGAATGATGTGCGATCTAGTGAAGTTACCTCGCAGAGTGAAACAGCTATTCAGAAGGTTAGAGGAACGTAGATCGGGAGTTAGATTATTTTCCTTTTCTTGCTGTTTCTCTGGATCAAACATTACCCTTGTAACTACTAGTAATTGAAATGTCGGTTTATCGTAGTGTCAAACAGTTTATTCAATAAGGAAACTGTTCGTTCTTAGATACGCTACCATATTAATATTTCACTCCGGCTGCGAATCAGATTGCTTTATTGCGTTTTTCTGTATTTACCTGAACAATCCGCATGGCGAACAGTTGAAGGCAGATACAATAGGTATTTCAATATGTACCAGAATTGACCAATATTCGAACTACTACCACCACTACTACTACTACTACTACTACTACCACTACTACTACTACTACCACTACTACTACTACTACTAATGCTTATGGGCCGATGCCCTAGATGTTAGGCACTTTTAAACTACAAGCATCATCATCACTACTGCTACTACTACTTCTTTCTTTTCTTCTTCTTAGCCTTCTTAGCCTTCTTCCCAATTTATTGGGAGGAATTAACCATACGCATTTAAAATAATCCCAGCCGGGAATCAAGTCCAGGGCCCTCTGAATCGAAGGCCAGAATGATGACCACTTATCCAAGGACTTGGACTGACCAATGTTCCAATTCTTCTTCTTCTTCTTTTCCCACAGCTTTTTCGCACACCTGTGGGGTCGCCGGTGCGAACTGTGTCACACATGTGGATTTGGTCCTGTTTTCCGGCCGGATGTCCTTCCTGGCGCCAACGCTATATGGAGGGATGTAATCACTATGGCGTGTTCCTGTGGTGGTTGGTAGTGTAGTGTGATTTGTGAATATGAAGAGGGAAGTATTGGGACAAACAAAAACACCCAGTCTCCGAGCCAGAAGTATTAATCAGAGGCGATTAAAATCCCCGACCGTGCCGGGAATCGAACCAGGGACCCTCGAAACCGAAGGCCTCAACGCTGACCATTCATGACTGACCAATGTTCCAATATTAGACAATATTACCAGAGACTATCCGTAATAAATACTCATGACATAAATGTCCATGTTAAAGCAAGTGCTTATCGAAGTGTGGTGACATTGTAAAAGTAATATTCTCTGATCCCTCCCTATTATTATGTTGTCTGTAGAAATTGGCCATAGGATGGACGGTCACAGTTTTTGTTTCGAAAGTAATAAAACGCTATTTGTGTCCAACTGACCAAAGTGATATGTGAATTATTCAGGCATACGTGTATTACATCGTAGGCAAGAAGGATATAAAACGTGGATGTGAGCGTAGAAGGTTATCCATTATGCGGCAATCCTGATACGAAAAGTGAAAAGTAGAAATAATTAACGCCAGAAGAAGAAGAAGAAGAAGAAGAAGAGTATACCTGTTTGTTCCTTGCTGAAAGATATTTTTGCAAGTGTTTTAACGTCGCACGGTCCCGGTTAGGTTTTTTGGCCACGATGTGGTAGGTAAGGGCTAGGACAAAGAAGGAGGCAGCCATGATTTTAATATTAAGGTTCAGTCAACTCACGTGGTTTGCTGAAATATATGACAACAGCGTCTTCAGCGTAATGCATATAAGATCCGTTATTTCCGTAGAAAGTTCTTCGATGAAGGAAATTTATCCACAACTCGTCAGAAAATGTTATCGATTTGGCTATAAGTTACAGAAAAGCATCTTTAACGAGAATTGGGCGTCGGACATCCCAGGTGAGAAATATTCTTTTCAGCTATGCCATTATGATTCTGCCTTCCTGCCCAGGCTAAGTAGAACATTGGAAGAACACTGCCCTTCTGATCTTTAGTTAGCAAGTTCGACTCCGGCTAACTCTGGTGGTATATTAAAATGCTGAAATGCACATGTGTCGTGTCAGTTAATTTTCTGGCACCTTAAAGAAGTCCTGCAGGACTAAATTTCAGCATCGTGGCATCTCTGAAAATCGTAAAATTAGTAAAATGCAAAACCATTAACATTACAATTACTTATATATTTTTTTATTGTTTTTTTTTTTTTTTTTTGCTATTCGCTTTACGTCGCACCGTCACAGATAGGTCTTATGGCGACGTTACCATTACTGCATTTCTGTTTGTCCTTCAGAAACTCTGCAATTAAAATATATCAACCACTGTGTCTACAATTAATTTCATTGATTAATCCATTTGGTACTTTATGAAAGTTCATTGTGCTAGATGAGGCAACAAGTATATTCCCTTTTAAAGACTCTGGCAACTGATATTCTAAACCTTGTGGAACGTTTCTGTATCCACTGGGAGAGTCTCCATTTTCAAAGCTCGTTATTTCATCAATTCTTAATGATGTCTGCAGACAATTCATTCCATTAGAGCAAGTAATATCCTGGGAAGAACGTCCCCCAATGCAGATGATGACTTAGTTCCTTTCGGAGCATTATCTGTTCACTGAGTGCACAATCCCATTAGAGGCATGCGACTAATGAGCAAGTAGCCTCATTGGCAATCAGTTTGTGCGTGGTTATACAACCCGCAGAACATGGCCGTGCTCCTTGTGAAAAGTTCCGGCTCTACCAGGAGAAGGTTCTCCTTGGCAAGGGATTATTTGATTAGGCAGACGATTTTTATGTCCTAAAATATTAAAAATATTTTTTTTATGTACTTGGAACCCAAAAATGCTATATAAAAGAGTTAAAACAGTTCCGCTTTAAATATCACATAACTACTCGCATTCAAGACATACATCTATAAAAATAAAGTTGTAGGGGGTCCGCTGTCTGTAATTTCGTTTGTTTTGCCAATTTTTCAGAAATTATCCGTTTCAGATCAACTCAAGACCGAATCGGTGGTTTTTAGTTTTCGTGTCTGTTTGTCTGTTTTGTCTGTTTGTTCCACCATCACGGCGAAACGACTAGATAGATCTTAACCAAACTTCATGTTTAGATTATACTCAACCCGAGAGAGGTTTCCATATGCATATCATATTAAAATCATTGAATAGACGGGGGGTTTATAGGAAAACCAGAACGGTTTTCCACCATTTTCTCTTATACTATTGATATTGTCTAAACTCCGTGGACCGTATGTGAAATGCATCTTCATTTTAAACAGCTTTCGTTATGTTCATAATTTACCTTACTCTTCAAATAACGGAGAAATTTACTTTTTTCTGCGGGTATCATGCTCTGCATTGAGTGACTGACAGACCGACAACGAACCTACAGGTTATCATGGCAACATCTCAAACTGCAGGCCAGCAGTAACGTATTGCAATTTTCCTCATCATGCCTTTAAATTAGTGGTTGTTCCTTGGGTAGAAGGCAAGAGAGGCGTCCATCGGCCATTCTGCGGGATATTGGCGGAATATTGTTGCAGGTTATAACCCGTACTCGAATAGCTCAAGTAATAACACCATTACTCATCATCTTATCTGTTTACCTAAGAATCCCTACGCCTAAATTTCTCCACTGTTACCGCGTTCTTATATCCATAACTCACACCAGCATAATTTGAGGGGTATTTGATTTTCCAATGCATTCACTTGGTATTTACATATTTGTCATCATGCGGCTATCTTCAGTTATAGTCCATTTTCTATTAATGTCAGCTTTCTTAGATGTATTATTTTGCTTCCTTAATTACTCCGTATGTATGCGAGTGCTAAACTCGAAAGCTGGACACTCTTTTCTTTGAGGAAATATTCTATGCCAAGCAATTGTATAACTTTTGGCCCCGGAAAATATCGAAATATGGATGCAATTTTAACGACGGTGCAGATCTTCCTTTCGGAATAATTTTTCGCTAAACCGTAAGTCGTATCTGAAAAGATCGTGTTTCAGTTTGGAGAGATCTACAACTTTGGGCCTATGACATTTTGTCGTATCTCTATCCCTTATTCGTTAAATAGTACTACATTCCTTGAGTTCAAATTAATGTTGTACATTTTACACGTGTATATTATTGTTTGGCACACTTATAGGAAAGATGCAATCATGACACTGGGCACGTACATTGACATGACCAGTGGCTATATGTTCACAAAATTTTATGTTTCCAGGGTCACATGAGTGTCAAAAAAATAAAGTAGTATGTGAAAACTGTACCAAATTTCACCACATTCAATGAATAACTGAATCTAACTGGCATACGGAGATACGGGAAAATGTCACAGAACCAACCATGTAGAACACTGAACGAGTCGTCTGATGGTGAAGTCCGTTTGTAGGTGCAATTTAATATAGTCTTACTCACTGCATTTGCAGTAATTTACGGAGAAATCCGTATACAATGTAGAATACCGTAGCGAATCACGGGTACATTTGCTAGTAAGTAAAAAAAAGTATTGTGTTAAAATATGGTGCTACCAAATGTGCTCCTTAAGGCAAATGTATGTCTGTGAAAGGAAAACTACAGTATGGTATATTAATGTCTGATGTGCCGGAGTGGATATTACAGTATTTACAATAAGAAGTAGTCCGCCTCTGTGGTGTAGTGGTTAGTGGGATTAGCTGCCAAACCCGGAGGCCCGGGTTCGATTCCCGGTTCTGTCACGAAATTTGAAAAGTGGTACGAGGGCTGGAACGGGGTCCACTCAGCCTCGGTAGGTCAAGTGAGTAGAGGTGGGTTCGATTTCCACCTCTGCCATTCTGGAAGTGGTTTTCCGTGGCTTCCCACTTCTCTTTTAGGTAAACGCTGGGATGGTACCTGACGTAAGGCCACGACCGCTTCCTTCCCTCTTCCTTGCCTATCCCTTCCAATCTTCCCATGCCCCGCAAGGCCCCTGTTCAGCATAGCAGGTGAGGCTGCCTGAGCTAGGTACTGGTCATTCTCCCCACTTGTATCCAAGACCCAATGTCTCACGCTCCAGGACACTGCCCTTGAGGCGGTAGAGGTAGGATCCCTCGCTGAGTCCGGGGGAAAAGACAACCCTGGAGGGTAAACAGATTAAGAAAGAAAGAAAGACAAATAAAGTAATATTGTGTTTTAATACGGCAAAAACAACCTACCATATCTGAAAAATGAGTACCATTTCGTAATCACCAATATCATGCTGGAAGATTATTTGCCAGAAGTAGTCTCAGAATTTCAGTAAAGAACAAAGGTCATCTCCAAATATCCATCACAAATGCATGCTTATTATCTCTAAAAAAAGTACTTTATACTCAGGAAACGATCGCTCCACATCACAGAATTTCAGACGTTCATAATTAAAGGGAGGAATGACCGAGCGAGTTGGCCGTACTGTTACGGGCGCGCAGCTGTGAGCTTACATTCGGGAAATTGTGGGTTCGATCCCTGAAGATGGTTTTCCGTATTTTCCCATTTTCACACCAGACAATGCTGAGGCTGTACCTTAATTAAGACCTCGGTCACTTCCTTCCCATACCTAGCCCTTTTCCACCCGTCGTCGCAATGAGACCTATCTGTGTCGGTGTGACGTAAAGCAACTTGTAAAAAAAAAGAGAGGAATGCCACTAGCACTGAGGCCATTAATTTCAGCACCATGAGAACCCTCCAAATGTCCTATGTGCCGGAGTAGATATTACGGTATTTACAAAAAGAAGTAGTCCACCTCTGTGGTGTAGTGGTTAGTGTGATTAGCTGCCACCCCCGGAGGCCCGGGTTCGATTCCCGGCTCTGTCACGAAATTTGAAAAGTGGTACGAAGGCAACTTTGCACACTTTTTAAAACCTGTTTTTCGGAATAAATTTTGATATTTAACCGTTAACAGTCCCTGTACTTGAGAGGTAGAGCGTTAATCTGCTTTATTTTGAACACCACGCACCTCCTTACCTGTTCTGGTCAACAGGTTAGGAATATTTCAAGTAGGACTATGGTTTTTCACAATAACATTAAATTGGCAGATATATAGGCCAAAATCATTTTTGTAATACCTGTCTTTCAGTAAGTCTGGTTAACATATCGTTTGTATTAAGTGCATCCACAACGGATGCGAAACTTTGGAAATTGTCTGCGTTGTATAGCCTACCACAGTGCTAAGCTTTTACAAAGACATTTCTACAATTAGACACTAATGTATCCACTTTAGAATACTGAGCGAGTACAGTTTTATATTCCTTGTGTAGAACATGAACTACGCAAGTTATTTGTGTCAGTTTCGGGAAGCTTCCAGAAAGACCTTCGGCTGCTCTTTTCATGTAAGCTTCACTACCTGTAAGTAGCAGTACACGGTATTTTACACCGTCTGGCCTAAGTATGTGCATGGCTTCATTAAATAAATAATCTACGTGCTGTAACATGGTTTACAATCGGCATTTCTTTATACGATAATAAATAAGGATGTTCACAAGCAGCTTTTCCATTCTTCATCTCATCAATCACAAGATTTCCTACTTTTGTACCACTTGAATCAGTGGTTTCGTCAATGCTCACTCACAGTTTTTAGTTATCACATACTGCCCGAATTCTTTATAAATATTCTTCGTAACATTTTGGGTGGCAGTTTTTCCCTAATGTGGATTCGTCTTGAGACTCAGAATTAATGTACTTTGTTAGGAAATTTTTCAGTCCCGTATTATTTACCTTACCGAGGGGAATGTCTGTGCAAACTAATGCTCTACACACATCTAAATAATACTGGGAGTATTTTGGACGGGCCAACATTCGAAGAAGCTCGTTCACCTGTTAGTATTTGTCGCGAACGCGCACACGAAGCAGCCGCAGTGCGATTATTCCAGACAAATTCTGGTTTAATGGAGACCGTTGATCTGCACTTACTGTTTTACCACGCGATTGGCAACATTTTCAAATTCCTCTACGCGTACTGGTGTTCGAATTCAATTTCGGAATTGTTTTGCATGTTAAGACTCACGCTTTACAGTGAAGCACTGTTTCAGTAAAGAAAATAATAGAAGCGGACACTGAAGGAAAAACTTATTCTATCTTAGGAATTCAAACAAAATAACACGACAACGGGAATGACATACAGATCTGAACTACTAAGCTTACTCTTACGAGTGACATAATCCCACTACCTCATGTTGGGAGAATACCTGTCCAGAGCGCAATTTAATTTACGGTATTCCCCGTCACCTCATCTCACCGCCATTTCCTTTTGCTGACATTCTGTAAAGAAGACCGAGTGGGCTGACTAGTACCAGCGAGGTAGAATGCTAGGTAATTTAATCATGGAGGGAAAACAACTTGTACATCGCTGTCTGAAGGTAGCGACGTAGACAGTGACGAGCAAGTCTTAGAACTTCCACAGGCAAGGCCATAAATAGCCATAATATTAAAAAATATGGGATTAGATACACTGTTAAAAACAATACCGTAATTGTAAAATGTCATTTGTTCATGATTCTCGATAAGTTTGGTATTCCACAGTCAACATGTAGTAACATTAGAACTCTATACACTCATGCTCATTCCAGAATACACCTTAATGGTCATTTCTCCGAAACTATTCCAATACGAAAGTCAGTGCGAAAGGATGTTCTCTATCTATGATCCTCTTCGCCTTAAGTGTAGAACCCTTCATTCGAGATGTCCATCACATTCTAAAGGATGTACCAAATCCGCACAAGCTGTTTACCGTCCGAGCGTATGCTGACGACGTAACACTTTTATTATGGAACCGAGCCCAAGCTGGTCAGCTGACTGGAATAATATCTGTGTACGAAAGAGCCGCCAACGCGAAAGAGAATTATCAGAAATCTCTCTTGTTACCACTCGGTAACTGGCCAAATCACATAACAATTGCTGGAATCCCTGTCAAAGAAGAAATAAAAATTCTCGGTTTGAAATTTACAGGCAATGAGAGGGTCGAAAATAATTGGACTGTAGTCATCAACACTGTCCGGAACACAATGACGACGCATCTCAGCAGGAATCTTAATCTAACACAGAAATTATGGCACACTAAATCATTCGCTCTATCTGAGATATGGTACGCTGGTCAGGTCCTTCCCATTTCAGAGAAACGGGCGCAAAGATTGGATCTTGGAATGAGTTATTATCTGTGGCGAGGATACATTTATCGTATATAAAAAAAATCAGCTTAGAAGGCCAGTTGCCCAACGGGGCCTAGGCCTCATCGCCGTCTCCACTAAGTATCAGGCTCTGCATCTGAGATCAATTCTAATGGCAAATAACGGATTCGGAAATATAAATGATATGAACTTTAGGAAATCACCTCAAGCTTTAAACAAGTACTGAATACTACTGAACCTTCTATCCTCATGTGAATCCACAGTGCATTCCACCCACAAAAATCATCTACGGTCGTCTTTTAAACCGTCATCTTGTTACACCCCAGCTCATGCAAAAATTCCCCAACAGAAATTGAAAAAATATCTGGAAGCAGTTCACAACTCAAGAGATCCCAACAGACTGGAAAAGTTCAGCATACATAACCATCCAATATGCCATACCAACCGAGGAGAAAAAAATTAGCCGCAACTAGGTCCAGTCACCCTTGTGTAAAATATGTGAGATTCCAACTATGGACACACAACTCCACAGAATCAAACGATTTGAGGGTATGATGGATGTTTGGCGATGGACACTGAATCTGGTGCAGCAGCAGTTAACATCTTCCAATAACCCTAACGATATATATCGTACCTTGTTAACTTTGGACATACCCAACAGGAACAACAAGTTTGTCCTAGTATGGCTAGCAATGGGCTTTCTTCATTATGCGCTGACCAACGAGAGCTGCTCCGTACAATGTTTTAGGTAGTTTCTCAAGACAGCAATACAAACACTGAGAGTGTATAGTAGTTCTGCAGCGCAGGAGATTCAATGGACTTCAGGTTCTTACCTTGTGATGATAGAGCTTGTGTAAATACTATTTTGTTTCTGTATGCATTTATTTGTTTCTCCATTTAATAATTTAAGTTAACGATGTAATTGTATAGCAGTTATCTGTCGCATTTCTGTTCTTCGTTTTAAAGTGATGGATCACGTGTGTTAGTTATTAAGAAAACGAGATATCTTAATGGTCGTGTATCTCTGAAGATCTTTTGTTTGTTGCTTTTGTGTTTGATGTTTATCTGTAACAGTACGTCTAATTTAAAGAGAATTGTAATTAATTATGTATTTCTTCTATGCTATAGAAAATAAAATACTTATCAAAGAAAGCGGTACACAAATTTATCACAGCTTCTGATTTCGGTGAGCTGTTCAGAAAAGAGTGTATCCTGCTCATTTTCAATACCATCTTTTTTTCGATTTAGTGTTTTCAGTCCACTATCACTACACAGACATAAACTACTCATTCTAAAATGTGTGTTCGTTTGTACCTCCCATTGACTAGGTATGTAAAAACGCTTACATATGCTGAATTGCTAATTTTTAATTTTTTTATTTCGAAATCCACGCATTTTCCCTCTCTGCAGTTGTTCCACTCATGACTGAGTATAGTGACCCAAGGACTTTGTTGCTTCTTTTATAAGCTGATGCCATTCTGTACGAACTTTCGTTTTACGGACAGTAAATCTCCATGAGTCCCCCTCTGTGGTGTAGTGGTTAGCGTGATTAGCTGCCACCCCCGGAGGCCCGGGTTGGATTCCCGGCTCTGCCACGAAATTTGAAAAGTGGTATGAGGGCTGGAACGGGGTCCACTCAGCCTCCGGAGGTCAACTGAGTAAAGGTGGGTTCGATTCCCACCTCAGCCATCCTGGAAGTGGTTTTCCGTGGTTTCCCACTTCTCCTCCAGACAAATGCCGGAATGGTACCTAACTTAAGGCCACGGCCGCTTCCTTCCCTCTTCCTTGCCAATCCCTTCCAATCTTCCCATACCTCCACAAGGCCCCTGTTCAGCATAGCAGGTGAGGCAGCCTGGGCGAGGTACTGGTCATACTCCCCAGTTGTATCCCCGACCAAGAGTCTGAAGCTCCAGGACACTGCCCTTGAGGCGGTAGAGGTGGGATCCCTCGCAAAGTCCGAGGGAAAAGCCGAACCTGGAGGGTAAACAGATGATGATGATGATGACGATGATGATGATGAATTCTCCATGATCTCTTTTACTTGATGGACTCATCTTTTTACGAGCCGTCCTCGTAACCATTTGCCAGAAACTTTCCGTTGGAGAATTAATTAAAGAAAAAACTTGCGCGCCTGAGCCGGAGCCAATGGATGTGAATGAGTGTAGGCTCTAAGCTAGTGGGCACGATACGGTAAGCTTTGAAGTACAATTCCAGACATCGTCGGATTTCGAGCGGCACTGTAAGTTCTTGAGTGAACACTTCCAGAGGATGTTTGAGATCAATTCGTTAACATTCCATTCCGAGAGACATATTCACACGTAAAGTTTGAGGCTGTCTCTCTGTTACAGCCAACTCAGTTCTTTCTTGTTTTCAGTAATACCTTCACAACCACCAGTGAGCTCCTTCTGAGGATCAGTGGTAGGTTTTTGGTCTCTGGAGCCCAACATCTCAGGTTGAAGTATTCAATAATTAATCGAAATTCTGAATGGCAAAAGTTAATTCATTCGGCTCTGTAGGCCTATACCGTACGTCGCTGGTACGCATCACATCACTGGTGACACATTTGGTGTTTACCCAACGAGCTGAAATGTAGACAGCATAACGTAGTTCCGGTTTCTCTGCCATCTGATTGAGTAAAAGGGAATGTCAAAACTGACACGTAGGCAACCTACAAGACATCACATGAAAATGTCAGAAACACAGCTACTGAGGCCATACGATTTTATCCTCGTTATTATTATTATCGTTATCGTTATTCTTGTACGTATCCTTGACATTATCGTTATGCTTATCCTTGTCATTTTTCTTCTTCTTTCTCTTCTCGTGTCCGGCTCCATGGCTGAATGGTTAGCGTGCTGGCCTCTGATCACAGAGGTCCCGAGTTCGATTTCCGGCAGGGTCGGGAACTTTAACCATCATTGGTTAATTTGCTTGGCATGGGGGCTGGGTGTCTCTGTAGTCTTCATAATCATTTCATACTCATCACGACGCGCAGGTCGCCTACGGGAGTCAAATAAAAAGACCTGCACCTGGCGAGCCGAACCCGTCCTGGGATCTTCCGGCACTAAAAACCATACGCCATTTCATTTTTTCTCTTCTCGTTATTATTACTATTATTATTATTATTATTATTATTATTATCATTATTATTATTATTATTATTATTATTATTATTATTATTATTATTATTTGAATATTCAGAACCTCATATTCATTATCCCGCTGTAGACTCAATGAGATATTTGATCAGTCCTGAATACATCCACGAACATGTTGAAAAAATTGTCCTAAATATTATCCATGATTACTTAACAGTACTCAGTCATTATGCTAATAATCTTTTTGGTATTCAACATTTTAGAACACATTTTAGTATTTAAAAAGGAATATAGCTGATGTTTCGCTAAGGATAACAGAGTTCAATACTCGCAAACCAGTGACCAAAGGCTTACGACACAACAGCATATTTCTCTTGCCGCTTCATCATTGCGACAACAAACAATTCCAACATGTATTATTATTATTATTATTATTATTATTATTATTATTATTATTTGGTCAGGCTTGCCTATTAAAATAGCTCGCGTTTCAAGCCTCACTTGTGCGGTTGAAATGTATTCAGAGCAGTTACTGTATGAATTAAGTTATGAATTCCAAATAGCCTGATTACAGCTCATTTGTCAGGCTATATTAACGATTGTAGTCCCATGAAATTCAAGCGTGCGACATGCAATTCCCTCTCGGCCATTCCTTCATTAGTATTTCCTCTGTAGAGCATATCTTTACTAATGCAATGACATGTTACGTTCTCAGCTCTGTCAAATAATAACCGGACGTTCAACAGATGATTCTTAACTATATAAATAGTGTATGTTCAATTGTATTTATTTGCCTTTCGTTTAACGCGTGGAGACGTTTGTAACTCAATTGCTGTTTTATGTGTTTGTGAGATAATGATAGTTTTATTGATGATAGAAGCCTGGAGCATGGTTATTTATCGCTGTATGGTCATGTGTACAGTTTTAAGATGTTAATATGTATATTCGTACATGTATAATTTATAATATTAGGCCTATACAAGTACTTTGAATTACGACACATTCTAATAGTAATTTACGTACTGCACTAGCGGAAAAATATATTCAAACACCAAGAAGGGGTTGTGTTAGGTTAACGAACGTTGGTAGGCGTGTTTATAAATTTCAAAATACGATGTTGATTCATATTTCCCGCAGATCGCATTAGCGTGGCGCTATTAGTGGCCCCATGACGTTGCACAACAGGTTTACTTTAAATACGGGCTGTACTGCGCGAGAGCGTTAGTTACACATGTTATTGAACGGAGTGACTGTGAGTATGTCAAGAATGCCTTTACGACGATGAGGCAAGTATTAACACCTCACTGAGGTTGAATTAGGCCGTATAATAGGGCTACGTGAAGGTGGATTTTCCTTCCGCTCTGTTGCAGAACGACTAGGCACGAATGTCTCCACTGTCATAGCGTGCTGACAGCAGTAGTCATGAGAATGTACGCTCGCAAGAAGATTTGGCCTTGGACGTCCCCGTGGCACCATCAAGAGGGAGAACCATCGTATTTGGCGTCTGGGTATGGCACAGCGGACTGTGTCTGCAGCAGCAATTCGAGCGGCAGTTGGCACCACAGCGACACAACGAACTCTACGAAATTGGTTACTTGGAGGACAGCTCCGAGACAGACGCCCTGAGGCGTGCATTCCACCTTCAGTGGGCAATGGTATGATAATAAACGGGATTAAAAGTCGGGTTGTAAGTTTCACAAATAGAGAAAGTCCTCTCAGTTTGATTACTGCGTTCATGCGGTGAAAGTTCCTTTTGGGGATCGTAAGTACCTAGGTGTTAATATAAGGAAAGATTCTCATTGGCGTAATCACGTAAATGGGATTGTAAATAAAGGGTAAAGAACTCTGCACATGGTTATGAGAGCATTTATGGGTTGTAGTAAGGATGCAAAGGAGAGGTCATATAGATCTTTGTTAACTGGGAAGACTTGGGAGAAAGGAGACGAGCTGCTCGACTAAGTGTTATGTTCCGAGCTGTCAGTGGAGAGATGGCTTGGAATGACATAAGTAGAGGAATAAGTTTGAGTAGTTGTGGCGTACCCACTCTGCCCACAGATGTGTGACAAAATTATGACGTGGCAGGACACATTAATATTAATATAAATAAACGATATCTCATTGTTTCTCCATAAACAATATCCTATGGGCGCCTGCCTTCAAGCTTATGGCTTAAAAACGATAGTTGATAATTAATAATGATAATAATAATATGTAATGAGACTCGAAAAACTCCCAGGGGTAGGGTGACGGAGCACTAACCATTAAGTACGCAAACTTGGAAGATAAGGGTCATTAATAATAATTTTAGAAAATAAAGATTAAAACAGGTATTTATTAGGATGAAAAACGTGACGTAACGGGGTATTAACGAATTCTGAACTTATGGAAACAAAAGAAACATTGAATGAGTTAAACTCTAAAAACATGAATTGTAACGCGTCGACTTACATTAATTTATGCCATTAGCTCACCATTTGTAGACTCTTATCTGGATACGATCTATGTAGTAGCTGATATTTGATGGATCTCTCATACAGGCGGCGTAATCTCTTGTTGTGTATTCCAGTCCTACTTCTGCTTTGTGCTTAGTACACTAGCTGTACTACGACTTTCCTACCTTTAACACTTCCTATTGTACTTCTTACATATAAAGTCGTAATGAGTCCTAATTTTAATAACAAAAGCACCATGGGTTACGTTTATGAAGAGATTACACTTGTATTCTTCCGTATTACCGAAATGTAGCGTAACTAAATTCATAACAAAATCTCTCCTGCCCTATACCAGTCAAACCCGGTCTCCCGTTGACTATACCTCTCGTCATTGAGTTAACAGGTCCCAATGAGAGTAACTTTTGAGTAGTACACTACTCAGATGCGAAGTGAACTAAGTTAAGATCTGCTCCGATGTCAAGACGTAGAATCGTCATAAGAGTGTCCTTCTAAGAGTGTATGAGTGGGAGTCTCTGAGTGTTCTCCAGCCCTTGTCATTGATGTATATAACCTACAAAATCTCCCTCCATCAACCATACCACATGGTCCAGTAACATTTGATGTCTTATCCCTTCTCCTATTTATTGCTGTGAATCGATCATGTTGCTTCATTACGTCCATTCACGTAGGTTGAACTTTCCCGCGGAAACGAAGCGTCAGGTAACGAACTTCGAAAAATAGGCGTTAATAAGGTTGTAACTGTCTCCTCAGATTATGGAAGGGTTATGGTCTCTCGTAAGCTTGATGACGTACATTTCCTGGTAATGGGCTGAAATTAGCCTGCTGACTCCGGTCACCTCACTACGGCTATTGGAAAATTTACTGCAAGCTATTAATACGAATGATGTTGAAATACTTTACACAATAATTTGTTCGTTCACAAAACGTTATAGCCGCGATACAAAGAAATGGAATGATGATGTGAAATGGATGATTAAAACCCTATATATGTATACATATTAATTTAAAAATGACCTACCAGTGATTTAAGAAAAAGCTAGGGAAACAACAGATAGGGAATCTGCCACCTGGGCGACTGCCTTAAATGCAGATCAGTATTGATTGATTGATTGGATTGGATTGGATTGGATTGATTGATTGATTGATTGATTGATTGATTGATTGATTGATTGATTGATTGATTGATTGATTGATTGATTGATTGATTGATTGATTGATTGATTGATTGATTGATTGATTGATTGATTGATTGATTGATTGATTGATTGATTGATTGATTGATTGATTGATTGATTGATTGATTGATTGATTGATTGATTGATTGATTGATTGATTGATTGATTGATTGATTGATTGATTGATTGATTGATTGATTGATTGATTGATTGATTGATTGATTGATTGATTGATTGATTGATTGATTGATTGATTGATTGATTGATTGATTGATTGATTGATTGATTGATTGATTGATTGATTGATTGATTGATTGATTGATTGATTGATTGATTGATTGATTGATTGATTGATTGATTGATTGATTGATTGATTGATTGATTGATTGATTGATTGATTGATTGATTGATTGATTGATTGATTGATTGATTGATTGATTGATTGATTGATTGATTGATTGATTGATTGATTGATTGATTGATTGATTGATTGATTGATTGATTGATTGATTGATTGATTGATTGATTGATTGATTGATTGATTGATTGATTGATTGATTGATTGATTGATTGATACAAGAAACCACCGCCGTCTGCGACATCAGTGGTGGCAAGCGAGAGCCCATTGAAGGATGGAATGGAGATCCGTTGTGTTTTCCGATGGAAGCTGGTTCTGCCTTGGTGCCAGTGATGGACGTGTTGGTTAGAAGGAGGCAAAGTGAACGCCTGCATTCCACCTGTCTACGGCGTCGACACACTGGATCTACACCGGGGCTTCTGGTCTGAGGTGCAATTTCCCATGACAGCAGGAGCACTCTAGTGGCTATCCCACGCACCCTGACTGCAGATGTGTACGTCCGTCTGGTGATTCGTCCTGTTGTGCTGCCATTCATGAACAGCATTCCCGGCGGTTCTTTTCCAACAGTATAATGCACGCCCCCATGCCGCTGTTGTAACCCAGCGTGCTCTACAGAGTGTCGACATGTTGCTTTGGCCCGCTCGATCCCTCGATCTGTCCCGAATCCAGCACGTACGGGATATTATTCGACGACAGCTCCATGCATTCAACATTCAGACAAATACATCGGTTATTAATGGGCCGGCATGTCTCATTTGCGACGGCTTTTCTCGCGAGGATATTAATCTGTAGTCTTGTACCTTTAATCAATTAAATATGGTACCTCGATAAATATATTGCCAAAATTTCCTTATTATACATTCCTTATTTTATGGTGTTTGGATATTTATTCCGCCAGTGTATTTTGTTATTAATTAGGCATTGTTGTTTAACTCTCTTTTAATTTATACGTTTTTCATGACTAATTGTAGTTAATTACCACCACATGTAAAACAATACTGTAAACACTTTTGAACTGTATGTTGGTAAGTGTATGGTAAAGCCGAAATCCCGAACATCTCTATTTACTAAGGAAATACATAAATGAAAGTCAAGACACTAAAGGCTTCGTCAATGAACCGAATGCAACTTTTTGAAATATGAATGTACGGCAGAATTTTGAAAAACCCATGGGTAGACCAAATCACACACTCTATCGTGCCGGAAAATTATGGGTAATATTATCCCCTATAACCAGCAAGGAAACTATTTTGCTCACAATTTCCTGAATTATAAATAAAGCTTTATACAACTGACCTTAGGAGGAAAAATAGAAGAAAAGCATGAACGTGGGTGCAGAATGTTTTCCAGGACGCAACATCACCAACAGGTGTTCGATTTCAACGATATGACCCCTTTGATATAAGAAAAACAAAATACGAAAAAGTACTGAATGTTATTCGTCAATCTTCTATTATCAGATGGCACCAGACGTAAAAGGGGTAGGCTTTATTATGTCGAACGATCCTGAGAGCTGGATCACTTTACAGATCACGTTCCAAGGAAACGGTATATATATCAGCTTTCTCATAATGCCGCAATTAATCTAATAGTACAATTACAACAATGAGGAGTAAATGGACTCCTCCAGACATGCTGTGCCAACGGATAGTGAAATAGCAGAATGTGATGTTGACGTTCGTCATTTTGAGAGTCAGTATTTTAGATTATCATATCATCGTAATACTAATAGTAATATAACTATACATGGCCCTTCAACGAATAAAGATACCATTAACAGAAAAAGGTTATGAAAAGCAGAAAGAAAAAGGAATCTTTAGGCCCTGCAGACCAATAATAATCATCATCATCATCATCATCATCTTCATCACCAGGCATTCGTTCCCTGGTGAGTACGGCTATGCCCTTGGGTGCATTCTTGAGTGGATTCTTGGGCGACCTAACAAAGAAAATTAAGAACCACAATGTCTACCATAACACTGGTGCATCAAAACTGCCAAAGCTCCTTGTTGATTTAGAACGCGATCGTCACTTTCCTCCGATTTTGTCGCTCTTTCCTATGATCTCTTTTACTGAATTCGAGCCTATCGCTAGTGTTCATAATTTCGTATGCCACCATGAGCAAAACGCCGCCATTACTCCGGCAAACAAGACGTTATACCCTCTTAGTTGACGGTGTCAGTTTGACTCTACATCAAATTAGAATTTGCCACTTTTTCCTTGTTCTGTCCTCTCTAATCATATTGTCCAATACCTTCATATTTTAACACTACTGTGAAAAATTCAAAATTTCATGTTGATTAGTGTAGGACGGGGATAAAGGATCTAAATTCGACACATTGTGAAGAAAGAAAGAAAGAAAGAAAGAAAGAAAGAAAGAAAGAAAGAAAGTGATTTCGTTGAACAATGTTCAGAGTTTGCTCACTTCAGAGACCGCTTTTATCCATTTGATTTTTCGGATATTTTCGAGGAATATTGCATAGTTCTTAATTGTTATAAACATATAGGAAGAAGAAAGTAAGCTTTTGAAGCTACCAGACTTCTAGTATCCGTATCATGAAAACGCCCTAGTAATATGTTAATTCCCCTTTTAAAACAGATTCTCCCACATTGATGGGTACACACGTTTATACGCTAGACTAATACTGAAGGAAAATTACTTCCTCCGTCACTGGAACTAACTAGCAAGCAGTTGTTTTGCGGAACACTCGAAGCGTATGGGGAGAAGTTTACCTGGTAGTATAAGAAGTTAAAAACAGACCGACTTAATTAAAATATGTATTAATTATGACATTAAATTTAAAAAATGAGGTAGCTTTTTCCCAAGGAGGGAATTAAAAGCTTGCATTTAATACATGTTTGAGGTATGGTATGGTGTTATTACATTCTGTCTCGGGCCGATAGCCTTAGATGTTAGGGCCCTTTTTAACATTCTGTCTCAAACTAAATATAGTGATTCATACAAAATGTTGTCTTCTGTTAATATTTAGTTTATTCGAATAAGGTAAATGCTTCACAGTGAAGTGCGTTTGACATTATTTTTACTCCTTTGAAGTGAACTGTACTCTAATATCCAGGTACGCACCATCTAACTCTTTGTGTCCTTGTAGTACTTTGAAGTATAGCCTTGTATAAAGTTCGGAATGTTGTATCAGTAACGTAGAATTCTAATGGTACTCTACAATTCCTAATTAACGCACTGGAAACCTTTAGATGGTATGATTCATGAATATGACACTAGAAAATATCACTGAATTCTCATGTATTACCCAAAGAAGCATCAGATTTCCAGGCATCTATTTTTTTTCATTTTAGTTTAAAATAACCACAAAATCACAACTATCTTTGATACTTATGTGTGAAACACAGTGGATATACATTTATGTTAAAATGTTGACTCAATGTAACTGTCAGATGTAAGGCTTTTCAGGCGTTTGCTCTATTAACCAGCGTTTTGTCTTAGGTCTGACACTAGACTCGTCAGAGTGGGATGTGTCAGACCCTACCCACTGACGCTGGGTGTATGCAGGTGAGCTTATCAGAAGCCTATTTATGAGGCACAATATGATAACTGCATACGGGAGATAAATCTCCACAATGGAATTATTGCCCGCCTAGCAATTCCGAATGGAAAATTCTAAATTCCCATGGAGGGGAAAAAATCTAATTCCCTCCATGGGAATTTAGAATTTTCCATTCAATGTAACTGATACTTCTAATATACCAAACGTTTCATGCTTCATGTCCCCCTTGACAACTAGGCACTTTTATTTTGTCAGTCAGATGTGATCATTGCACATTGTATTTTGCGTTCTGTTCTCTTCCAACGGTGTGAATTATATGTGACCGCTGGTACTTCAAAGTACGATATGGAAACCTGATACTTTGGATCGTTGGATTTTATGATTTATTTCCTGTATTATTTGAAGCGTATTAAAATCGGATATGCAAAGAGGTTACCTTTTTTTTTTTCATTTCCTCAACTTGAGTGTTACGAATTGTGCCAGGAGATCAAGAGATCTCAAATATCACCACTTGGAATGGATGCACCCTAGTTGGTCCCTAATCGGAATTTGCTTCTAGGTAATTTTAAGTTGACTCCCTTTCTTCCCGCACACAATTTCACATTTTCTGCTTTCTACTAGAACTGTTCATGCACAGTTCGACCACCAAAAACAAAACAAGCTAATAATAGTTACGGTGACCGAAAGGAAAAGTAGTTTATACGCTCAAAAACAAAACTCTTCTGACTAGTCACTTGTAATTTAGTATTTTATTTTATATATATATTTCATTTAATAAAGAATCCGACATCTTGTATTTACAAGCTTAAATAAAACTATGTAATACATATCATATTGTATTTATAAAGTTATTCCAATTAATTAAACCTCTAAAATACAGCGCAAATGACTGAAATTAAAAATATGTTTTTATTACTATAGTGTACTGTAGAGGTGATGTCTCCGGAGCTCAAAGTAACCTTGAAGGATGGGAGTAACGATTTTGCTGTGCAATTCATTGGAAGTTACTCGCATTGAGGCGTTTTAAATGTGGATTTAGTTTTTAGTCTCTGTTTTTATTTTAATTAGGGCGATCATAAATGATTGACATTCCGACCATAACTCCTGTAAAGTAGTGTTTTGAAAGGTGTGTGCTCTGCGTATGGGCACCTGATGACATTGCCGCTGCCTACATGTAGGACAGTGTTGTATCATTCGTGCCAGAGAGCAGTTGTATTCTTGGACAACACTTAGATAATATAGTGAACATTCGTGGGCAACGGTGGTCTGTTTGGTTCCTCTGGAGGCAAAGAGTGGGTGCTTTTCATTAACACGACATTAGCAGCGTTGGTGCGGACCCAGCACTAAGCTACGGCAGTCGGTAGACCAGTGCACTGGGTGTCCTAGGGTACATCATGCTATCTCATCCGCCATACTTGCCCGATCTCGCCTCTAGCGATTGTGTAACGAAATAGGTCATAGAATTTCACCTCCAACGTTGAGGGTGTGGTTGTTGTCTATCAGTGGCGCCGGGATACTTCCAAAGAATGTTTTGCTTCGTAAATACCGAAACTGCCGGAAAGATGACAAAGGCGCAAATGCATTAGAGGGGAATACCTGTAATATAATCTGTGTTTACCTTGTTTTAATAAATTGTTACTGTGAATAAAAACCTTTTTATGTCAATCATTTTTGAATAACCCAAGTAGGCCCTATAAGTTATAATCTGACAATAATTCATTTTAGATCATTCATTAATGTATATGGTCATATTTATTTATGTTATAAAGGACAAAATTGAGTATTTTCATATGAATTGAGAATACGTGAAACGAGTTTTTAACGTACCGTAACTACAATATTTTATTTCGTGCTGTATTGAATTTACTTGTATTTAAATAAAGTTAGTAGGAACGCAGTATGCTTGTTTCAGGACCCACCATTCCATGAGTGGACGCCAACAATGGAGGAATATATATCATTCAGGAATAAGTCGATATCTGAACTGACACGCCCACAAGTTGCAGTGTAGCCATCCGGTAAGTATTTAAGCAATTTTGACATGCCTTTAAAAAGACTTTGGTGGTAGGTTTTTACACGGGTTTAATTTGAGTATGGGAAGTAATAGTATTGTAAAGCTCTACTTTCCACATTATTTTGGAGAATGTAACCATATGAAATTCGACACAGGCTAGCATGAAACAAATAATAATAATAATAATAATAATAATAATAATAATAATAATAATAATAATAATAATAATAATGATAATAATAATGTTATTTGTTTTACGTCCCACTAACTACTCTTTACGGTTTTCGGAGACGCCGAGGTGCCGGAATTTAGCCCCGCAGGAGTTCTTTTACATGCCAGTAAATCTACCGACACGAGGCTGACGTATTTGAGCACCTTCAAATATCATCGGACTGAGCCAGGATCGAACCTACCATGTTGGGGTCAAAAGGCCAGCACCTTAACCGTCTGAGCCACTCAGCTCGGCTGAATCAAATATATTAAGTGGGTTTACAGGTCTACTAGCATTTAACAACGACTTCGCTGTCGTGGATTTCGTAATTTGATAAAAATAATCGTTCCTCGGTACTGTACTAAGACATTATCTGAAAATCACTACTAAAGTATAAAAGATCACTGAAAAACTGAGTGTCATTTACCCCAGAAAGTCTTTGTAAACCACATTTGTCGTATTGCCTCTTGGGAATAAGATGCGACATAGAACTGTACATGTGAGAATGTCTTTTCTCAAGCATGTTCCTTTATTTTTAAAGGAGATTCCAAATACCTGTTTCTACGTCTATAACATAGGCTACCGGTATTCAGTTTTTGAGATACAAGTATCCCCATAAACATAATTCATGCCCTTCATCAGTCCATCCCCCATCCCCATTCCCACCTAAGTGGATTTTCCGAAAACAAAAATATACATGTTTCTTTATTGTTAAAGGAGATTCCAAATATCAATTTTCACGTCTGTAACATCTTCAGTTTTTGATATATAAGTATCCTCGTAAAAATAATTCACATCGTTTTTTACTTCTTTCCACACCCGTTAAGTACATTTTCCGAAAACAAAAATAAAATGCTAGTTCCTCTAATTTTAGATGACTTTCCAAATACCAATTTTCACTTCTGTAACTTGTTATGTTTAACTGATACATCGTAGATATACCGGTACTCATTTTAAAAATTCACACGCTTATTCATTCTTTTCATCCCTTTAAGTGGGTTTTCCGAAAATAAAGTACACGTTTCTTTATTTTTAAGGGAGATTCCAAATACCAATTTTCACGTATTTGAACTGTTAATTTTCTGAGATGTAGATAAACTCATTTTAAAATTTAACCACCTTTCCACCCTCTTAGTGACGGATTATTCAAAAATCCTCCCATAAAGAGCATCTTAATTGTAATATAAATATATCCACAAAATTTCATTTCTTTACGGCCAGTCAGTCAGTCAGTCAGTCAGTCAGTCAGTCAGTCAGTCAGTCAGTCAGTCAGTCAGTCAGTCAGTCAGTCAGTCAGTCAGTCAGTCAGTCAGTCAGTCAGTCAGTCAGTCAGTCAGTCAGTCAGTCAGTCAGTCAGTCAGTCAGTCAGTCAGTCAGTCAGTCAGTCAGTCAGTCAGTCAGTCAGTCAGTCAGTCAGTCAGTCAGTCAGTCAGTCAGTCAGTCAGTCAGTCAGTCAGTCAGTCAGTCAGTCAGTCAGTCAGTCAGTCAGTCAGTCAGTCAGTCAGTCAGTCAGTCAGTCAGTCAGTCAGTCAGTCAGTCAGTCAGTCAGTCAGTCAGTCAGTCAGTCAGTCAGTCAGTCAGTCAGTCAGTCAGTCAGTCAGTCAGTCAGTCAGTCAGTCAGTCAGTCAGTCAGTCAGTCAGTCAGTCAGTCAGTCAGTCAGTCAGTCAGTCAGTCAGTCAGTCAGTCAGTCAGTCAGTCAGTCAGTCAGTCAGTCAGTCAGTCAGTCAGTCAGTCAGTCAGTCAGTCAGTCAGTCAGTCAGTCAGTCAGTCAGTCAGTCAGTCAGTCAGTCAGTCAGTCAGTCAGTCAGTCAGTCAGTCAGTCAGTCAGTCAGTCAGTCAGTCAGTCAGTCAGTCAGTCAGTCAGTCAGTCAGTCAGTCAGTCAGTCAGTCAGTCAGTCAGTCAGTCAGTCAGTCAGTCAGTCAGTCAGTCAGTCAGTCAGTCAGTCAGTCAGTCAGTCAGTGTATGTTGTTTTATCAGGATTGACCAAAAAAATGTTACCACATATATAGTACTACACGATCTTATATTTTTAATTTTGTTGTTACTGAGATATGGCCACTCGACTTACTTTGGAAGAGAGAAGGAAGGCAGCAGCTAGGATGGAAGAGTTTTGGTTGCCCTCAGTAGTACGAAAAAAGATGTAAGAAATGGTTTGGGAAGGATCCTACGACCTCTATACCTACGGCAATGTGTGAATGAGCTATGCTTTCTACTATGCAAGTACTTTACACAGCTTCGTTTGGAATCGTGTACATAGTGCGTTATTATGTTATTCGCGTACAAGTCAATCCCATATAAGTGGTAACATCTTTTTGACTAGCAAATGTACCCGTTCATTGCTACGGTATTCTACATTGCATACGGATATCGAAGTAAATTACTGTATACGCAGTGATTAAGACTATTTTAAACTGCATGTCTCTTAGAGTTATCCAAGCAACATCATGGGGAGGTCCCCATACCTTGTTTCCATTGCAAAATGCAAGTTGCGGTGCTGTGAAGATAACGGAAGGCTCACTTGCCTACCGCCATTCACAATCGAGTTGGAAAGTTTCCACTACAAGTTTTCTTTTTTTTTTACAATTTGCTGTACATCGCACTGGGACAGATAGGTCTTAAGGCGACGAGAGGATGAATGAATGAATTTATTGAACTGAACATAACAGGCTTTCGCCCAGTTACAATGTTCCAATAAAATAAACACTCACAGACTATAGCTAGACACTAACTACTTACTACTTAACTACTTCTAAATCTACTTTGTAGCATCTTGCACATGGGCGGATCGCCAGCTCCACATGCAACACACCACCTAACTAAACTAACTACTTTACTACATAAATATACTACTTAACTACTTCTAAATCTACTTTGTAGCATCCTGCATATGGGCGGATCGCCAGCTCCACATGCAACACACCACCTAACTAAACTAACTACTTTACTACATGAATATATACTAAATCTATCCTAAATCTGTCTGGCCGCGACATCACCCCTGGTGAGGAACTGCTACCACCCTTCCCTGGGATGTCACGACCAGACATGTCTCATGAGGCTCGGAAACCGATACCTCATAGACCCTTTAAGCTGTCAATGTTATTTCCTCACCACTCCTTCCTGTAACAACCCACATGTGTGCGGATTGCCTAGCTCTACATGTAGGCTGTCACACCTATATTTCACTGCCGAGACGGATTCCATAACTCGGCTCATCTTTCACTGTCTCATTGACAACTTACTTCCTCTAACCTAACACTATTCACTACTTTACTCTACTTTACATGTGCAGACGTACCGAATCAACACTTTAGTTTGAGATAGGTCAGGCCTATCCCCGCCTCTTCCAACTCTACTGTACGTCAGCAGCCAAAACAAACAAACTAACAAAACCAAACTAAAATAAAACCAAAATAAAATAAAATAAAACGGGCAGACAAACAACCAACAATCTCATTAGAAGGTAGCCAAAACAAACTAACTAACAAAACCAAAGTAAAATAAAACAGGCAGACAAACAACAAACAACCTCATTAGAAGTAATACGGTACGGCTTACATATCAATGAACTGAATCTACTAATTAGAAATATACAATACCTAAGGAACAAGGGAACAAAACTGAACAGATATAAAAAACGAAAATAATACTAAACTTATAATTATTGTCGCCCTTAATTATTAGTGAGTTAAACTCTATAATGTTCCATATCTGTGAATCAAAGTTGTTTTATGTACATACATGATTACAAAACTTCGTTATTATTAACCCATACAGAGATGATACTTCAGAGATAACTACTTTCCGTATGTTTTCTTCTACTGACTATAATGATTTTAAACTTCTTATTCAGTGTAACTGGTCGATTTGGAGTCTCCCTCTTCCAACTTCGGTCGTCCGAAGTAGGAGAGCCGAGACTTGGTTCATCCTGAAATACTAGCATGCATTCCTGTATGTGTAGCTTAAGTGTCCCATAATATCCTTTCAACCATGTGTACTCGTGCTAATTTCGCTGTTTCATTTTTTTTCAGCAGTATGTACCCCTTCCCTCATGCACTAATTTCATTTTTTTCTCCCACAAGCTTTTTATAATTGTGAATAGTTTTGATAGTTTCCCTGGCCTTCTCCATTCCCTGTTTATTAATTTGACAAGAGTATAGTACTCAGATTCTCTTTCCATTTTATTTATCTCTTCCGCTTCCAAGTATTTAACCCGTAATGCTCTTGTACTTTCACACTGTCTCAAGAAATGTGCATTTCCTAACTCCTTTTCACACAATAAACATGTATTTGCAACTTCTGTAAATGCCTTATTTTTATAAACTCCCATCAACCACCATATCATTCCCCTGTATTTTCTTTTGGTTAATTTATCATGTATTATTTTCATACCTGGGTATATATTCATGAATTCCTCCAGAGTTCTCCTATTATTACCCTCAGCTCTTAGCTTTTGTATTTCTATATCTGCTACCCTCTGTGCCACTCTCCCACAGACTTTTCTTTCTTCTAAATCGTTGTCCCAATAGTTCCCCATCCCAATTCCGTCTAGTATTTTCTTTAAGTTGCCCGCCCAGTACCATCCTGATACCTCATTTGGTGTCGGTAAGCTATACCTAGAATTTCTCCCCCTCCTCCCCTTTTTAACCTAAACCAATATTTTATTAATCTCTTAATTATATCCACTTTTATATTATTGTCAGTACACCTTAATCTTGCTCCACTATTCGCTGTACATATTGGTAAGCCTGTAATTATTTTAATAAATCTACTAGTGACTGAATCGAGCATTACTATTTCCTTTTCTGTTCCCCATACTTCTGAACCGTATATCATTTTAGATTTAATCACAGCGTTGTATACATTTCTTTGTACCCTAAAATCAATATTAGGCATCCTGTTATCTAATATTCTTATACTAGCTAGGGCTGCTGTACCAATCAGTTTTGCTCTCTTGACGTGTTCAGACCAATTTCCATTTCCTGATATGATAATTCCTAAATATTCTAACTTATTAACTACTTCCAGATTTACTCCTTCAAGATACCATTTTTCCTTTTTTGCTAATTTGTTCCCGTTTTTGCACACCATTACTCTAGTTTTCTGTGCATTAATTTTCATATTCCACTCTTTACAGTACTTCTCGATACCATCAATACTTTTTTGCATTGCAACTGGCGTTAGTGTGAACAGGAGTATGTCGTCAGCAAAGACAAGACCAGGAATATCCTGATTTTCTAAACACGGCAGTGCTAATCTTTCCTGAACTTCAAATTCTAGTATATCGTTAATGAACAATAAAAATAAAATCGGTGACAATTTACATCCCTGTTTCAAACCCATTTTAGAAATAATATCTCCTACTACTACTCCTTCTTTGACTCTCACAGTACACTTTACTTCAGCATATATCTTTTCTATAGCCCTTATCATTTTACATGACACTCCTACTTGTCTCAATCTAGTAACGACTGCCTCCCTGTTCACAGTATCGAATGCTTTTTCTAAATCTATTGATGTAATATAGAGCTTTCCACGTTTTTTCTTTACATATTTGTCAATAAGAGTTCTCACAATAAAAACATTATCTGGTGTTGTTCTCCCTCTTCTGAAGCCACTTTGAAATTTCGAGAGGATTGAATGTCTCTCTGCCCAGTTCCTTAGTCTATTTGCTAGTATACCCGTATATAATTTCCCCAATGTATCTAATAAGGTTATTCCCCTATAGTTTCCTGGATTTAATCTATCCCCTTTATTTTTGTATATAGGGCATATAATCCCCTCTTTCCAAGCTTTTGGAAATAACCCTTTCTCGAATATCTTATTGAATATCTTTGTCAAAATTTCCAACATGCCGCTTCGTTCTCCCACCTCTTTCCAAAATTCATATGTGATACCTGAAATAGCTCCTGATTTTCCCTTTTTGGCTCCTTGTAACAGGTTCCTTATTTCATGAGTCGAAATAGCACATCTAATTCAGGCAGAGTGACACTCAAACCCCGCGACGAGAGGAGTGAGAAGGGTTCTACCGTAACCCGGCATTTACCTGGTGTGAAAATGAGGAACTACAGAAAACCACCTTCAGAGCTGCCGACAGTGGGATTCAAACCCAACGTATCAATCATCGCCTTTAAAATGACAGTGCCGTCATGTGGAAAAATAACAACAACCAATCTGTAAGCCAATCTCATTTTCTATTGAAAATCTCTCATATTCAAAAGTCAAACGAAGATTTTTCTTACTCCCTATTACGGCTAATTTTATAAATAAAGTTGTAGGGGTTCCGTTGTCTGTAATGTCATTTATTTCGCCATATTTTGATATATTTTCCGTTTTAGGTCAACTCAAGATAGTATCAGTAGATTTTAGCTTTCATGTCTGTTTGTTTTTTTGTTCGTCTCTTTGTTCCACAACCACAGGCAAACTACTGAATAGATCTCGACCGAACTTCATATTTAGATTCACTCATCCAGGAGCAGGTTTCGAAATGCATATCATTTATACCACTGAACAGACTGGGGGTTTATAGGAAGACCAGGAAAGATTTTTTTTTCAATTTTCTCTTGCACTATTCATTATATCTCGACCAAACATCATTTGTATATTCTATTAAACCAGGAACAGGAACGCATATCATTTAAATATCACTCAAAATAATGGAGATTTGAGATCAGAAGAGTTTTTTTTTATTTTTCCCTTACAATATTGATTATATGTAAATCATGTAGACAGAATGTGAAACGCCCCTTCATTTTTAATAACTTTTAGTATGTACATAATTTAGTTTGCTCTTCAAATGACGGAGACAATTACTATTTTCTATGGGTTTCATGCTCTGCAGCCAGCGGTGGACACCCTCGCAGATCCACAGTTCCTCGAAGGATCCATAACAGGAGAAAATCGGAGGATGCATCATATTTCGCTCGGTTTAAAAATTAACCCCACCTAATGTAACTGAACACCGAGAATACATGAGGTAGAACTTTTCCTTTTGGTGTCAATCTGTCTGTCTGACAGGTTTTCTATCTGTCTGTATATTCCTAAAAGTGGAAAACTGCCGTACTCTTTCAACCAACCATGCATTTGAAAACTACTCACTCAGGATTTTGTAATCAGGTGCATATAATTTCATGGTAATCACATGGAGATGATATTACAGGAAGAATGTTCTCAGATATGTTAGTACACATTAGGTTTATCAAAAGACTATATTTAACTAACGTTTAAGAGTGTACTATTTCCGTTCCTTTATGCCAGGTACGTATTTATCGTACGACGGATAATAACGCTGATGATTATGGAAAATAGGATTTTTAGTCCAAGTCCCGTGGAACATGTCGCGCGTGTCACTTCAGTGTGGGTAACGGGAAAAATAAAGAGCCATTTTACTCTTTTCGATAGGACAGATATTAAGAGAGGTATCATAAACGTCAGAGCGCCATGCCAGTGGTCAGATATACAATATGCAACCTGAGAACCATGGGGAATTTCGCACAACTTCGGCTCATGAACTGTACCGTACAATAAATTCGGAAATCGTCCTCATTCTCTCTCAACTTTGTTCAGCTTCATCTAATTTCACGATACTGCCACGCGTTATCGTAAGAAAATATCATTTTAACCTGTCGCATTAAACGTGTGAACAGAGCCATGTTACTTCACATAAATTCCTGAAAGAAACATGTAATCCACTGCAAATTTTCGTACGAAGAACGGGTACAAATACTAGTTTAATATAATTTCTGTTCATTTAATGTAAACATTTTGACGCGACTCCTCACTCCGCAGGCTTGCATGTACGGAAAATTTGTGTTATGAAAATCAGCCCGTTAATGATAGGTTGTTTCTGGTAAAAGCGACACATTCGATGTTCTGATATAGCTGGGTAATTCGACGCTTCAAAGTGCAACTTCTCCTCGCAGAGACATTGTACTTTCAAC
The DNA here is from genome assembly GCF_040414725.1 of Anabrus simplex. NCBI lineage: Eukaryota > Metazoa > Arthropoda > Insecta > Orthoptera > Tettigoniidae > Anabrus > Anabrus simplex. The sequence continues at coordinate 258,556,345 of NC_090267.1, read as the reverse complement.
GCTCGATTATGCGTACTCATTATATTTCGGAGTGTAATACTGTACTGAAAGAATGCATCCAGATATTTAGAGGATTCACACCTTGTTTGTTCTTAAATAAAAATTTAATTACATTTACCTTTGGGGAATAAAATGATCATAAATTTGCCTTTCAATAAAATGTGTGAAACCATGCTCTATACCTATAGCAACCATGCAAGCTGTGATATGAAGTATCGAAGGTTGGCCATGGCGTGCAGATCGACGGCATGTGCAGTTCTCTTTATAAAAGCCACGGTCTATCCAGCTCTAAAGGCACTGTTGCTAGGTAAAATCGCGTCACTCATGTTGTTACATGGCACTGTTGCATTACACAAATTTTCTGATGACCCCCAGCAATGTCAACATAAATGACATTACCGTATAGTGAATGCAATTACAGTTTGTGAATAAATGACTTGAAAATTGAACATGTATATGAAGAACATAGGAAGCTCTCTCTAAGTACAAGATGATGGTACCGCAATGGATGCTCTACGATTCTTTGGAACAAAGTTCAATCAATCAATCAATCAATCAATCAATCAATCAATCAATCAATCAATCAATCAATCAATCAATCAATCAATCAATCAATCAATCAATCAATCAATCAATCAATACTGATCTTCATTTAGGGCAGTCGCCCAGGTGGCAGATTCCCTATCTGTTGTTTTCCTAGCCTTTTCCTAAATGATTTCAAAGAAATTGGAAATTTATTGAACATCTCCCTTGGTAAGTTATTCCAATCCCTAACTCCCCTTCCTATAAATGAATATTTGCCCCAATTTGTCCTCTTGAATTCCAACCTTTATCTTCATATTGTGATCTTTCCTACTATTATAAACGCCACTCAAACTTATTCGTCTACTAACGTCATTCCACGCCATCTCTCCACTGACAGCTCGAAACATACCACTTAGTCGAGCAGCTCTCCTTCTCTCAATTCTTCCCAGCCCAAACTTTGCAACATTTTTTTAACACTACTCTTTTGTCGGAAATCGCCCAGAAAAAATCGAGCTGCTTTTCTTTGGATTTTTTCCAGTTCTTGAACCAGGTAATCATGGTGAGGGTCCCATACACTGCAACCATACTCTAGTTGGGGTCTTGCCAGAGACTTATATGCCCTCTCCTTTACATCCTTACTACAACCCCTAAACACCCTCATAACCATGTGCATAGATCTGTATCCTTTATTTAAAATCCCATTTATGTGATTACCCCAATGAAGATCTTTCCTTATATTAACACCTAGATACTTACAATGATCCCCAAAAGGAACTTTCACCCCATCAACGCAGTAATTAAAACTGAGAGGACCTTTCCTATTTGTGAAACTCACAATCTGACTTTTAACCCCGTTTATCAACATACCATTGCCTGCTGTCGATCTAACAACATTTTCGAGGTCATGTTGCAGTTGCTCACAATCTTGTAACTTATTTATTACTCTATAGAGAATAACATCATCCGCAAAAAGCCTTACCTCTGATTCCACTCTTTTACTCATATCATTTATATATATAAGAAAACATAAAGGTCCGATAACACTGCCTTGAGGAATTCCCTTCTTAATTATTATAGAGTCAGATAAAGCTTCACCTACTCTAATTCTCTGAGATCTATTTTTTAGAAATATAGCACCCCATTCAGTCACTCTTTTGTCTAGTCCAATTGCACTCATTTTTGGCAGTAGTCTCCCATGATCCACCCTATCAAATGCTTTAGACAGGTCAATCGCGATACAGTCCATTTGACCTCCTGAATCCAAGATATCTGCTATATCTTATTGGAATCCTACAAGTTGAGCTTCAGTGGAATAACCTTTCCTAAAACCGAACTGCCTTCTATCGAACCAGTTATTAATTTCACAAACATGTCTAATATAATCAGAAAGCATGCCTTCCCAAAGCTTACATACAATGCATGTCAAACTTACTGGCCTGTAATTTTCAGCTTTATGTCTATCACCCTTTCCTTTATACACAGGGGCTACTATAGCAACTCTCCATTCATCTGGTATAGCTCCTCCGACCAAACAATAATCAAATAAGTACTTCAGATATGGTACTATATCCCAACTCTTTGTCTTTAGTATATCCCCAGAAATCTTATCAATTCCAGCCGCTTTTCTAGTTTCCAACTTTTGTATGCGATGTCGAACAATCGGAATCCCTTAACTGCTCCATATGGATATCTAGATATATAAAATAAGAGTTTTGTCTGTACATTGCTCAGAATTTTGAAAGATTGGTATTTCTGTATTGGTCGTGTCCACAGTAATGAGCAATTATTTCTTTTTACTTTTCCTCAATGTCTGTCTGTCTGTCTGTCTGTCTGTCTGTCTGTCTGTCTGTCTGTCTGTCTGTCTGTCTGTCTGTCTGTCTGTCTGTCTGTCTGTCTGTCTGTCTGTCTGTCTGTCTGTCTGTCTGTCTGTCTGTCTGTCTGTCTGTACACGCATCGCGAGAAAATGGCTCAAGAGGATTTAATGAAAATCGGTATGTGAAGTCTAGGAAGAAGCCACTATTAATGTAGGCTGTAAATCATTTTATTCACGCTGAGTGAAATGGTAGTTTAGAAGAAGGCCTAAAATTTTATTCTCAAATATTTATGTTATTAGTGGTCCTATCGATAAATACTGTATAAATAAAGTTATATAAAATTAAATTTACGATCATGTATGTCTTACACTTTTTTACCATACCGGCTATGATAACAGAGATATTCTTGAATTTGTATTTTTGTTGCTAAGCTCATATCAACGCCGAGCCACAAGAAAATGAGTAAATAGAATTTAATGATTTGGATATCTAGAGTCGGGAAATAATAAAGTAAAGTCTGAGCTGTAAAAAATTTTATTCACCCTGGATGAAATGGTAGTTTAGGGCAAGGCGCCTAAAATTTAATTCTTAAATACCACATTACCTCGGTCACATTATGAGAAAAAGAAGCAGGTACCACCTTCTGCAAGAAATCCTACAAGGAGAGATACCTGGAAAGAGAGGTGTTGGCAGGAGACGAATCTCCTGGCTAAAACACTTCAGAGACTGGACTCTCATAATATCGGCAAAGTTACTCGAAGCAGCTCACAGCAGAGAAGGCACAGCCAAGATGGTTGCCGACATCCGGAAAGGATAGGGACTAGAAGAATAAGCAGAAGAAGAAGGTATGCTATTTTGCTTTACGTCGCACAGACACAGAGAGGTATTATGGTGACGATGGGATAGGAAAGGCCTAGGAATGGGATGAAAGCGGCCGTAGCCTTAATTAAGGTACAGCCCCAGCATTTGCCTGGTGTGAAAATGGGAAACCATGGAAACCCATCTTCAGGGCTGTCGACAGTGGGATTTGAACCCACTACCTCCCGGATGCAAGCTCACAGCTGCACGCTCCTAACCGCACGGCCAACTTGCCCTGTTGAAGAAGAAAGAATACCCATGTTATCGGTCCTATCGAAAAGTATTACATAACAGAATTTATGGAGAATATAATTTCCGATCATTTATATCTTATACAGTTTTACCGTAACGACTATGATAACAGTGGTATTTGAGAGCCGGAAGAAAACTAAATATGATTGTCTACAATATCGAAAGCTCATAAAATTGATCAACAATAACATTACGTTGACTATTGTTTGTTGTGAAGTTATTTGTCTGTTATAACTCTTATAACTCATCTCGGATAGATGGAATTACTGTTGCGTACCTAGTATAACAGCCTGCCTGAATATTGGTGGGAAATAGAGGAGTTAGAAAATTTTCTTCTCTAGCGTACCATTCCTCTGGTTCATACATTTTTTTATACTGCTGGTACATAACGCACTGGTTCTTCATAGTATTCCAGCTATTTGATCCCTACTCTAACGTGCTGATTGGATTGATCAGTATGCACAATTAACGGAATAATGAAATGAAATGGCGTATGGATTTTACTGCCGGGAGTGTCCGAGGACAGGTTTGGCTCGCCAGGTTCAGGTCTTTTGTTTTAACGCACGTAGGCGACCTACGCGTTGTGATGAGGATGAAGTGATGATGTAGACGTCACATACACCCAGCCCCCGTGTCAGCAAAATTAACCAGTGATGGTTAAAATTCCCTAGCCTAACGGGAATCGAACCCGGAGTCCCTGTGATCAAAGGCCAGCACGCTAACCGTTTAGTCACTCAGCCGGATAACAGACTAATGGCAGAGGCTAACTTGTGACCTGTTCTAGAATTACAATTTCGGCATATTCCAAATTATAGCACCACAATTCACTAAATAACTCCAAATTCAACCCTGAAATGAGCCGTTTCTTAAGAAAAGCTTCTTGATGTGCACTTTTATAAAATTCTACATTCATTTTATTCCAAATTATTAGCCAAGATGGGGTTTCTCTTCTGGCTAAGCAAGATAGATTTTCCCCCCGCCAGTGGAGTGAATTGAGATTTTCCACCTCATCGGTTACTCCTCGGAAACAGAGAGTAAGCCTAGTTTTTGCCCTGGAACTCTCCACTATTCGCCCCGTCCCCAACGCCCCTAAAATGAAAGAGTGTTCACGGTTCACGGCTGTGTGCGGTATGGTCATTCCAGCTGTGGAAGTTTGGACTGCTCGATCGGCAATGTACTACTGTGCGTTATATAGAGAAAATGTGTGGTTTTCATTTGATCGAGTATTTTGTATGATAGCAATGCTTTTAATCGCGACATTCCTATTGGCATCATTGTAATGACCTATGTTTATTTCAGTTGAGAAAACAACTAAGGCAGCCTTTCTGAGGATGTTAATAGGCAGGTGGAGAGTGAGAGCCTGCCATCTATATATTAAGAAAAGTTATGAAAATTGACGTCAGTCAGTCCAGCCATTCTATCCGGTCGAATTCTAATGTTTTTTAACTGAAGGGTCTTAATGCACACAGTTGCCATCAGGTACTGTAAATCACTTAACTTCCGCCTTCCTCAAATTATTTGATTTTTTAATTTTTTGTCTCTTTGAAGCAATCACATCTTTGGTTCTAATTGAGGTACGGAGTTCACTTTGGTCAACGAACACTCAGTGGATCAAGATCTTTCATTTCAGCTCTTAAGTATTCAAATTGCTTGATTCTGAGGAAAGTTATGAGTGCACATTCAATTTGTCGTCTCATATATTCAACATTTTTTCTCATTGAAGCAATCATATCTTTCCTTCTAATTGAGGTATGCAGTTCGTTTTGGTCTAAACCACTCAGTGGATCAAGCGCTTTCTTTTGAGATATTTACTACTTAAATTAGTAGATTTTGAGAAAAGGTATGAGTACATTTGTCTCCATGACGAAGATTTTTGAAGGACTTTTTAACAGTTCGGCGCGTAGTGTTGTTCCAAGGAACGTTTGATTCAATTTCATTGTATGATGTATTTTCAGGTGTTTTGTTGACATAATATTACATTCTATTACCACAGCAGATAACTCGAAACTTTGCAAATACATTCGTGAGGATAGTAACGAACAACACCATACATTGCGGGCGGAGCCAGCGGGAAACTGCTAGTTATAATGAAAATCCCCCAACTTGATTGTGACTGAGGGTAGGCAAGAGGGCCTACAATGAAAATTACCTAACCCAGTCTTCACATAAGGAAATACGTTTGGTGACTTGGCCGTCGCGTTTCTAGGGTAACGTTAAGAGCTATGCAATTTATTTCAATCTTACTCACAACGTGTACACACCTAGCCTAGAACTCTGTATACAATGTAGGATTCGGTAGCGAAGCACGGGTAGATCAGCTAGTTTGAATATAAATTCCGACCCATAGTGTGCATACCACTGACTGAAGAGCGAATCTCATGCTCGATGTACTGGTACCATTATGGTGGACTTAGCACAATTCGGCCAGAAATTACATGGTGATAGAATTTTGAAAAGTTCAAAATAGATATATTTAAGTAGATCAGTTAATTAAGAGCTATTACGGAAACGTCAGCTGATCACAATTTTCTTCTTTTTATTTATTTATTTATTTATTTATTTATTATTTATTTATGAATATTGAATTTCCACGACCGCATTGTAATCGAAACCGACTTTCAACTTATTAGATCGTGTTACGTACATTTAGTACGTGTTGAAGAGATGTTAAGTACAGAACAAAAATGGCCAACCAGACACCAGTGGGATCCGAACCCACAACCTCCCGATTTCGCGTCGGTTGCTCTACCAATTGAGCTATGGTGGCCTAGGCCATCTTTGTTCGGGAGGTTGTGGGTTCGGATCCCACTGGTGTCTGGTTGGCCATTTTTGTTCTGTACATAACATCTCTTCAACACGTACTAAATGTACGTAACACGACCTAATAAGTTGAAATTCGGTTTCGATTTATTTATTTATTTATTTATTTATTTATTTATTTATTTATTTATTTATTTATTTATTTATTTATTTGTTTGTTTGTTTGTTTGTTTGTTTCTTTCTTTGTTTGTTTGTTTGTTTGTTTGTTTGTTTATTTGTTTGTTTGACAGTTGCCCACTGAAGTAACATTCGTCTCTTAGTTAACATCGGCCATTTGTACTGAGTTTACTATCCATCGCGTCGTTTATTTCGCTCTAAGTCAGATTTTTGACAGCGACGTTGTCAATACACCCAGCGGGACAGTTAGTTTAAAAAACAGTTACCAAGCAGCACAAGAACTATATAACCTTTAAACAGGAAAACTTACGGAGGAACAAAAGTCAACATCATTAAATTAAGAAAGAAAAAGTCCACTCAGGATAGCTGCCTAAATTCTAGAGAAACCACAAAGGTTCATTCTACTGATTAATTCATAAGGACAATAAGCTAGTTGCTTTACGTCGCGCCGACACAGATAGGTCTTATGGCGACGATGGGATAGGAAAGGCCTAGGAGTTGGAAGGACGGCCTGGCCTTAATTAAGGTACAGCCGCAGCATTTGCCTGGTGTGAACATGGGAAACCACGGAAAACCGCCTTCAAGGCTGCCGACAGTGAGATTCGAACCCACTATCTCTCGGATGCAAGCTCACAGCCGTGCGCCCCTAACCGCACGGCCAACTCGCTCGGTAAGGACAATAAGAAATTGCAATTAATTAATTTTCATTTGAATTTTAAAAGCCGATCTGAGTGGCTCAAGCGGTTGAGGCACTTGCCTTCTGACCCCACCTTGGCAGGTTCGTTCCTGGCTAAGTCCGATGGTGTTTGAATGTGCTCAATACGTCAGCCTCGTGTCGGTAGATTTACTGGCACGTAAAAGAACTCCTGCTGGATAAAATTCTGGCACTTCGGCGTTGGGGTCAGAAGGGTCAGAAGGCCAGTCCTCAAGCGTCTGAACCACACAGCCCGGCATTAATCTTTAGATATGAGGGCGATATCATCGGCGAAGCCCAGTACTACCAAATTTTCGAGATCACCCACAAGTGTATATCCATATTCAGAGGCAATGTCATTATCATTCATCTGTCTTCATGTAAAATCAATACCAGCATTGAATAACAGAGGCGATAAGGGTGAACCCTGAGCTACTGCTCAACGATTTGAATGTCGCTGGATCGCGTCAAATTTCGATATTGACTGTGTTGTTAGTCATAAGTTGTAGGACCGTAGACGTGGATAAATCGGTTTAATATTCAAAGTCGGCTGCTCCGAAGATGAGTTTCCGTGGTTTCCGTGGTTTCACGTTTCCAGCAGGCAAATGCTGAGACTGTACCACGGCTGCTTCCTTCCCATTCCTAGGCTTTTTCTGTCCCATCGTCGCCATAAGACCTATATGTGTCGGTGCGACGTAAAGCAAATAGCAAACAAAAAATGCTTAAACTCTATGTGTATATCAAATGCTTTCGATACGTCAAGGAATGTAACACAGACGTTTTTTCTTTGTATTTGCATCTTGCAGACAACTGTTTACGAGTGAAAAGTGAATGAAAGTACCAGGCATTGAAACAAAACCCACCGAGCTCGATAGCTGCAGTCGTTTAAGTGCGGCCAGTATCCAGTAATCGGGAGATAGTGGGTTCGAACCCCACTGTAGACAGCCCTGAAGATGGTTTTCCGTGGTTTCCCATTTTCATACCAGGCAAATGCCCGGGCTGTACCTTAATTAAGGCAACGGCCGCTTCCTTCCAATTCCTATGCCTTTCCCATCCCAACGTCGCCGTAAGACATATCTGTCGGTGCGACGTAAAGCAAATAGCAAAAAAAAAAAAAAAAAAAGAAACAAAACCTCTTTGCTGTTCTGATAAATCTGTGTATGGCCGAAGCTAGCTTACAAGTGCACTATCTATGATCCTTTTCAGTGTTGAAAATATTGTAATGGGGTGCCAGTTCCCTAATACCTTGGGGTCTCCTGATTTGAAAAACAGAATAATACGTCTTTTTTCTGAATATTTGTGGTACATATTCCCACGCGAACATTATATTAGCAATAAAACTAATGACTGGCATTCAGGTGAAAATAATTGCTAATAAGACTATAGCCGGGCTGAGTGGCTCAGACGGTTAAGGCGCTGGCTTTCTAACCCCAACTTGGCAGGTTCGATCCTGGCTCAGTCCGGTGGTATTTCAAGGTGCTCAAATACGACAGCCTCGTGTCGGTAGATTTACTGGCACGTAAAAGGAACTCCTGCGGGACTAAATTCCGGCACCTCGGCGTCTCCGAAGACCGTAAAAGTAGTTAGTGGGACGTAAGCAAATAGCATTATTATTATTATTATTGTTAATAAGACTATGCACACAGTTTAGACACAAATCTGTGCCATGTTTATAGAATCTACGATGTAAATGCCATGTGAAAGAACCCTGGGAACTGGTGAAAGTGAAACGAACAGCGAGCTCGATTATTAAAGTACATAATGTACTGTGAATCACTAATGCATGTTTTCTGGACCTTCCATATCACTTCAGGGTGCTAGTTGAATCGTGGTAGGACTCATGAAAGTACACCTGAGAAAATGGAAATTGCAACACCTTGAAGGCATTGGTCGTTTGTGTAGATTTTCAAGATATGGAACGAAGCGATGTAGTTATGTAAACGATCAAAGTTTCAGACCCATTCGATTGTTGCTACAGGTCTCCCCACGTGATTGGTCGCGGAGGAATCAACTCCAGTATACGGACTCTGGTGTAGCGTAGTTCATTTGCAGTCTGTGCAGTGAAGTGTTCCCCGTCAAACATGCCTCGACGACAGAGAAGAGCACGCTATCAACAACTGTCGCCGATTGAGAGGGCTGGGATAATTGGGCTGTGTGAGGCTGGATTATCGCTAAGGACTGTCGCTGCACGTGTTGGCCGACAGGCTTCTACGCTACAACGTGTATGGCAGCAGTGGTCAAATGAATGTACCCACACTCGTAGACCTGGCACAGGCCCTGCGCGACAGACAACTGTGAGAGATGATCGCCGCATCATTCGGACGGCCCGGATGGAACCTCATGCAACAGCAGCGCTAATTCGAGCAGCTGTGGCACCCCACGTTACACAACAAACAGTTGGTAATCGTCTGCGTGCAGCTGGCTTACGAGCCCGTGTCCTTGTAGAAGGCGTTCCATTGACCCCACAACAGCGACGTGTAAGGCTGGCCTGGTGTCGAGAAAGATCGACGTGGGTCGACGAATTTCATAGGATCGTCTTTAGTGATGAATCGCGCTTCTGTCTTGCCCGCAGTGGTCGCCGGAATCGTGTGCGCCGACGTACCGGGGAGAGGGGCCGCCCAGATCTTATTGTCGAGAGACACACAGGGCCAACACCAAGCATTATGGTCTGGGGAGCTATTTGCTTTAATGTGAAATCACAATTAATGCTTGTTGAGGGCACTATGACTGATCGACAATGCGTTGATAGGGTACTCAATCCAGTGGTTGTCCCTATGATGGCGAACATTGCTAATGGGATGTTTCAGCAGGACAATGCCCGGGTTCACACTGCACGCATCTCCAGAGAAGTTCTCCACGACATCACAACCTTAGAATGGCTCGCCAGATCCCCGGACCCCAGTCCTATTGAGCATGTGTGAGACATGATGGAACGACAACTGGCCAACCGTCCTCAGCCACGCACAACTCTGGAACAACTGACCCGTGCAGTGCAGCAGACATGGGCCACAATTCCTCAGGAAGCGATCCAGGGCCTTATTGACTCCATGCCTCGACGAATTCATCAATGTATTGCAGCTCGTGGTGGGCACATCCTGTATTGATTGTTCTGTATTGATTGATCCATCTGGGTGTTGCAATTTCCATTTTCTTCAGTGTATTTTGACGACCAGTTAGCGTGTACGCTGTAGTTCACTGTTCAGCACTTGTATCTTTCACCAGAAGGTAAAACACAGTAACTCCGTGATGTTACGTCAAGTTCAGTTTGGAAGACAACATTGTGAACTACAATGTGAAATTGTTTGGAAATATTCCACCCCTATATACTGACGAAGACATATTGATCACTTTGTACGAGAAAAATACAATTTTGAGCTATTTATGTGATTTACCACAGACACTTCACAATTGTGTTACTTTTTTGTGTGGTAGAAAGAGTATGTCCTTCTCTTTATCCTAATAATGTCGAAGTTAGATCGCAGTACTTACTTTATTTAGAGTGCCATGTATCGTGCGGAGAGGAGTTCTACTTAAAGAAATTGTGTATTTTGGTACAGACGCAGATGTTGTCCGCTTCATGCTCCGGCGAGCAATTAGGCCTCTTTTACTTGCTGTCGTCTTAATTCAGAATTGGAGACGACAAAACGGTAGTCTCGCTTTTTATCGCTAAAGCTTGTGTAAGCAAATTGGAGCTGCGTCGAGCACTTCATTAACAGTGCTAACGCTGAATGACTGCGGACAGCTCAGTGCGGGGGACTCGTTCCCAAAATAACAAAGCCCTCGCTGCTAAAATTCGTATACATTTAAATCAATGCCTCACATTCATAATTGTTTCCTTATAAACTATCACGTACCGAGCTCGATAGCTGCAGCCGCTTAAGTGCGGCCAGTATCCAGTATTCGGGAGATAGTAGGTTCGAACCGTACTGTCGGCAGCACTGAAGATGGTTTTCCGTGGTTTCCCATTTTCACACCAGGCAAATGCTGGGGCTGTACCTTAATTAAGGCCACGGCCGCTTCCTTTATAGTCCTAGCCCTTTTCTGTCCCATCGTCGCCATAAGACATATCTGTGTCGGTGCGACGTAAAGCCAATAGCAAAAAAAAAAAAAAAAACTATCACGTTATCGTCTTCCTCGCTCTCATCATGAACACACTTCCTAGCTTAGTCTGGCATTGGTTCTGTTTTTTGTGTCAGATTCTTGGCCCATTTCTTTTGTTTAACTATTATTTCTTTCCCACATCGGCTGAAAGTTTGCCAATGACACTAGCGACACTTCTGGGCTTCTTTGAAGTTAACCGTTTCTATACCGCTTTAATATACTGGGCACTGTTCGTCTCTTCTTATTTTAATAATAATAAAAAGAGTAATAATAATAATATCATCTGTAGAGAAATCTGAGGTAGTCAAGTCAAAAATCAAGTACTGCGTCTCGATACTTCGACATCATTTGTATGGCGTTCATGGCGTTTAAAATGGTCAATTGTAACGTATATTATTTTTTATGATTAAGTTTTAGTCTGATTTATTTGTTCAAAATTTAATCATCATTCACCAAAAGATTTAGTGTGTTTTATTCTGTGTCATTTGGCAACCTAGAATGTCGTGGGTCAGATTAATTAATTAAATACAAGATAGGAAAACAAAACAAGAAAAGTCACCTCAGACATTTGAGCAATCAAGAGAAGCGGTCTGTCTGCCATAAAAGGAGGAGAGAAACAACCCAGCTTGATGGCTGAGACACATCGTGGATGGATGATTGTTATTGGTGTTACGTTACACTAATATCTACATCAAAAATTTTTACAGGACCAACTAGGATCGAACCCGTTAACTGAGGCTCAGAAGACGAGCAATCTGTTGTCTGAGTCACTGGGTCCAACGTTCAGTAATGAATCACAGAATCACCCGGCTCTCTCTAGCTTTAATAATAATAATAATAATAATAATAATAATAATAATAATAATAATAATAATAATAATAATAATAATAATAATAATAATAATAATAATAATAATAATAATAATAATAATAATAATAATAATAATAATAATAATAATAATAATAATAATAATAATAATAATAATAATAATAATAATAATAATAATAATAATAATAATAATAATAATAATAATAATAATAATAATAATAATAATAATAATAATAATAATAATAATAATAATAATAATAATAATAATAATAATAATAATAATAATAATAATAATAATAATAATAATAATAATAATAATAATAATAATAATAATAATAATAATAATAATAATAATAATAATAATAATAATAATAATAATAATAATAATAATAATAATAATAATAATAATAATAATAATAATAATAATAATAATAATAATAATAATAATAATAATAATAATAATAATAATAATAATAATAATAATAATAATAATAATAATAATAATAATAATAATAATAATAATAATAATAATAATAATAATAATAATAATAATAATAATAATAATAATAATAATAATAATAATAATAATAATAATAATAATAATAATAATAATAATAATAATAATAATAATAATAATAATAATAATAATAATAATAATAATAATAATAATAATAATAATAATAATAATAATAATAATAATAATAATAATAATAATAATAATAATAATAATAATAATAATAATAATAATAATAATAATAATAATAATAATAATAATAATAATAATAATAATAATAATAATAATAATAATAATAATAATAATAATAATAATAATAATAATATAGGCTACGGTCATGTGTGAGCTTACAGCAAGCTGCAAGCCTCTCCTCGATCTCTTTACATTTTTGCCATAGGTTTTTCAATCGTTTCCTTCTGCTGTGTCATTCTTCCGCAGATATCTTCTGCTTGCTTGCTTGCTTGCTTGTTGTTTAAAGGGGCCTAACATCGAAGGTCATCGACCCACAGATATCTTCCGCGGTTTAGCTTTTCATTTTCATTTTCCCTTGAGTCAACATTTTAAAAAAAATGATTAGATCGTGAATTTCAACTGGTGTTATGCTTCTTTCCTGTAGTTAGGTCCTCACTCAGCCAGCTAGGACGGAGTTCCCATTCTTTTCTGTATCGAGTGTATCTAACATGTTAAATTTTTCGAGCTCATTCTCTTCGAGTGCTCATGGAGGCCAACCGTGTGGTGGATGTGTTTTCTGTATATACACACAAATCCTTCCTGAAACTCGGACAGAACGTAAACCCTTATGACACTTTCTAGGGTCCTAAAATCCTCCTGAGAATCTTACTTTCCCTTTTCTTGATCAGGAGGGACCGATGACCTTCGATGTTAGGCCCCTTAAAACAACAAGCACCATCATCATCTTGATCAGGAGATCTATTTTGATCAGGCCCTTGGCGGAGTGTAGATACTGAGGACTGACCACTGTGTACTGTTTCAGTTTTGCCTTTTAGGGGATGGATCTGGATTTGTAGATATCATGGGGCATTTTAAAATACCATTTCCATTTTGTTTCGCTCTTGCTTTTAGAGCTTGTTTGTCATTAGTATAAGGAGTAAGGAACTCACCCAGGTAGGTATTTAAACTTTTCAGTTCACCGAACAGTTCCTAGTGGGCTGATTCCGTGTTATCTGACTCCATATACTCGGTGGTTTCAAAGGAGATCCGTACGATGGTCATTGCAGGTATTTTTGCAGTACTTCGATTTGTTTCATTTCCGTTTGGAGGGTGTTGAGAAGGAGCACTATAATTATCAGTGAAGCCCAGATAATCAAAAGTGGTACCACCGTTCCTCGGGCCAGTTCCCACTACAAGCTGGCTCTTGTTATGCTGCTACTTATCTTCATGTTTCCTCCGTGCTCTGAAGACATTATTATTATTATTATTATTATTATTATTATTATTATTATTATTATTATTATTATTAGTATTATTATTTATTTCCTGGCCTTTTTCCAATCATCCGTGGTTGGCACTAATGTGGATTAAGCTAGTTATAAGGCCCGATACCCTTCCTCACGCGGACCTTGTAAGAGAGATGTATTCTCTATTGTGTGTGCGTCGGTAGTGGTTCATACATAATGTGATGCGTTGTGTTTTGTATGTCGATGAAGGCGTGTGTTAAGATTATTACAAACCTTCATTCCCCGAATAGTAGGAATTCACTGTAAGCAGTTAAATCCTTGGACCGGCCGAGAATCGAACCCGGGGTCCTATGGCCGGTACTCTTTCCATTCATCCAAGGAGCCAGAATAATTGGTTCACAACATGTGAATTTCTGTTGATTGATGTGATCAGTGATTTTATCACGTATTGTGAAGAGTATGATTTTCTCTTTTCTCCCTACCTAGGGAATAGTGAAAAATTTTATTTCAGAACGAACCTTGACTCTTATTATGAGCTATAAATTTCCAGTGCTGCCGTGTATAAAACTGTTCTGTCTGAAGTGGTGAAAAACAACAGAATAGAAGAGAAGAGGCCCATATCACAGCCGTCCGCGGAATTAGTTATAAATCCTGGGCTAAAATAACATATTCTGCGGGAGAAAGAGAGAGCTTTGTTCAATATCAAGTATTTCAGTCTGTGTTCGATGAAATTCCATTATGGAATGCATGAGGATTAAATATTGCAGTCTCTGTGATTTAGAACACAGAATGTCATGCCAATGAATATAAACTAACCAAACAGAGACCAAGTCTAGGTACACGTGTCGGAGCGTGTGATCGGCATATTGGTTTTAGTGCCATAGTCTCACCTGACTAGTATTATGAATAGAGACATGCCACTAATAATTCATACATGCAACATTTGAAATACGAGTAAAGTATTACGGAAATGGGGCGTTATAGCTCTTTTGCATCGTTTATCTAGTGATAAGGCGACATCAGCTGAACCCCTGACAGTGGACATCTTGATTACACTCCAAATTGCAGAACCCAAAGACATAATATCACTAGACTTAAGAAGAACGATTAACGGAACTATTGACGGATTTGAATAACTGTTGCTGTTGTACAGGCTTTTCTTCATTTCACCCAGTTTCCTCGTCAGATCAGTGTTTGTGAAGTCGGCGGTCTAGTATGACTAACCGAGAAAACATGGTTTTTTTTGTTTACTTGGCACATCGGTACTTATGTTGTTAGGAAAGAAGCAAATGAAACGTAGAGTATGGAGTAAGATGTGGTACTTGAGATGTGGTGGTGGCTATTGCTTTAAGAAGAAGTACAACTGGGCAACCATCATTTATTAACACTAATAAGATTGAAAAAGTGGAAAGGGCCCGACGCTTCGTAAAATGAAAGTATCGGCCAAAGACAAGGGCCACGAGGGGCCGCGAAATCGAAAGACTGCCTAGGCCTCACAATCCTAATATCGTCGGGGTCGGAAAAGAACAGGAGTTGACCAAGGGAGATCATATACGAGAGATGAATGTAAGGAGGCTGGCACACATAATTGGAAGCAATGCCAGGACTCAGCTAAGGGTCCCTTGGTCACCAAACCACGCTCTTTAACGATGCATTCTGTTGGTGCTATATTTTTTTACCGTCGTACTAACACATTGAAGGTTTATGGTGACTGAAGGATGGGAAAGTGCTATGATTGGGATGGTAGCGTCCATGGCCTTAATTAGGACACAGCCTGGTATGAAAATGGGAAACAACGGAGAGACCATCTTCGGTGCTGTCGACGGTGGAATTCGAACCCACCATCTCACGAATACAAGCTCACAGCTGCGCGGCCTAATTTGCACGGCCAACCCGTCCAACTAGCTCTTAGTTTCTCTGGATTGCTGTATTTCAAGGTAACTGGGTATCGAGAGAGGCTGCCTCTGTGACCGGGTCCACTTGGTAGGGATACTTTTAGGAGAGTGGTTTTCTTTCTCTCTGTTCACTGAGACTGACCTCTCTCTTCAGGAGCATCCCCTGAGGGTTATACTGTCCCTGTTTGGTCCTTAGGTAGAGCCGCTTCACACTAGGCGACAGGAATCGGCGACCAGAATCGGCTACAGAGCAGCTCAGGTGAATTCCGCGTCGCGATGCGCTACGTAATCGCCTTCCCCGGCCCAGTGCCAGTTTTCATCATGAGTTCTCAGGCAGAGTAGTGTCTCTTGCTGCTCTTGCTTTTGTCGAAAAGAATGGACAGCTTCGTAAGTATTATTCACGTCCTATGTTGAAAGATCGTTTGAAAAAAGTTTTTTCCATAAACTATCCAAGGTTTTTTAGTTACTGGTACTTCATTTTTCTCTGTAGACTACTGACAAGTCGATACTGTAGAATTGTTCGTACACACAACCGCATTCTGAAAATAATAGATTCCCTTCAACCCTCATTTTTAAAGTAAAATCAAAAACGCATGCAACAAGGTGCCTTAAATATTGCTCTCTGCACAACTTAGTTAATAATAAAAAAAACTGCCTGCCCTTGTGTTGATTAAATTATTAATTTCTTGTTCTGCCTGCCTTTCCCAATCAGCTGAGTTCGGCACCTTACGTAGTATGTGGGATCCGACCCAATTTTACGGAGCGATGAATTCACTATTCAATGTATCTGTTATGGTTGGTAGTGTGGTGTGTTGCGTGTATAGACGAACAAAAGTACCCAGTCTCCGAGGTAGTGGCATTAACCGTACGAGATTAAAATCCCCGACCGAGCAAACGGCCACGCGGTTTGGGCCACGTAGCTATCATCTTGCGTTCGGGAGATAGTGAGTTCGAACTCCACTGTCGGCAGTCCTGAAGATGGTTTTCCGTGGTTTCCCATTTTACACCAGGCAAATGATGGGGATGTACTTTAATTAAGGACAAGATGACTTGCTTTTCACTCTTATCCCTTCCCTACACCCTCGTCACCATAAGACGTATCTGTGTAGGTGCTACCAAAAGTAAATTGTAAAAATCCCCGACTTGTTCGGGAATCGAACGCAGGACCCTCTGGATCGGAGGGCGTTTTGCTGAGCATATAGCCAAACGAATCGGACAGAAAAATCTCGATTACATTGACCATTTACTAAAAGTGATGTCGCTTATATTTGCAATAGGCTACTTTAATTACAAAGCTCGTTTCTTTACTGAGATGTTCCTTCTTTAAAGTCGCTGAAAAACTGTGTCATTACTTCATACTCTGTATTTCTCTTCTCAGCTGCATTACTATAGCCTACTCGTCACAGATGAAGTTCCAGGTGGACACACATGGTCACCGATGGGAAAGTGGTACTTCTTCAGTCTGAAATGAAGCTGTTGTTTACGACTAGTGACGAGATCTCTAACAATTTTAGAGAACATGTCCGAAAATATAATAATGTAGGCCTATGCCATTCGTATCCTGTTTTAATTGTTGCGCTACTACCAAGTAATGAGCCATGCTGTTTCAATAGTCATGATTTTACTCAACACATTCCTTTATACGTAAAGGAAACATGGAAACAATTGCCATAGCTAATTATAGATATAATTTTCATAGGCGAGTGCTTTAAGAGGGGCTGCCTGGCCGAAGCGGTAAAGGCGTACTCGGTTCGCCCGGAAGGACGTGGGTTCGAATCCCCGTCAGAAAGTCGTGAAATTTAAGAAACGAGAATTCCACTTCCGGAGGTGCATATGGCCCTGAGGTTCACTACACCAAAAATGAGTACCAAGTTAATTCCCGGGGGCAAAGGTGGCCTGGCGTTAAACTAACCACTCTACCCCATCACGTGCCGAGGTTAACAATGGTAGAAGCCTTTACCTTCCACTCCTTCAAGGGCTTTCATGGCCTGTACGGAGGTGACTTTGCTTTGCTTTTGCTTTTCAGTGACTAAAGAACATTGTATGGTGCTAATCACTAGTTGGTGAGTCTTCCTTTTAAATGGTTTACTTGATGAGTACTTTCCATACGTGATCTTCTATAAGACAATCAGCCAGTAAAAATGGGGAGAAAAAGTAGCTCTGAAAGGAAATCGTCCTCAATAGGAGTTGGCAATGCGTATCTTTCAGCCTTGTACAGATAAACGATGTTATAATAATGCTACATGTTCAAAACTTTCTGCTGTATTTGAATCTATTGATGGAGCTCCACTATTCCGTAGACACATTGCGTTACATGTGACCGATGATAGCTTCAACAATGGTGATTTTGATATTATACACTATTATCCTGCGTATTATACCTTCCCGTCCTATTTTTAATGCTAGAAAATTCACACAGTAGATACTCGTGCATTACTAGTGCCATATGGTAGGCGACCAGTTAAAATATGTATGAGATTTGGTCAATTAATAAAACACTCGTACATTTATCGCAGCTGCATGGAAAAGCATAGTATCATGGATAGGTTGTTGGATTTAGAAAACGGGAGATTGAGTTATAACATAAAGAGCTTACGTTCTTATAGCAACTTACAGATAACGCTACTGACATGGTATACATATATGACGAACACTGGTTGCATTGATGATGATAATTCATTGGCCACATCTTGCAACATAATATCTCTCTTACCAAAAAGGGAAAATCGCGAAAAAGAAAGGCCGAGGACGACCGTGGAATTATTTCCTTTAAGATTTGGCACAGAGCCTTCATTACTGTTCCTATTATCAGATGAAACGAGGAGCTGAGAACAGAGAACATGGGTTGCGTAAACAAGGCATTGCCTTCAGACACATGATGATGATGACGACGATGATGACGATGATGATGATGATGATGATGACGATGACGACTAATTCCAGGGAGACCCCACCCAAAATCATAAGCATGTTAAGAATATAACGTAGTTGACAACACTGCAAGTGGCTGACTATACAGCTAAGAGCTCGCAGCACTGCATGCATGTTTTGACGACTTTGCTCGTAATTACAGCTCAGAACGTGATTAGTCTGAGTCACATATCCTCTAACTTAAAGAAACATTCGCATTACCAACCGTGTTTATTGATTACGTCTAGACGAATGCAACGTGGCATGATTCAATTCTTCTGCACAGAAGGCATTTTGACCGGAAAAACAGTCACGAACTTGTACAGGTGCTCGAACGTTGGGTGTGGCTATCTGTATACTCTCCCAAACTATCATCAGTATGCTTTAAATACAGCTCTTTTGGTTCACACTTGCTTGGCTTGCCGTCGACTTAATTTAACGTCGTTAATTTTTGGACAGTTATTTTGTAGATATATTTAAGAAACGCCACGGGGTTTTAATGAGATCTGATAAGTAATATTAGTTACATGAACTCCAGATAGACTTCTGATCATGAATCTTTGAAAATGTACCAACAACTGCCCTACATTTTGGAAGTGACTTGAAAGATACATGTTACTACCTGTGGTGCGCATTGTATTCAGTCAATTCCAGTTACCTCCAAATTTGAATGAAGGAAATATATCAGGAATTAAAGTTACGAACTTATGACTAGTACACCCACTTTAAGTATGAAAATTTTCTTCTCAAGAATATAATGAATAAGGATGTGACTTTTGGGTACAACATCATAATCTCAGGAGATTTTAGTCACGTCTTATGTTATATCCCACAAATCAACCGCAGCGTCAGTTCAAATGTACACATGTTCACGCGGTTGTCCCGTTTATTCCCCATACTCAAAATATTTCACCTAAGCAAAAGCATGCGAGCAAAAACGCTTGGACATTTATTAATAGAAATTGATTACCATTATGTTGATGAAGAAATGTAAGCTTACCGTCTTACATAAATACTCAAACTGAAATACATGGCAGCCACGCTAAAATAAATGTCATGCTTTTCATAAAGAGCTACTTTCGCCTATAAGTCATCATTGTAACGAAATCGATGACAAAGTTTAAGAACTGACATCTATGGGAATAATTTCATTACTGAAGGAGAAATTGACAACCAAATATCTAGACAGCTTTCAGAAATGAATGCTATCTCACATCCTTCGTTTAAATTGAAGACTCTATTGTGTTGCTGTTCAGAAATCTGTATGTTACACAACATCAGTTGAATGGTAATCTGTTTATGATAGTTTCTTGGGCTTCGAAATTATTACTGGTATTATTGAAGAAAATTCTACTTCCCCGCATTGTTCTAACACCATTGGATTGTTCCGCTCTTTTCGTTCAATGGGAGGCGTTTTCCAGTACGTTTGGGTTCTTGCATCTCTTTAAATAAAGCTCAAGGTTAATCAGTAGACCAAGGAGGATTTATGTACCTCCAAGTGTGTTCCGTCATGGGGAGCTAGACGTCCTAGACATGAAACAGAACGAATAGGCACGAGAACTGCAAATGCCGTATTGAAGAAAGTGTTGTAGATTTGCTGGAACGAATGCTACGCAGCAGTTCTGGTCCTTTAGTAGTAAACAACGCTATTAGTTTGGCGTCTTTTATGGTTTTCAGAGATGCCAAAGTGCCGGAATTTTGTCCTTTATATGTTTTCTTAGGTGCAGGAACACCGGGCTGGTGAATTTGATCACCTCCAAAACCAGCGGATTGATCCATGATCGAACCCGTCAACGTGGACTCAAAAAAAAAAAAAAAAAACAGTAGTCCACCGTTTATGCTACTCAGCCTGGCAGTCCTTGTTTCTTGCATTCGGGAGATAGTAGGCTCAAACGCCACTGTCGGCAGCCCTGAAGATGTTTCTTTCCGTGGTTTCCCATTTTCACACCAGGAAAATGCTGGGACTGTACGTTAATTAAGGCCACGGTCCTATTCCATCGTCGCCATAAGACTTGTCTGTACTAGTGTGACGTAAAGCAAAGCAAAGTCACCTCCGTACAGGCCATGAAGGCTCTTGGAGGAGTGAAAGATAAAGGCTCCCACCATTGTTACCCTCAGCACGTGATGGGGGTAGAGTGATTAGTTCTACGCCCAGCCGCCTTTGCCCCCAGGAATTCACCTTGTACTCATTTTTGGTGTAGGCTGAGTGAACCTCAGGGCCATGTGCACCTGCGGAAGTGGAAATCTCGTTTCTTAAATTTTACGACTTCCTGACGGGGAATCGAACCCACGTCCTTCCGGGAGAGCCGAGCACGCCCCTACCGCCTCGGCCAGGCAGCCCCTAGAAGATTAAGAACACTAGCGCATAAAACAAAACCTGAAGTTATTGATCTGATTGACATAAGTACACATTTAATTATTATTCAGCAGTTAATTATGGAGATATTCAATTCTGCTCATTTAGCACCTGACACTATTTGTTAAAATACAAATTTGTTCCCTATTATCTACCATTCACTTCATTCTCTAGTTGCAGTAGGCTTTGAACGCGCTCCTGAATCAAAGTGCAGGGTGTCACGATTTTAACACGAGTAAGGCAGCAGAAGGTGGGTCGCCGGTGGGGTTGTGGGTGAGGGGGGTGTAGCCCCGTGCACAGGCTTGACGTAATGGCTCGCAAAAACTGATTTTATGGTGCAGGTCGGTAGACATCATAAAAAGCATGTTGGTTCCTTGGACACGAGCTGATGGAATGGAGATGAAACTCAACGTTTGCTAGCCAGGGGACATAACCCTTTAAAGAGATGTCCGTGGTTACGACGGACGCTTTATGATAAACTGCTTCCTTACATCCAAACCCTCATATTTAGAAGCAAGAAAAGGGTTATCCTCTTCCAGATAACTTCGCTGAAAGTATCTTGTCCAGTATGTCTAAGACTCTCTTGCTGATAGAACTTTCTCGATCATTGGTTCTTTTTTTTCTACTGAAAGTATTCATATATTAAAAGATTATGTTATGCTAGTATGTATTACAGTTCAGGTGGGTGTAGAAAATGGGATAAAGTGACATTCACATTTCTTCTTTATAAATATGTCCCATCACATTCAGTATAACAGCGTTAGTAATTTATTCACCAGCGGACATGAATCCTATCAGCCAGCTTCCTCTTTCCTTTCTCTGTCCGAGTCCATGTTCTCCTATAAAATTACCTTCTCTTTCTTTAGCTACCTTGTTCATTCGAGTCTGGCATCGCCATTAGGATTTCGTCTCGTTTTACCTATTACATTGCATCATCTCTCGCTGCATTTTATTTCATTCATCTGTTGAAGAAGTAGGCACACAGTACTACAGTAATGTTCATTCTTCACATTGTTCGTAGCGTTTTTCCGAAGTCAGTACAAAGTCGAATACTTTACACGTCATTCTCCACTTAGTCCAGTTAAGGGCATCATCAGGTCTTATACTGACGATCTTCACGTCCTCCTTCAGGCGATCAAGCCAACTTTTCTTGGGACAGCCACGTGGTCAATTTCCTCCTAGGTTGTACTGGACAGCTGTCTTAGTAATTGATCGATCGCCTCTTCTCATGATATGTCCGTATCATCTGAAGCGAGTTTCTCGCATCCTGTATGAAACTCGTGCAACAGCGATCTGACGTCGAATTGCGTATTGATGTTCATTATCTATAGAAATATTATAGAGAAACAAAGTTAGTTCCTTAGTTTGTAATTTGTGTGTCTGTGAAGGATCTCGGGAATCTCTCAACAAATTTCCCTAATTATCTAATTATGCTAGTGTATCAGGGGAGCAAGTAGTTATAGAAAAGTACAGCAAGTCGTATAAATTGCGCATCCGAGACCCTTAAAAGTGCAGTGAATATGTTTCCATAACTGTGAGCCTTATTATATATCAATCCCACCAAGTGAACACAAAAGTTCATATGAATTTTCTTTCTAACTCTTGCAGATTTTCAGCAAAAAGTTCCTTTCTGCATTTCGGCGCATGACCCATTTTTTCAGAAATTTCTCATCACATAAAAATGAATTTTTGCTAATACATAGTGATACTAATGATAAATCTATTGAGTTACTCCTAACTCCCATCTTGCAGTTGTACGGATTTTACAGATACATTTTTGATGAAAAATGTACTAAAATTGCTTACTAGAGAAAAAGATCCCTTAACATTTCATATACAGTAATGACTTCTTGAAACAAACTCAGTGTACATACAAGGCATCACCATTAACAGCATATCAAATTTGATATGTGTGGGGCTAACGGTTCCAGAGAAAACGGGTCACAAAGTATGGCAATTTAACATTGTTATTATAGGGGCTAACATCTCCCCTTAACCGATAAGAACCACAATAAGGGGTTGTATCGAAACAGGAGCATACATGTAGGATTTAGGATTCATTCAAGAAAAATGCTCAGACATTTTCTTGGTCATTCTCACTTTGTCAGATAATTACGCTTTAAGGTGTTAAAGGGGTATTGAAGGAATCACATGTCGAGCGTTGTACAACTGGGTGGATTAGAATTAAAATCATTACTGGTACACATTATTGGTGCAAGTTATGATTTTTCAGTCCGGAAGAGAAAATTATTACGAACACTGAAAGAAAATATGGATCACTCCAAAGGAAATATACAACTGGGACCCTAAGAAGACAATGCACACTCTAGTCTTGTAACAGTAAAAAGTGATGTTGTCTGGCCACGGGAAGTGATACACTAAGTAATGTAGAGGCTGAGAAGAGAGATAAAACGTAACAGGGACCGCTGACCTAGATATTAGGACTCTTAAAACGACAATTATCAGGATCGATATGTGACAGAGAGGTTGAAGAAAGGAAAGTTATTATTAGACTGTTCGCTATTGTTTTCAACAGTGTTCAGATCCTATTTCTACTTCTGACTTCAGTGTGCCGGGCTGAGTGGCACAGACGGTTGAGGCGCTGACCTTCTGACCCCAACTTGGAAGGTTCGATCCAGGCTCAGTCCGGTTGTATTTGAAGATGCTCAAACACGTCATCCTCGTGTCAGTCGATTTACTGGCACTTAAAAAAACTCCCCCGGGACTAAATTCCGGCACCTCGGCTTCTCCGAAAAGCGAAGTAGTTAGTGTTACGTTATGCCAATAACATTATTATTATTATTATTATTATTATTATTATTATTATTATTATTATTATTATTATTATTATTATTATTATTATTATTGACTTCTGTGTAGCTGGAACAGCCAGTATTGCCAGTAATTAATAATAACTAGCTTATCCGCGCAGAATATGTGCGCACAATGTGGTATACGATTAGAAAAATAATTTGTAAAAGAAGCAGGGCACCTAAATATTCCTATGTAGTTAGAAAATTTTCGTCTTACAGTCACCTTCTTTTACTTTCTAATTCATCTGAGGAAGCGAACCACATTTGAATTCATATTCCATATATTAGTTCATAGGTCACCGTGAAATTTCTCTGAACGCACAGTGGGTTATTTAATCACTTGTTGATACAACAGATAGTGAGCTAAATGATTTCACTCGTGCAAGTCCTACGTAACGTCACCCATGGCTGCATTATGGTTTTTAGAGAATTAAGACAGTTTTAAGCCGATCTTGTGAACTATGGGTAGCCTGCTTGACTCTCTCCCTGGGGCTCCAGGTTCAATACCCGCTTAGGGCAGTAATTTTTACCTGGATTTGAGGACTGGTTCGAGGTCCACAGAAACGAAGTGATTACTTACATTAGCTATCTGACGGTAAGATAGCGGCCCCGATCTAGGAAGCCAAGAATAACGACCGAGATGAATAGTCATGATGACTACCCTCGTAATCTATAAGACTTTGAATTGAGCAGCGGTCGCTTAGTAGATCATTACCCATCTGGGATGTAGTGCTATGAGGATGGGGTTTCGTATAGTGCACCATGGACATAATGAAGGGGGAAAGTTATCACCTTAATTATGAAAATATGTCGAAAATGAGCATTAGATCAAAACTTTATTTACGTATCTTCCTAAAATGAACTGAGAATTTTTACTTTGTAGCAACACTACGGTGCAGCGTCGTTGGTTTAACAATTATTTCCACTTCACTTTAATATTACCTGAATATATTATGAATGTGAATCTACTGAAAGAAATGGTTCCTTCCAGTTCTCTTGTCACTCCACGTATAGCTTCATTCAGCATGGTGACTCAGCAACTAAGGGAATACCTTTTTTTTTTTTTTTTTTTTTTGAGTTTTACGCTCAAGCTAACAAGCTGGAAGTAATGACGGTGCGGTGTAAAAAGCTATAGCAATACTGGGAGTTATTTATAGAATTCATTGTGCGATTTCTAACGGCGCAGGAACGTTCTCATATGCAATATTCGATTTTTCTATTTGAATACCCAGAGCGAGTAATTTTTAATTTGACGAGTCAGGTTGCTTACAGACCGACAGGACGATAGGAGCAGACGTAGTGTGTGTGCCTGTATTATTCTGCATCTGAAGTATTCCATTTTATTTTAATATGAACAACGTTACGTAGAATATATGTCACCAATCCTACGGAAATCATATTGAAAGTTCCTTACACTGAAAGGCATAAAAATTCTGCTCTTGGTAATCGTAGAGAAGTTAAGCAATAAATATTTCTCTAGAAAATTATTAAATGATGTAGTAAAACACGTTTACTAGGGTAAACTTAAACTCGAAAGTGATTAACACAACCATTCTACCATTCCCTGCCGTCCTTCAAAGAAGTTTACCACTGATAATATGTGAAAACATTAATAAAATAACACTATAAATTACACTGATTTATAATTTTTACATATTTGTTTTCATGTAACTGATTTATGAAGCTATTATTGTTGGGACATCAGCCCATTGTTTGGTTTGATGCAGCCCTCCACGCCACCCCATCCTGTGCGTAACTATTACATCCTACATCTACTCTAATCTGCTTGTCATATTCATACCTTGGTCTACCCCTACCGTGTTTACCACCCACACTTTCTTCCTTCCTTTCTTAAGAAATGCTTTCCTTGTTTGTGCTTGGATGCATTTATATCCTCCTTACTTCTGCGATACTTAGTCATTTTACTACCCAAGTAACAATATTCATCTACTTCCTTTAAGACTTAATTTCCTAATTTAATATTACCTGCATCACCTGACTTCGTTCGACTGCATTCCATTATTTTTGGTTTGGACATATTTTTATCTTGTACTTTTCACCCACGACTCCGTCCACACCATTCAGGAATTTTCCTAGATCTTCCGCAGTCTCCGATAAAATAACGATATCATCGGGCAAATCTCACTGTTTGGATTTCCTCTCCTTGGATTGTGATTCACTTTCCAAATTCCTTTTCGATTTCCTTTACGGCCTGTTCTATATAAACACTGTAAAGGAGGGGGTTAAACTGTAGCCTTGCCTCACTCCTTTCTGCAGACTGATTTTTATACAGATTGTATATAGGTCTTCGTTCTCAGAATCTGATCCCGATCACCTAAACAAGCTCAAATAGCTTGGTCCAATCAATATTATCGAATGCCTTTTCTAGACCTACGAACCCCATATACGTGGGTTTGTGTTTATTAATTCGATCCTCTAAGATCAGACGTAAAATCAGGACTGCTTCACGTGTTGCTACATTTCTTCTGAAGCGAAATTGGTATTTTCCCAACTCAGTTTCAAATTTTCTTTCCACTCTTCTGTAAATAATACGTATTAAAACTTTGCAAGCGTGAGATACTAAACTAATGGTGCGGCAGTTTTCACATTTGTCAGCACCAATTTTCTTCGGAATAGGTATAACAACATTCTGCCGAAAATTTCTCCTCGCACGCCATATCGTAGCCATAAAATCGAATACAACAACAAGGTGTGATATTATGTTTTCCGTTCATTAAATGACTGTTTTGGTTAATAGGTATACTCTGAACGCACTCAGGCCAAAATTGTGGAAGATATTGCAAATCTATATAAATAAAATCGTAACGACCGTGTGTCTGTACATTGGCTATTTTGGCAAAATTTCCGTACAGTTATCCGTTTCAGGTGTAATAATGACCATCCGCATAATTCTTAGCTTTGGTGTCTGTCTGTTTGTATGTTTGTCTGTTTGTCTATAAGTTGAACCTACTGGATATATTTCTACCAAACTTCATATTTAGAATCCGCATGTCGTTGGGTAGGTTTTAGGGCCATTATTGTTTCTAAATCCGTGAAATGACTGCGGGTTTATACGAAAATGAAACCGTGATGTTGCACTCCCGTAAAATATACACAGCCGAACTTAATGGAAATGTGCCTGCTTTAATGGAGATCAATTTCTGAACCTTTTTTCTCATATCCATCATTTCGATACGAGGATTAATAAGATATCATTAACGGACCGTTTTTTCGACACAAGTCCCACCGGACTTAACTCAAGAGCGGTTGCGTGTAAAGCCTATTTCTTATAACTTGAAAACTACTGGAGATATTTCAACCAAACTTAATATTTAGCACCCACTTGTCCAAAGGTAGCTTTTTAGTTCACTACTATGTCAAATTCCCGAAATGGATTTGGGGTTTATTGGGAACCGAAACAGTGATTTTACTCTCCCCCAATATATACAAGACCTGCCTGATTGGAAGTCGATCAATCTTCATTAAATCCATTTCTAAAAATTTTCTTCTCATATGCATTTTTTTCGATAGCAGGAATAATAAGGTAGATATCACGGACGGTCGGTTTTGTAGGCAAAGTCCAGCCGACCTAGCCCAAAAGGTGTTGTACGTGGAGCAGATTCCTTATCTATCCATATAAATAAAATCGTAACGACCGTGTGTCCGTGCATTGACTATTATGGTGAAATTTTTGTACACCCCCCTCGCCAAAAATCAAGATATAATCTGCCAGACGAGCCAGAAAATTGAAATTAAGTGAAATTATGCGATTTAACCTGTACCGACGGTAAACTTCGAATATCTTTACATTTTTCACATTTTATCCCCGAAGAACATCGAAGTATGGAGGTAATTTTAATGACGGTGTAGACCTTCGTTTCGAGGTATTTTGCGGCTAAACGGTCAGTCGTATCAGAAAACGGATGGCCCAATCTCAGTTCAATTTGGAGTGATCTACAACTTCGGTCTTTTGACGTTTTGTCGTATCACTATTCCTTAGTCTCAATTTCTCGATTATATCAACATTTTGCTCTTTGTGCACGTATAATTCGTATTTAGAATAACTTATATGAAAGAAAGAATCTTCTGATTCTAAACTAATATTGGTACGCGCAGTATCCATACGTGAGCCAAATTCTATGTATAGAACTGTCACATTCGTACCCAAAAGTAAAGCACTGTGAGACAACCTTACGAAAATTTCACCCTATTCAACATTTTAACTAAATTTTACCCATAAATATATGAGACAGGAGAAAATATCTTAGGACCAGCCATTTAGGCCGCTAAATGGGCAGCAGTTAATCTGCAAATGAAGGTTTGCAATATTGTAAACAAGCATATACTCCGTATGTCGATCTATATATATTCATGTCCGACCCCGCGGTGTAGGGGGCAACGCGTCCGCCTGTCACCCGGCGGCCCCGTGATCGATTCCCGTCTGGGTCAGGGGTTTATAATTGTAAATGATTAATATACCTGGCCTGGGGCTCACATTCAACACTCTACACTTCCTCCATTCCAAACACGCACGTTCATATCACATGGTGCAAGTAGGGGCAAAAGATCCCTATAGGTCGACGCCCCGAACAAATAGCATTTAAATAAATAAATAAATAAATAAATAAATAAATAAATAAATAAATAAATAAATAAATAAATAAATAAATAAATAAATAAATAAATAAATAAATAAATAAATAAATAAATAAATAAATATTCATTGACGTTGATTTGTAGCTACGTATAAAGTGTGTTTTTGCCATTATAATTAATATTTTACATCGATAGTGACTCTCAGCAGAATGGCGCCTACCATTGTAATTGTAATCCACATCGATTTCGACTGGCAGTAGGAATGGGATCCTTCTCCGACTCCTTTGTAACCAGCATTAGTAAAGACGGACTCCCTTCTCGATCTGACTGGAAGAACTCAAGGGAGCATGCAACTATGTTCAAAACTCCCCTAACCGATTGTGTTTGGGAGTAGGCAAGTGTGCCTGCCATTATACACAAATTTACCAATCTAAAATGTAACTGGCATTAGGCATAGTTATCCTGCTATTATGATAGAAGCTTACTAACTCGGTGTGACTGCCATTAAGGTAAGGGGTCTATAATTATAATGATAACAGCACAACTCAATTTTGACTGGAAGTAGGGAAGGTGCCTGCTATTATAATATAAACTCCTGACATGTAATCTCTCTGGATGTAGGAAAAGGCGCCTGCCGTTGTAACGAAAACTCCCCAAATCAATTGTGACGGCGCAGTAGGTAATGGAGCCTCCCATTATAATGAAAATTTTTGCTACTCGATTGTGAATGGCGGTAGGCAAGTTAGCCAGCCGTGATCATTACAACTCCGCAACTCACACCTTACATTCGAAACAACGTATGGGAACCTCCCCTTGCTGTTTCTGGATAACGCTAAGAGGCATGCAGTTTTAAAAATTCGTATTCACTGCTTGTACAGTAATTTTCTTCGATAACCGTATGCGGTGTAGAATACCGTAGTGAAGCACGGGTAAATTTGCTAGTTATAAGAAAAAAGTGCTTCTACACATTATGAATAGTATAAAATATCAAAATTAAAACGGAAATTCAAATTTAATAAAGGAAAATCTGAATATTGGCACTAAAATAGACTTAAAATGAAAAAAAGGGCTAACGTTAAAATAGGCATTCTTATACATTATAAAAATGCTTTGTATAGACCTAAACCTTCATGAAACATGTAAATTTAAAAGGTGACGCATGTATATGTTAAGGAAAAAATAGGTATCTGCGTAAAACCCGCTGTCTAGTGATAAGATATCGTTGCGCCTCTTCGAATATTTGTAAGGTAAAATTTTACACAAAACAATATGATATCCAGTGACACGACTTCAACATATACAGGTATTCTTCTTCTTCTTCTTCTTCTTCTTCGTTTTGCCTCATGACTGAGGCGTCGTGACTATCATAATATTCAGCCCTCTAGCCGATGAACCATACTCCGCCATTCTTCCCTATCTAAAGCTTTCAATCTGGTTACTCTGAGAGAACACTGTAGGGGGTCGTTCACCATGTCAATCCATCGCGTTGGTATTCGTCCTCGTTGTCTGGTTCCCTGGACTTTGCCCTCAACAATCAGCTTTTGTAGACTACCATCTCGGCGCATTATATGTCCAAAGTAGCGTACAATTCGTTGAGAGACCTTACACGATAGACGAACTTTTATCTGAAGTTGGTTCAGGATTGATGTGTTCGTGCGAAGAGCTGTCCAAGGAATCCTTAACATTTTCCTCCAGCACCACATTTCAAAGCTTTCTATCCGTTCACGATCACGTTTGAGGATGGTCCACGTCTCTGCGCCATACAAGAAGACTGAGAAGACTAGAGATTCAACGAGCTTCTTTTTTGTCTTAATGGTGATGTTGTTATCTTTCCAGATCTTCCGCAGACGGATCATTGCTACCTTTGCTATTTCAATTCTGCGCTTTATTTCATCTTTGGAACCACCAGAATTGGATAGTAAGGAGCCTAGGTATACATACTGATGTACAACTTCACACCCTGCAATCTGTTTGATTTGTGGACTGTTGTTGTTCTTACGATCAACAATCATGACTTTGGTTTTCTGTCGATTTAGGCGTAATCCAATTTCTAGGCTTGCTTCCTCTACTCTCTTGATCAGCTCTGTCAACTCCTCTTCAGATGATGCTATCAAGGTGGTGTCATCAGCAAATCTCAGATTGTTGATCTTGCATCCCCCAATGGAAAACCCTTTGTCCCAGCCTTCTAATGCAGTTCTCATTGCATATTCACCATAGATATTGAAAAGTAACGGTGACAGGATACATCCCTGGCGAACTCCAGCCCTTGTACGAAACTGCTGAGACTGTTTGTTTTGAATCTTCACAGTGGCTGTATTTTCCTTATACAAGGACTTGAGGAGATCAATTAAATGGAGTGGCAAACCCATGTCATCCAAAATTTTCCAAAGATGGTTCCATTTGACAGTATCAAAGGCCTTTTGGTAGTCAATAAAGCACAGATATACCGGAACATTGAATTCTCTAGCCTTTTCTATGATTTGTCTTAAGCTTAAGATTTGTTCTCGAGTACCTTTTCCTTTCATAAATCCAGTCTGGACTTCAGGAATTTGATACTCTAGAAATGCCCGGAGTCTCTTGTGCAGGATATGAAGCATAGCTTTACTGGCATGTGAAATCAAAGCAATTAAGCGATAATTTTCACATTTTTTCCTCGATCCTTTCTTGTGGATTGGGACAAAGATTGACTGTACCCATTCCTCGGGCCATCTTCTAGAATTCCATATTGCTTGGCAGATTTTCAACAGCATTTCAATTCCAGCACCGTCTGTAGCTTTCAAGACTTCTGCACTTATTCCATCAGGTCCACACGCTTTTCCAGTTCTCAGCATTTTCAAAGCCATTTCTACTTCATCTCGGAGGATGTCAGGCTCAGGATCTGACTGCTTGTCTATCTTCACTTGGTCTTGTGCATTACATTGTTCACTGTATAGATCCTGGCAGTATAATCTCCATGTTTCCAGAACATTCTCTATATCCATAACATCATCCCCTTTGAGTTCTGTATATTCCAGGAATATGGCTTGAATTCTCGAGTGATTATTCTAATTTTGTCAAAAAGATCCTTGCTGTGGTTTTGATTTGCATGGTTTTCAATCTCAAAACAAATGTTACTAAGGAAATTATTCTTATCTCTTCTACAAGAAGACTGAATCCTTCTATCAAGATCAGACATTTGCTCTCTTTTTTCTTTAGTGTTAATGCCAGATTTTTTAAGGCACCTTCTTTCTTCTACAAGTTGAAGGCTCAAGTCATAGATCCACTGTTGCCTTCTAGTATCTGGTACTCGAGATTCATTCAAAGAGGACTCTATCCAGTTTTTTGTCACATTCCACAGCCCTTCTGCAGTTGTTATTGGATCCTGTAATATGGAGGCTCTTCGCGCCAATGATTCCTTCAAAGACGACATATTAACTACTTGTGGTATCCTGTGTGATCTTTTAACTGGTGTTTGAAGTTTTATTCTTATTTCTGTTCTAAGAAGCTGATGATCACTGCCACATACTGCACCTGGACAAGTTTTGGTGTCCATTACAGAAGACCTCCATCTTGAACTGATCAAGATGTAGTCAATCTGATTTTTATATTGACCATCAGGCGATGTCCATGTGTACATGTGCCGTATGTGATGCTTGAAGACTGTATTAGTTATAGTGAACCTGTTTTTAATTGCAAACTCAAGAAGCCTGTTCCCCCGTTCATTTCTTTCTCCAATTCCGTATCTTCCTATCGATGTTCTGACATGCTCATCATGTTGTGTTGAACCAATTTTGGCATTGAAGTCTCCCATAACAATAGTTATTTCTCTGCTTGGAAAAGCTGAAACAGTAGCATCAAGATCTTGATAGAAGCGGTCGATTATTTCATCAGATGCATCCGCTGTTGGGGCATAAACCTGAATGATGTACAGAAAATAGGAAGAAGCGCTGATTAATGAATTTCATTCTCATCTACTGGTAATACATTGTTAAGAATATCAGTTTTCGTCCATGTAGCTGATTGTATTGTATACATTATATAGTATTCACTAGAATTCTCAGAAATGAAATCATTCCATATCTTGCAGATTTTACTCAAAGAATTTTCCTTTTTCCCATAATTTTTTTTCTGCATCACTTATATAATGTTGTAATTGCCACCACTAAATTGTATGTTTATTCTAAACCGTTTTTCTGATTGGTAGGTAAGAAAATTCCCAGGCAGTATATTTTCAGTTCTGGACACCACCACCATCATCATCATTAGTCAATTCTATCAACATGATCTGGCCTCTTCAAGTTGTAACTTCTAGTAATTCTTTCTACATTTTTGCAGGTGTAAATGTATTGATTCTGTGCCAGTGAACTTTTTTGATCTTCCATATGTAGTTCATGGGCTAATTTGGACTCTTCAGTAACAATTTCGTCCACCTGTTACCCTTCCTGTGACCATCATGGCCGGCTCACTGTGACTTTAAAGTAGTTGTTCTCTTCACAGCGTCCTTAAACTCTGTGACCGATCTAATGTATGCTGACCTCTTTCTATCTTTCTGTGTAAAACCAAGCGTTGACCTGTCCATATGCCTTTGGGCTGTTCTGAGTTTTTCTTTTTTTTAAGCTCTTTATGTCCAGGATTCTCAGTCGTAAGTCAGCGCAGGGAGAATGCTCCGATCAAAACATGTTTTCTTCAGATTAGCAGGCATGCTTGATCCGAAGCTTGCTGAGTGCCTTTCAAATGCTTGCCAGCCCAGCTTTTGAATCAATATTTTTCAGCATTATATTTCCCTTCATATTTCCAAGCTGGCCAAGCTGGATATATTTACAGAACTTCCCAAGTGATGATTTTTTGATCTGTACACCATGTGTTGTGACCTACTTTTTGGATATAACTCCAGTTTTGGACAGTTTTATTCTCATGTCATTTGACGGTTATCGATATATTTCAATAACATATGCTCATCAACAAATGTAACATGTTTTATTGTCTGTCTGTTAGGTCATCAGCCCAGAGGCTGGTTGAATCCTCAAATAGCACCACCAAAGGTTATGCGGTTATAAGGAAACCGCAAAAACCAATGGCAGCACCAAAATGAGGCGTACTAGGCAATACGAGGAGTGAGGTAGTTTGCCATTGCTTTCCTCACTGGGTCAGAAAGTGCTATTGCAGCACGACTGACCCTATGAGCAACACCTTTCATAACACTCAGATGCACTAGTCGTGCTCTGAATGTCATTACTTAGCACCACCCATACCCCAGCAACTTCCATATTGTCACAGCCATGGATGAGACTGGGACTTCGGTGAAAGCTACACTTTACTCTGGCCTGTGCCAAGAGATGGATACAAAAGTACTATATCCATCAAGAAATGGCAGCAGGCAAACATGTTTTATTACATGAATGGTAAAATGAACCTCGTCTAATACTGCCTTAATTAGACCAGGATAACATATTCAATAGTACCAACTTATTCTCTTTCCCGACGCAGTGCTCCTGTCCTGGAAGAGTTAAGCTCCCTAGCAGAGCCTCCGTTACTTTCATCTAAGTTACATGTTACAGCGACACGACACAGGGAAGACTTAATTTCCTCCTCCCGAACGCTCCTAGTGAGTCCTTGGCAACTAGGGAGGGAGAAGAGCATTAAGTCAAAGCAAGAG
Source organism: Anabrus simplex (assembly GCF_040414725.1). Taxonomy (NCBI): domain Eukaryota; kingdom Metazoa; phylum Arthropoda; class Insecta; order Orthoptera; family Tettigoniidae; genus Anabrus; species Anabrus simplex. Next base: position 258,522,198 of record NC_090267.1, on the reverse strand, counting down.
AGCGATGATTTTACTGCCCAGCAGACAATAAGGTGAAGTCATTTTCTAATGACTCACAATATGACACATAAAAAATAATTCTATACATTTAAAAGCTGATTTCTTCAACTTTAGGTCACTAGGTCAAGTGCGTTAGGGAACTAAAGAGATATAGAGATGCGTCCTACAGTTAATTTGTATCTGAACGGTAACAATGACTAATACTAGGTAGATTTGTGGCCACGTGCTCCTTGGCTAAAGCAGTAAAGACGTGCTCGGTTCACTTCAAGGCCGTGAGTTCGATTCTCTGTTAGGAAGTCGAAATCTTTAGAAAAGAGATTTCGACCTCTGGAGAACCCAAGATTCTGACTAACTATCCACAGAGTCACATCTCTATAATAAATAGGCTGTGTATGACAGCTTGGGATTGACTGAATGTCTGTTTTCCCAACCGTAACCAGTAGAGAATAGCGTTAAAATGGAGTTAAAATATACATAACATAAATAGGTCCATTCTATAATATTTTATTGTCATATTCGCCAATAGCAAAAATGTAAGTGAAAGGATCTATTTATTCATCACAACAATAATAATTTCTAATTAGCCATTGTAGAAAGTAGTATAAGGTAGTCGTTGATGAAACATTCATCCCGTCCAATTTATTTTGTTCAGTCATGTTTAACGTACAACTGGAATAAACACAATATATGCCTGGATAAAGCTAGAATGAAAAAGGTAGTGGAGAGAGAGAGAGAGAGAGTATTTCTGTCCTGAACTACTCTAATAATCTGTTGTCATGTTTAACGTAAAATTAGAATAAACAGAATATAGTTTAGATAAGACTAAGACGAAAAAGAGACAAAGGTGTGTGTGTGTGTGTGTGTGTGTGAGAGAGAGAGAGAGAGAGTTCTCCTTCTAGAACCATCTCTTTAACGAAAGTTGGCGATCATTTTGGTACAAGTTCTTGTAGATTCAGGCCTCTCTAATGTAGTGTATTAGAGAAAAAAGGAAGTCCTTCTGCCTTTAAACATGCTTCCCTTCATATCGCCTTCTATTATAGAAATAAATAATACAATTATTATTATTATTATTATTATTATTATTATTATTATTATTATTATTATTATTATTATTATTATTATTATCAGCACTTTTCATTGTATAAATGGTTTATCGTAAACGTAAATGTAATGACCAGAACATTAATTTAATAAAAATAGTTCAAAATACGTTTTGTTATAGCTTTTGCCAAATACATTTCTTGAAAAATAGATTATTATCACACTTATAAGCCCTTCTAAAACTCTGTACACTTGGGGACAACACATGACGGCCTCAGTTCCTGAAAGCGAGTTGGAAGCAAGCAGTCAATCACAACCTGCATCCTACTGTGTTAACGAGATTTAAGTGATCCTTGTTTGATATGGAGAGGTTGCCAAACCACTTTCTTCCACACCCTCTTCAGTCTTTACCCCTTCTTTGTGTCGAGTCCAGTAGACGATTTGGACACTTCGGCTACAGTAGACGTGGTAATTTCACCTAAAAGCCATTAATAGACACCGGGTTGCCGCTGGAGGGTAGCCGTGTGAGGCGAGTTCATCATGTTTTTTTCCCAAGTATATACCCAGTATATATATATAAGAATATTGCATTGACATGTGGCTTAGATTCATTTCCAGTATGCTATCAACTCAAATACCGACCATCATGTCAATTTCTCCAGACGTTTTCGGGTGATACTTCCACAAGGATACAAAGATGAAACAGAAGATGGAACTGATGAATACACCCTCACATGAAACAAAAACGAAGTATAAGTTGAAACGTAGGTATGCACTGACATAAATACTGTACATTAATATTAAATAATAAAAGGAAGCGTTTGTCTGTATTTTGTGTGTGTTTTGTGTGCACGATGCCCAACAAAATCTACAGCACGCAGTGATCTGACATTTTGAACACAGGTAGTTGGAAGTGGTCCGAATGTACCTCGAAGCCGGATTTTTCATTTTCGCTTTAATTGGTGAGTTATGAACGAAAATCCATCGGTAAACGTATGTTGGGATATGACAATCCAACGTGCTGTCACCCAGATTTAATGCATAGATTCAGTGTCGCTAGGCAACGTAAGTAAGGTAGGTAATATAAGTCAAGGAGCCATTTTAAGTCCATGGTGTAGGAAGACATTTTCTGTCCCAGACACGAGGAGCCATACTCAGTCAGTCCGTGATATCCAGAAGTGTTTGTCTGTATGTGTGCGGTACACGTCCAAATCGACGGAACGGAGGGATCAATATGTGTTTTGACAACGACATTAAAAATATAGGTAAACAAACGCTTATTATCTGTGAAACTACCGTAGACAGAATCTGGAGAAGTTGCTTTGTTCTGGAATATGGTCTTTGAGAATGCTTAAACAAAAAAAATCATAAATAACGCCATGGTAAATAAATAAATAAATAAATAAATTAAATAAATAAATAAATAAAACATTATAAGGCGATTCGTGATGCGAAGCATTAAAAGGACGTGTTAAGAGATTACAATAGAATAGAAAGACCAAGATATGAGCAGTGAAAAAAGAGATAATAATAATAATAATAATAATAATAATAATAATAATAATAATAATAATAATAATAATAATAATAATAAATAAGGCTATTCGTGATGCGGCGCATTGAAAGGACGCGTTAAGGGATTACAATAGATTAGAAATACCAAAATATGTGCAGTGCAAAACAGATCAAAAATTAATAATAATAATAATAATAATAATAATAATAATAATAATAATAATAATAATAATAATAATAATAATAGATACAGGTATTCAATAATACCGTTGAGATGAGCAGTTTATGACTGAGTAACCAGCGTAACGGCCTTCAGCTGTGTGTCGAGCTGATTAGCCCAAACACTAAAAGCGATATTTCAATGTGCTCAGGTACAAAGCCTCAAGGCGGTAGATTTACTGGCACCTAAAACAACTGCTGCGAGACAAAATTATGTCACCTCGGCGTCTCCAAAAACTTTAAATGTAGTTATTGGGAAATAAAATAAATAGTAGTATTATTTAGTTTATGGGGTTCTGTTTCAGATCTTCAAATGACAGGGTTGGTGTCATGAAGGGCATTCGTTCGTTAAACCAGGTCAAGTCCACTCCCTAAGTCTCACAAAACTAACAACGTTGTGGTCGGATCAGAGTAAGAGATGGGCATACATACTGTGTTTAGGGAGCTATGAAAATTAAAAGTTTGGCTAGGTCTCGCAAGCTAAATAGTGTCTTGATCGGAAGACTACAAGGGTTGACTAAGTGTTGACTAAATGATGAATGTGGTGAAGCAGGTAGAAGTACATGGAAGCAATGTCAGACATGGCTAGGGGCCCTGCGGTCTCAAGTTTAGAGCCTAGGGTTACACCTTTTAGTGGCCTCTGACAACAGGCAGAGAATACTGTAGAGCGTAGACATATGCTGTGCCGCAACCAACGGGTAAAGGTTATTGCACAGGAACTCTCAGAAGGTAACAAAACTTACAGTCATAAGCAACGAAAAGCGTAACATCTAAGAAACTAAAGCAAGAAGAAAATTCACAAATTATAGTACAATTTAAAATGATATGATACCTTTCTCTACACGTGTGTGAATTTCTCATTGAACTGTTCTACGTGTTATTACCAAACCACAACAATGAGCCACTTGGAGACTGGCAAAATCACTCTCTCGGAAACTGGAAGTTGATATGAAATGAACATATCTTCCTGTAGGAATGCAACGAGCTAGAAGAACATAGAGGCGGAAGCGCTGCCTAGCTGAACCTAACTGTACGAACGTCGGCCATGTTTCCAGTGGTCAGGTAAGCAAGGGGAAGTGGTTCTCAAATGACGAAACATGTTGAAAATACGCATCATAGAATCACATGTGCAAAATTAAAGACCGTTAGCCGAAGGTCTAGAGCATTAGTAATAATAGGTTGCGCATACCGCCACTTTATCCTTGCGGCGTGAGGCCAACATCACGATCAGGTGATTGTAGGGTACTTCGAAAGGTATCTAAGGAAAATCGTCGTACTGTAACATAGGATCTGACCGCGAAATTGAGTCAAGAGCGTTAGCCTGCTCGGCTGTTGTGGTTAAGTGTAAATTACAGTTAAAAGAACCGTCGACATAAATGGGTATTTAGGACGGAAATCCTTAAAACGAAAGGAACCTAAGATAGGTTACAACCACATTCCTCAACAAAGCGAGTTGGCCGTGCGGCTATGGTCTCACTACCTGGGAGCTTGCATTCGGGAGATAGTGGGTTCGAATCCCACCGTCGGCCGCTCTGAAGATGGTTTCCCGTAGTTTTCCATTTCCACACCAGGCAAATGCTGGGGTTGTAATTTAATTAAGACTACGACCGCTACCTTCCCAATCCTGGCCCGTTTTCACTCCTCCCTTGCCGAAACCTTCCAAGCGTTAGTGCGACATTCAAAAACCCCACCTCATTCTGATCATATTTTTAAACGTATTGCATTCCCAGAGTACCACTATAAATGTTTAATGTTATGATGTATTATAATGTAGGGGACATATCATTTTGTTCAATTACCTTAACATATTGGGATTACTAGCTTTAATATAACCTTGAAAGTTGTCCATTATGACGTGCAGCCTTAATTTAATGTGGCTGACATCTACAATAAACACTTCATAAATTTCACAAAGAGCAGTAAAATACTGTACTTCGTATACTTGGTGGACGTTTGACTGAAATAGGCCTACATTAAACCAATGCAAAAGCACAAGGAACTCCGATTAGTGCAGTAATACACTGAGCATACGCCTGACATTCTTCAAAGTGAGACTCTAACTTATAACTTCTTACAAATTTATGACGTTCTATCGCCACGTACAATCTCCCTGTCACCTGATCATATGTTCTCACGCCAACTCGCTTTCTTTTGACCACTCGAAACATGGCTGCCCTTTATGAACTTGCTAATGTCAGATATACAGTCCTCTGTGTGTGTGTTCCTTTAATTTCGGAAAAGGTGTGTTGGGTTATGGCAATCCAACGTGCTGCCACCATCGCTTGGTAACATACATAAGACAGGTAATACAAGTCAATGAGCCATTTTAAGTCCATGACGTACGAAGCCATTTTCGTTTTCCGACACGAGAAGCCAAATTCAGTCCGTAATATCCGAAAGTGTTTGTGTGTATTTGTGGGATGCCCAGCCAAATCTACGGCACGCAGAGGTCTGAAGGTTTTGTGATAGTTCAGTACAGCATTTCACCGGTCACGTATGGCTATGTCAAAGAGAAATTCTTGCTCCAAGAAATGTTGTCAACGTCATCAACAAGCGACTTTTACAAAAATTACCTGGTGTCCTACAAAATTCCAAGTTGATCGACACAATAAGTAATACAGATGAGGCTGTAAACTACACTACAGAGCTTCTGAACAACTTGGAGTCACCTGGAGTACCATGAACATCTTGGAGTGGACGATTGTGGCACAGATTATCCTCCTCCGGAATATGAATCCTCCTTCCCTTTGCAAAGGTATTTGACTCTCCGTCAAGAAACTGATGCCAAGTACATTGAAGCCACTATCATGACTGGTTACGCGGTGGGTGTAGTATTCATTCCCCGGATTCAAATGATCTTTTCGGAATATACCGTTTCAGCTTAGACATCTGCAGTTTCCGCATTTGTTTCAGTTTCGATATGCACATCAACAAGGCTCAAGGGCAATCGCTTAAAGTTGTAGGATTGGATCATCGGAAACCGTGCTTGTCCTATCGTCAACCGTATGTGGGTTGTTCAAGAGTTCGAATGGCAAGCACACTATACATCTTATCTCCAAATGGAAGGGCAATTAATATAGTTTGTCCGGAAGCTCTGTTATAATGTTTAATGTTATTTGTACCACCCACCAACTCGGTACGTGTTAAGCATTCGAGTTGCAGTATTTTTAACAATAAAATAATGTAATTAATGCAATTTATGTAAAAACGATGTGTGTTAATGAACATTTTAATGTGCTTTTAAATAAATGGTTTTAAAACATCTAGCTGTTGAATTAATAATAATAATAATAATAATAATAATAATAATAATAATAATAATAATAATAATAGTTAAGGATACAATGCGCAAACGCAGGGCTCACTTCTACGGTCACCTACGACAGATGGACGACTCTCGATGGAGAAAACATACTTGAATCATTTCGACTGAAAACCAAAAACAACAATTCTCTGGTACATTAAAGTCAAGAAAGACCTCGAAGAAATGGGCCTACGACCAGAATACGCGTACGTACGAGACCTATTCATAACAAGCATCGTGACCATGGGGCTTTTACGGAATGCGAAGTGGACATTTGGTGCAAAGTGGTCGGATGAACGCCGGGATCGATACAACGAGCTAATGAAAACCTACTGCATCAATCAAAAACCGAATAAACGCCGCAATGTATAATGAAAATGATCGTGGTCACTAGTTGGCCAATTAGCGAAAAATAAATAAATAAATAAATAAATAAATAAATAAATAAATAAATAAATAAATAAATAAATAAATAAATAAATAAATAAGTGAGAATAAATAAATAAATAAATTAATTAATTAATAGAGGATTGTGGCAACGTTTAGTAAATTCACAGAGGCTTGCAGACTGAACGCTGAAAGGCATAACAGTCTATAATGATAATGTATGTATGTATGTATGTATGTATGTATGCTGTGCCTGTTGCCATTTCTTGATGGATGTAGTATTTTTGTATCCGTCTCTTGGCACAGGCCAGAGCAAAGTGTAGCTTCCACCGAAGTCCCAGTCTCATCCATGGCTGTGACAATATGGAAGCTGCTGGGGTATGAGTGGTGCTGAGTAATTACATTTGGAGCACAAATAGAGTCCGAGTGTTATGAAAGGTGTTGCTCATAGGATCAGTCGTGCTGCAGTGGCACCTTCTGGTCCAGTGAGGAAAGCAATGGCAAACTACCCCACTCCTTATCTTGCCTAGTACGCCTCATTTGGGCTCTGCCATTGGTTTTTGCAGTTTCCCTATAACTGCATAGCCTTTGGTGGTGCTATCTGAGGATCCAACCAGCCTCTGGGCTGATGACCTAACAGACACAGACATGTATGTATGTATGTATGCATGTATGTATGTATGTATGTATGTATGTACAAATAAATAAATAAATAAATAAATAAATTAATTAATTAATTAATTAATTAATAATGGTATGGCCTCAGCTACCGTATGCAGGCATTTACATCTGAAGCAATTAAGGATGCCTGAGTGTCAATGTTAACGTTTTGTCTTATTGACTATTTGACAGAGAAGCAAGTATTTGTTGGGTAGTCTTCGATGAGTAAACCCCCAATGTGTCACCAGAAATATTTGACCATGCCGACATCGTACGATGTTGTGCTTATTGAACTTTTTTTTCCACCCTTCAGAATCCCGATTACCTTTGCCAGGTTTGATAATTTGACCAAGATGCCGACTCCATATAACTGATCTACAGAAAGAGACGTCCTTGAGCAGACAATCATTGTTAACATATGGTCCTCAAGGCGTATTCAGAAGGCTGGAAAGGGGGCTAATGCAAAAAATTCTATGTTGTAGTTGAAAGGGGAAAGTTGATTAAAACTGCAACACATGTTTCGTGAATTATTGTGCCGCCTTGCTCCCCGGAGAAGCTCAGTGTAAGTAAGTAGGATATTCAAGCCGCAGAAGTTTGGCGGGCGAGATAAGACGCTAAGTACCAGGGGAGGGCAGGTAAATAACAAGACAGAAGCTGGCTCCGTGGGGGACAAAATAAGAAGTTGGACTGCCCTGGTGTTAAGCCACGAGGGACCCACACCACGTGCAGCCAGCATTGTAAACGAGCCTGCTGCTACAACACACAACAATGATATAGCACAGCAAATATTATGCACTAAGTTACACACGAGCCGGCAGGAGTGTCGTCCTAACAAAGTTCAGACGAAACTAATTCATAACTGAATACGTAGTGTTCTTACCAGCGCGTTTATTGATGAACACAAATGGAATTACCCGCTTATCACACGGATTTTCGTTAACAGATACTTCATTTTCCTTTTGAAAATAATAAAAATGTAAAATTTCGTACTTGGATCTTAGATATCCGGGGAAATGTCACGATGGAGTGGCTAATATTTCCTTTCCTTTTGGAGTTTTATTTTACTTCATACGCACCAAGGAATCATAGAAAATAACTCCTATTGCAACCCTCAACCTGCCGCACAAAAACATTCCCAATTTTCCATAATATATCCCTGATTTTTACTTATATGGACTGGATTTTAAAAATGGTCTCTTAAATGCAATTATGAGTCTAAGAGTAACCAAATTTCTCTGTCATTGGTTTAGTTGTATCTAATATATTGTGAGGAATAAAGGAGTGGTATTTCTCATTTATTTACATGTATACATACGCAACATTGTTGTCTTTCTTTCGGTACACGTTCTCGGCTACGTACTTAGTCTGCTTTCAAATCAACGCCGAGAGGTATTAATGATTAATTCCACCTATGGTTCCACTTTCGGATTTTTTGTTGTCGGTTTGTGCAGATAACACACCTAATAATTTGGAGTAACTGGTATAAACGTTGGTATTTTAGTAAAAGGATTAACGAAAAAAAGAGGCTGAAAATTGACACAGTATTCCTAAGTGGAGGGGTGGAGGAGTTTGGAACGAAGAACAAAGGAAGACAGAGCCGATTCTTGAGGTATACCATCTCCAACAGGAGATACTCCTATAGCGCACCGGACCCGGCTACTGGCGGTCCTGCCGTCTTGCAGAGCATTGTTACTCGGTTAATGATTGCCACGAGACATTATGACTATAGAAAGTATTTCACATCACTTGAAAAGGTCTTCAATCAAAAGCTATCTGAATATCAAGAATGGTTAAGTGCAGTTGATTTACCTTCTTTCGATGTTTCTCCATGAGACTGAATCAATGTCCTCTATTAATACAAATTTTACAAAAACTGTGAATATGCACATACCATTCCTCGATTTCAGTACCCTTCTGTAAATCTCTCTTATCTATGTTACAAAGTAGTATTTAAGTTCCTCTAATAATAATAATAATAATAATAATAATAATAATAATAATAATAATAATAATCGTATGGCCTCAGCTACCTTGTGCAGTCATTTCAGTTTTACGCCATCTGGCTGTCTGCTCGTCAATTTCGACGTTCCGTTTTACTACAGGCCCACTAGATGGCAGACCGAGTAAACCGAAACTCTCTTGGGCGTCTATGGCTGAGATTTAATGAATTTTGTCGGGTAAACACCAAATGTGTCACCAGAGATCTTTTACATGCCGACATCGTACGACATGGAGTGTCGAATGGACTTTCTTCCGCCCTTCAAAAATCCGACTACCTCTGCCGGGTTTGAATCCGCTATTTTGGGATCCGGAGGCCGACACTCTACCACTGATCCACAGAGGCAGCTTCTAATATCAATGATATTTACTTGAACTTGCCTACCACTGCTCTTCTGTACATCGGCTGCGCGGCTCGGGTCGTGCAACTACAAGCTAACATTCCGGAGGGGGGGGGGGATAATGTGTTCGAACCACACAGTTGTCAACACTCAGGGTAATTATATGTGGTTTTCTACGTTAATAGCAGTAAAATCCCGTGACTGTAACTTAATAATGGCCACGGCACTGCCTTCCCAGCCCTAGTTCGATCCCATCCCAGCTCCACTCACAACCGGCGTGTTAGTGTAACGTTAACCACTAATGAAACCATATCTTCAACGTATACGTTAATAGATTAAAAAAGTCAAGATTTTTCTTTTTTAAATTCAGAAATTATGGACCGCTGTGTATAATGCAAACAAGGTTAAAGTTTTTTTTTTCTTTTCTTGTTCAAACTAACAATCTCTTAGTAGTCCACAAGAAGGCAAGCCTCTGCGTTATGCCAATATTTACTTGACACTTTAGTCAGGTGACTGATGTCGTACCTACTAATTTGTTTATACGCCAGGAGTGCGTGCCAGTTTAAATGTTTACTTCACCCTCAGTCTAACTTTTAATTGCATAAGCAAGAATTACGCCCTAAGGAAGCCGGTCACCGCGGGAACTTGCTCCCCACAAGGGCTTCCAACTTGATTAAATGAAAGAAGTTCTCTCAACTCACGAGGCTACAAGGTGAGATGACGTGAACTTCAACCTTACTCTCTCAGCTTCTCGATTCATGACCTCGATAAAGAAAAGTTGATGGGATAGTCGAGTTGAGTATATTTATGTCTGTCTATGGGATATTTGTACCAGATCGCATTTGTAGTGGAGGTACTGAAATTATTTACTGCTTATCCGAGCTATCCTGCCCTCGTTGGGAAGAGTAGAGGATATATTCCACTTTTGGCTAGCACTAACAGAGGTAGGTTTCCGACCACTCTGATAACTAGGATTGAGAAAGAAGTGTCAATCTTTTTCATTGTAGTATTTCGCCTGGCTGAGCAATTCAGACGGTAGAGCGCTGGCCTTCTGAGCTCAAGTCGGAGGGTTCTCAGCCATCTCCGTCCGTTGGTATTTGAAGGTGTTCATATACTCCAGCATCGTATCACAGACAGCTTATACACGGCGGAAGAGGCATACTACGGAAATAGTAATAATGTTACTTGTTTTACGTCCCACTAACTACTCTTTTACGGTTTTCGGAGACGCCCTCTACGGAAATGAAGAGTGATGAAATTTCCCGCTGCTTTCTAGAAGGTTCTATTACACAATCAGTCCGCCAAGTCCACTGAAATGCACACACCAATCTTCTAAACCGAGGACACTTTCATACTATTCATCATAGCATTGTTCGTACCTCAGTAACCTTCTTATTGACAAAGCCAAGGATGATACTGAGACAAATCAATGAATGTAGCAAATCTGTTTTTTGTCTATAACACAAGATATAGTGCACATTAAACATTATCTCTTACCATGGGCGTTCACCTTCATAAAGTTGTGAAGATGGAAATCACAGATGTTCCTTAAGAGCTGGCGAAGGTAACGTTGGTGATGGCGAATATTATTTGACGAAGTATTACTAGATAACATCTAAGTGGGTAGCAGACGTTTAGGAAGGCCATGATTCTTTACTGAGCAATGGGTACAGTGAGATTTTATTACTTTCAATTACTGTCAAAATTGTACACACGTTGAACTTTAATACGTGTGTTCAGTGCAATAACGGAATGCAATATTCCATCACGCTTTCAGACTTTTGGCTTTATACTTTCTCAGTAGTATTAGAATAGATGTTTTGATATTACTTCAGCTGATTAAAAATTGTTTAGTAATTGATTTAAAATAGCTTCAATTACAAATAATTTTACGCCATCGAGTGTTTAATTGTAATCAATTTTTAAAAATTATTATTACTATTATAATTTTATAGTCATTAATAATTATTGCCAATGTATACTGTACCAGGAAGGCCTAGGTCCTGGTCCACATTAATTGAAAGAAATGTTATTTCCAGCATTAAAGATCCGACCGACGTACGAACATCCATGTAAAGAATGTTCCAGTATGTGCCAGACCCTACGAGTACGCTAGGCGGAGTCAAGTGACGTCACCTGTCGCTCGAAGCTCACCTCCCCTAGAGATATTTCTCGAAAGAATTTTTCTTTTAACAGCTTTTTAACACCTTAACCAATTTCAACGGGACAAACGCTGAATTATAGCAAACATCATAAAAGTTAATCCCTGTAAATTTCAAATTAATTCATCAAACGGTTGTTGAGTTATAACAATTTAAAGTCTCAACGAAATTACGTAATTACGGTCACATGGCCGAGAGAGAGCTGCCACCCCTCCCTGCGCTGGTATCTATATATGTCAAGGCCAGATAGCCCGCAAACGAGTGTGCAGTACAGTATAGTACCGTACAAGGACAAGCAGACCGGCCCGCGTACAGTATGTTCGCGCAGTCACGGTAGAAGTACTTTCGTCGTATCTCCAGAACGCGAAATTCTATCGCCGATAAAGGACGTCGCACTGCAGTTAGTATGTCGCGTCGCGATTACAATATAATCCTAAAAAGACATTTAAGACTGTAACACGAGTGAACTTATTGGAGTACAAATATTAACTATTTCATTACGTGTGGACTTAGGCAACGTCAAGTAACATTAAACTTCTACAGAGCCTAATACTTAAGAATCACCAGAACTTATTTTTTTTTCTCGAGTATTGCATTATATTTCTTTATTCACGTCACATCAATATTTTGAATGAAAAAGTAAGAACTTTTCTGAGTTAATATAACAGGATTAGCAGAAAATCTAACTTAATGACTGTGTTCATAGACTGTGCTTATCGACTTGCTTTTTTTCTTCAAGTGTGAACTGTGTGATTAAGAACGTTTCAATAACGACTGTAAATAGTATTTAGTACAGAAAGGACTGTGATTCTTCATACGCCATAAATAGTGTTCAACAGTGTAAGTGATAACCAGTCGCACTAAATGAATTTTCGTGTGCGAAACTCAACAGTTCCAGCTGTCATCACCTCATCGGGAACGTCAACATCGCCGATCCTGATTCTACATGGAACATTCCAGATGTCCATCTTTCGACATTTGGTAACAACAGTTCTTGTCATAAGTGAGTAACAAACTGACTAAACTTTTTCATTTATTTTGAACAGTGAAACTTCAGTGTCGCGTGTGAACAATTTCCATAATTTCTCAAAAGTGATAAATTTAATTTCAATTTCATTTCTCGTAGAAAGACTGTAGGATTTCAAGTGTGCTGTATAACGAGATTGACGAACTGAGAACTGAAAACTTTTAATAATTTCTCATATCCATTTACCATTATAAAAGTGTGCTTAGGTTTAAAAAGACTTTAGGTGGAAATTCACACATATGAAAGACTTTGAAACCAATGATATTTACGCCATTTTCTTTTCAAGAAGATTATTTTCAACATTTAATTTCAATATAAATTTTGAGTCAACAATCATACCGCAGGGTGAGAAATTAATAAATTGTTTAAAAAAAATTATTTACCATCTATTATTCGCTCTGCGAGACTATCCTTCTCTGTATCGGCTCCAAAACCCAGTTCCACTCCCTGAGGTCCTACTCATGCCCTTTGCCCACAACTTTTCCTGGTACAGAGAGGATAGTATAATAATAGATGGCGCCCCAACTTCAAGGGCACGATTTTGGAGCTATACTATAATAATAGATGACATCGCAATTTCAAGGACTCGATTTTGAAGCCGTGCTATAATAATAAATGATGCACTTGTAATAATCGCAACATTCAGGGTTCGATTCAAGTCATTATATCTTGAGCACAGGATTTGACTGCAAAGAACTTGTTTTATTTGACTTATTCGAATATTCCGGAAACATGGATAACTTACTTGCAGCAATCGAAGCTCTCAGGCTTAGCATTAATGATCAGAATGCTAAGATTGATAGGTCTAATAACCAGATAACACAAATGCAGGCTCAAATGAACACGCAAATGGATCGAATTAATACGCAAATGGTAGAGTCTAATAACCAATTGCAGGCTCAAATGATCGAATCTAATTCCCAATTACAGGCTCAACTTCAACAACAAATACAGGCACAAAATACTCAACTACAGGCGCAGTTAACTGAGTCAAATAGTAAGGTTGAAGACTTAACTTCTAAAATTGACAGGACGTTGGACACTAAGTTTGCTGAAGCGGATAAAGTCATTAACAAAAGACTCACTGAATCTAGTGCCCTTATCGAGCAACGATTCCGTGAAGCTGGAACTCGCCTCGAAAAGAAACTTACTGATTCTAGTGCACAAGTCGAAGCTACATTGAAAAACATGCGGGATCAGTTTGTTGAAAACTTAGAGTCTATTAAGGAAGAAATAAAGACAGAGGTCGTCAAGTCTTTAGACAAAGATCTTAGAAATGTTCTTCCTTCCGTTCAAGCATTTTCTACTGAACTCAAAGATTTACGAACTGAATTTCAAGAATCCCATGGTAACATCTCACAAACTCAAGCAAAGTTAGCTCAGGTGCAGGAAACCTTGCGAGATGCATTAAAGAGCGACGTGGGTAAATTACGAAGCGAGATAGGATTAATTAAGAGCACGCAAGGAGAACTCGACAAGCGTATTACAGGACAGCTAGATAGCACGCATACCCAGATAGCTGCTTTCTGTAAAGACGTACAAGTCATTAAAACTGACTTGAGAAATGAAATAAAAAGTTTAGACACCTCAATTAATTCTAAAATTAAAAATTTGTCCGAAGAAATGAATCAAATTAAGCTTAAAGAACATACAACTGACGTCACAATTCCTGGTTCGTCGAGGGAAATACACAATACAACAACCCTTATTAAAGTACCAGATGACAAACCAGTCAAATTTTCAGGACGTGATGAATACACCGCTCGAGAATTTCTGTTAAATGTCGACGATTACCTGGAGGAAAATAGGGTAGAGGACGATAGGAAACTTCGAGTAGTATCCAAACTTCTAGAAGGACGAGCCTTATCATGGTTCATAGCTTTTAAGAGCAACTTTAAAAACTATGACGACTTTAAACAGGCACTTCTTAAACGCTTTTGGGATTCAGAAAGACAGCACCTTGTAAAAATGCAACTCTACTCTAGCAAATACAATACTTCAGTCAATACTTCCCGATATTCAGACTACTGCCTAATGCAATTAAAGAAGCTCCAGTTTTTAGATCCACCTTTGCCAGATATTGAACTTATTCAGATCCTGACACTTCAATATCCACCTCATGTTCAAGAAATACTAGTCGCTGCCAACATTAAAACATTGGAGCATTTTGACGCTACTTTGCGTAGGTTAGATACGGCTAATACCCAATCTAGTCCGAAAACTAACAGGAGTCGAGAAGTAAATACGAATTCTGCGGAAATAAAACCGCCGGAGAGAGAGGAACCCAGGACACGTGAAGAAGGCAGATTAAGCCCTACTAACCCAACCAGATTCCGGAATTTTAGACGTCAGAGGAATCAGGATAGACACCCTTACCAACCTAGGAATACATGGAGACAGCGCGAAAGCACTCCTGAAGGAAACCGTGAGGCCAGACGACGAGAACTCGAAAGTAGATGGAAGGACACACGGGAATACATCAGGGAGAGAAACCGTTATCCTGATGAGCCTGGAGCTACATCCCTGGAATATCAACATCAATTCGGACCAAGAGAACAAAGATCACCTGATCCTGACCCAACAGGCGCTATAAAAAAACGCCGATCTCACAATAGGGAGGTTGACTACAGAACACGATGAGGACGAAACGTCAAATTATT
Source organism: Anabrus simplex (assembly GCF_040414725.1). Lineage (NCBI taxonomy): Eukaryota > Metazoa > Arthropoda > Insecta > Orthoptera > Tettigoniidae > Anabrus > Anabrus simplex. Next base: position 258,506,884 of record NC_090267.1, on the reverse strand, counting down.
GTACTGCTGTTATCAATTACTGGCATATTGACGATTCCGAATTACTATTCGAAGACGCACAAACACTAAGGCCAATTATTACACGTTCATTACCTGTCATAACAGTACGCACAGGCAACCTACAGGTGATTACGCTCATCGATTCTGGAGCGCAAGCTTCTTTAATTTCTGATAAGCTTGTAGACTCGCTTAAAGATCAGAACAATGTTTTGTTATTACCTGCAGCTCAAATTAAAGTAAGAGGGATAGTTCCTGATAAGATTGTTAAATGTAAATCCCAGGCATTTTTAGAGTTTGAAATTAACAGTCAGATGTTCGAACACATATTTTTGGTAGTATCACGTCTTAACTTCAACTTAATACTTGGATCAGATTTTATGATCAAATACAAAGGAACCATTGACTATGATGCCAACCTCGTAAGATTACAGAATAATTCCGTAGAACTACAGCTGGTAGGACGAGGTGACCTGGAAGTTCAAGAGAAGGGAGCCCGTTTTGAAGCAGCCGGTGGTGACATTATTAAGCCCGCTGTGAGCGAGGTTGCGCCAGCCGTAGCAGAAAGTAGAAAGGGTGACCAAAGTGAGGACGATGCAGAGTCCATATTCAATGAGAACTCCATTATAGGTCCGGATTATATAATGTCAATAGCCAGTGTGGTTGAAGACCCGGAAATTAAATTAAAATTGGAGGAGGCTAAAAATGACGTTCTACAGAAATTTGCATGTGTATTCGATGATAAGCCTGGAGAGATAGCTGACTATGAATATCATCTTGATGTAAATGACTTGTCTCCTTATCAGAAGAAACCATATCCCGTACCCGAGAAGTATCGAGAAGAAGTTCGTAACTTAATTCATAAAATGACAGATGATGGGATAATTTCGCCTTGCGTAACTAAATACTTGAATCCATTGGCCATAGTACGTAAGCCTAACGGTAGTATTAGAATTTGCCTCGACGCAAGGGTCCTAAATGACCGACTGACCTTAGAATATGACCGTCCTCCACTACTTAAGGATATTATCAGAAGATTCCACGGCATGAATTTCTTTAGTTGCCTTGACGGAACTTCTTCATACTATCACATAAAATTGGATGCTGAAAGTAGGCTATTCACAGGCTTCTTATTTGAAAATAGGACCTATGTTTTTAACAAAATGCCCTTTGGAATTAAGAACTCGGGAGCTGTTTTGATCAGAGCCTTGGAAAAACACTTATCAGATGATGTAAAGGACATAACTACGATTTATGTTGACGACATTTTGATTGCCTCGAGAACTTTCGAAGAGCACGTGAGAGATGTCAACCTGGTCCTGCAGGAATTGGAGAAGAAGAATTTCAAGATAAATGCCCAGAAAAGTCAACTTTTCCAAACATCAGTATTATTCTTGGGACATGTAATTAGTGGTGATGGAATTCAACCCAACCCTGCCAAGATTATCATTGACTTTCCTAGACCTCAGCGCATTAGAAACGTGAGACAGTTCCTAGGACTTTGTCAGTTCTTTTCTCAACACTGTCCAGACTACACTGAGACGGTAGCTCCTCTTCAACAACTACTACTTAAGAATAATAAATGGAAGTGGACTGAAGAATGTGAGCGAGCTTTCCTTGCCACCAAGGACATGTTGAAAAACTCTGTTAAACTAGTTTATCCGGATTTTTCTCTTCCATTCTTCATAGAGTGCGATGCCAGCTCTGTAGGAATAGGCGCAGTACTATATCAAGCGAGACCTGAAAATCCCGATTACAGACTTTTCATCTCGTTTCTAAGTAGAAAACTACGACCTCACGAAAAGTCTTATACTATAACTGAACTCGAAGCTCTGGCTGTTGTTTTCTCTCTCCAGTATTGGAAAAAAATCATCTACGGCTATCCCATTACGATTTACACAGACCATAAAGCTCTGACATTCATACTGTCATCCGACATGACAAATGAGAGAGTTTCCCGATGGGCTCTTTTTATTCAACAGTTTGACCTCACTGTAATACATAGGCCTGGTCGGAAGAATGCTCTAGCAGATGCCCTCAGCCGCAACCCTGCTGAAGTTATCGAAGTTCACGAAGTTAACATCATGACTGATGATGACGAAGAATGTCTTCGCAAACTTCGTTACCTTACCCAGATGCAACGAAGAGACGCCAATTGTAGGGAATTAATTCGATTTTTATCAGGTTCGATTCCCGCCGATGATGATGAATTCCCACGTCTCCAACGACTTTTTTCAAACTTCTGTTTAAGGGATGGAATTCTTATGAAATACATTGACTTAGCCAAGACGCAATGCAGGATTTATGCACCTGTTAAAATCAGGAAGGCTATCATATGGCATTGTCACTCAATTTCAGGCCATGCTGGTACGGATAAAGTTCTCAACCTTATTAAAGAGAGGTTTACATGGGAATATCTTAGGCGAGACATTAGGAGAATTTTACGGTCCTGTGATTTATGCCAGCGGATCAAACCGAATAATTATCTCCTCAAGGAATTTCCCAAACCGCTGATCCCGGAAAAGCCCGGAGAAATAATGGCAATCGATCTGTACGGCCCTTTGCCAAAGGCGACCAGGGGGAATAGACATGTCATTGTAGTTGTGGATGTCTTTTCCAAATATACTATGCTATTGCCTATCCAGAAAGCTAACGCCGGTAACATCTTAAGGAGGCTGAAAAGGAACATCATCCCTGAGATGGGAAAGCCTGAATACCTACTAACGGATCACGGAACGCAATTCACTTCCGTAGAATTCCAACAGGCTTTGGAAGAACTCAACATTCGACATATCATGAATTCTATTAGGCATCCGGAAGCTAACCCTGCTGAAAGAATAATGAGAGAACTCGCTAAATTCTGTCGGATTTATTGCAGCGAACATCACTGGAAGTGGATCGAGGTCTTGCCAGTAATGCAAAAAATTATGAACTCTATTGTGCATGAATCTACTAATGACATTCCTCTCAGCCTACATCACGGGTCAAAACCAGAGCGACCTTGGGACAGAATATTACCAGCTCTACCAAATGCTATTGTGCCGCAGCAAGTCAAGATCAACGACGCGCTGACCAGGTTAAGACATGCAGCCGCCATCAGAGAACGACGCCAGCGTAATAGGAAGTTCAGAAGACCATTGAATCCTGGAGACCTTATTTTAATACGGAGACCAGCTACTTCCAACCCTGAGAGAAGGATTTACGCTAAGTTCTGTCCACTATTCGTAGGTCCTTACCGTATCCGCACTGTATTGAGAAACGGGGCTTATGAAATTGTAAGATTGGACGGCACTTTCGAGGGTATTTATAACTCAGCCAATTTAAAACAATATGTACCACAGGAAGAGTAAAGCCTGGAAAAGAGAATCCTGCGTATTTTCTTTTCGTCCAACCAAGGGGAAGATGTACCAGGAAGGCCTAGGTCCTGGTCCATATTAATTGAAAGAAATGTTATTTCCAGCATTAAAGATCCGACCGACGTACGAACATCCATGTAAAGAATGTTCCAGTATGTGCCAGACCCTACGAGTACGCTAGGCGGAGTCAAGTGACGTCACCTGTCGCTCGAAGCTCACCTCCCCTAGAGATATTTCTCGAAAGAATTTTTCTTTTAACAGCTTTTTAACACCTTAACCAATTTCAACGGGACAAACGCTGAATTATAGCAAACATCATAAAAGTTAATCCCTGTAAATTTCAAATTAATTCATCAAACGGTTGTTGAGTTATAACAATTTAAAGTCTCAACGAAATTACGTAATTACGGTCACATGGCCGAGAGAGAGCTGCCACCCCTCCCTGCGCTGGTATCTATATATGTCAAGGCCAGATAGCCCGCAAACGAGTGTGCAGTACAGTATAGTACCGTACAAGGACAAGCAGACCGGCCCGCGTACAGTATGTTCGCGCAGTCACGGTAGAAGTACTTTCGTCGTATCTCCAGAACGCGAAATTCTATCGCCGATAAAGGACGTCGCACTGCAGTTAGTATGTCGCGTCGCGATTACAATATAATCCTAAAAAGACATTTAAGACTGTAACACGAGTGAACTTATTGGAGTACAAATATTAACTATTTCATTACGTGTGGACTTAGGCAACGTCAAGTAACATTAAACTTCTACAGAGCCTAATACTTAAGAATCACCAGAACTTATTTTTTTTCTCGAGTATTGCATTATATTTCTTTATTCACGTCACATCAATATTTTGAATGAAAAAGTAAGAACTTTTCTGAGTTAATATAACAGGATTAGCAGAAAATCTAACTTAATGACTGTGTTCATAGACTGTGCTTATCGACTTGCTTTTTTTCTTCAAGTGTGAACTGTGTGATTAAGAACGTTTCAATAACGACTGTAAATAGTATTTAGTACAGAAAGGACTGTGATTCTTCATACGCCATAAATAGTGTTCAACAGTGTAAGTGATAACCAGTCGCACTAAATGAATTTTCGTGTGCGAAACTCAACAGTTCCAGCTGTCATCACCTCATCGGGAACGTCAACATCGCCGATCCTGATTCTACATGGAACATTCCAGATGTCCATCTTTCGACATTTGGTAACAACAGTTCTTGTCATAAGTGAGTAACAAACTGACTAAACTTTTTCATTTATTTTGAACAGTGAAACTTCAGTGTCGCGTGTGAACAATTTCCATAATTTCTCAAAAGTGATAAATTTAATTTCAATTTCATTTCTCGTAGAAAGACTGTAGGATTTCAAGTGTGCTGTATAACGAGATTGACGAACTGAAAACTGAAAACTTTTAATAATTTCTCATATCTATTTACCATTATAAAAGTGTGCTTAGGTTTAAAAAGACTTTAGGTGGAAATTCACACATATGAAAGACTTTGAAACCAATGATATTTACGCCATTTTCTTTTCAAGAAGATTATTTTCAACATTTAATTTCAATATAAATTTTGAGTCAACAATCATACCGCAGGGTGAGAAATTAATAAATTGTTTAAAAAAAACATTATTTACCATCTATTATTCGCTCTGCGAGACTATCCTTCTCTGTATCGGCTCCAAAACCCAGTTCCACTCCCTGAGGTCCTACTCATGCCCTTTGCCCACAACTTTTCCTGGTACAATACTGTAATGGTATTCAGCCCACTTAAGGAAATTAAAGCGCGTTATTTTTCAATGTTGGTAGCGTTAACTAATTTCGCGAAGGTACTTCTACCTTTTGAGAGATTTACTATTTTTATTGCCTTTGTTCCTTGTTGTTGACTGAGAGATATGCCTATGCTTATATACTTTTCAAAACATCAATACATATAAAAATATTTGTATATGAATTATTAAACTGCTTACTTAATGCCGTGTGCAAAGCTTTCTTGTCCGATGTGATATTTCTTCAGGTGCCCACATAATCAGTGGAAATGGCCTTCGGAATAGATACAGTTCTCCGCTGAATGATAGGCAAATGGCGTAATCGATTCTGGTAACTGAAATCAAGTCTTCCGAAAATGCATCTTGTATCTCGCAGGGAGGAAATGAAAACAATTGTCCGTGTGTGCTGTGTTACTATGTGACCTTGATGTTTAAAATAAAAAATATGACTATTTGAAAGGGTAATATCTAAAAATCTTGGGCAATTTATGGACCTCTTCGATTTGTTCCTCTTATGGATGTAAAGGGGAATTAAATGATGGTCAGTTTGTGTGGAAAAAATCTAGAATTGTTGATCAACGAGGGAAATGATAAGAAAGATTGATAACAGACTTTGCCTTTGTGACTGACAGCTCGTTGCATAAAAATACCTAAATACGCGGGTGCAATCCAAAGACTAACTGATCCACACTCTTATTAATCGTATACACGATTTTGTGGGCAGACTCAGACTTGGAAGGTAAAACTCTCCAAATTAGATTTAATTCTCTTTAAGCTTCTCGCTGAGTCCAAGGTTCGTATCCTGTAATAATTACGCTACAACATTAGCCGTGTTGCAAGTTGAGTTCGAAGAGAGATTTAGTGATTTTCCTAACCAGCAGTCTGTTTTAGATTTAATTTCCACGTCATTCACTTCCAGTGCTGCTTAAAATGCTACTCTTACTTGTCACTACTAATGGAAACTACTTTAACTCCCAAACGCAACTTTTTTTTTTTGCGTCGCACCGACACAGATAGGTCTTATGGCGACGATGGGACAGGAAGGGGCTAGGAGTAGGAAGGAAGCGGCCGTGGCCTTAATTAAGGTACAGCCCCAGTATTTGCCTGGTGTGAAAATGGGAAACCACGGAAAACCATTTTCAGGGCTGCCGACAGTGGGGTTCGAACCTACTATCTCCCGAATACTGAAACGCAACTCTAGTCCGTGATAAAAATTATCCAACGTGATCTAGCATACACTTTACAAAGACAACATTTCTGGGGACACACTGCTTAATATTCGCCGACGTTCCTTGAAGAGGTTGCACTTCGTTAGGAAACGCATACTTACATGACCATCTCTTTTCTAGAAAGAAGCATATGAATTCCAAGACAAAAGCTCTGATTACGGACCAACATCTCCAGAATACTCTGCACCTAGCGACTTCCAACATTGATACCAGTATCGACGAGATGGTCGAAGAAAACCATTGTCATGTTTTCCATTGACATTTTAAAGGAATCTGTAATAGAGAATGGAAAATAATTATATCGGCAGGGCTGACCACAATTATAAAATTAGAAGGGATTTTAACAGAAACGATTGGGGTAAATTTTCATTCATATTGAAGGGTGTGATGGAGTGGAACAGTACAGATATTCAAGAAGAGAATGCAGAGCAACAGAGAAAATAAATGAAATATTAGAGGGAATTCGACTGTGCAGGTTACTGTAAATGAAAACTTTTTGTGAATAAATTAGTTTCATCCCCTGGTCTATGGAGATTAGACAGCTGAAGTAGGGGACTGCCTGTAGGGGTGAAGTACAGTGGGGACTTCGAGGGCCCTGGGACCGCTACGGTAGCTGTGGAGGCCTTTCAGGAACTCTGAAAAGCGGCGGCAAAGGGGCTCTGGTTAAGGCACAGAAGGTAGTTATGCTACTTAGGTTCCAAATGGGTAGGAAAATAAATAAATAAATAAATAAATAAATAAATAAATAAATAAATAAATAAATAAATAAATAAATAAATAAATAAATAAATAAATAAATAAATAAATAAATTATTTAATTAAAAATTAAATAAAGAAAGAAAGAAATTTTAATTTTATAGCAGTTCTATAGTATTAATGTATAGTGTACCGGGCGGTACACCTCCACGCCACTAGTATAACATCTAACTCAGTGTGTGAATATGTATCAGGGGGCGGGAAGCGCCTCTTCCTTCAAGCAGCAGTTCTTCTACTAGGTAATGGCCTGTTAACATCTTTATTTCTTGCTAGCTCAGCAGTTTAACTCTCGGGGAGGGTTCGAAACCTTTAATATGTAGCCTGCCTTTTTAAAATGTAAATTCCTTTTCTGTCTATGTAAAATCTATACATTTCTTTTACTGTAAAGCGGGGATAGAGAGTTCTTTACTCTCTCGAACTCCCCTTCATTTTGAAATTGAGGTGACTACGTTTTCATAACCGTTTCTTCTCTTCCTTAAAATATTAAAGTTTTCTCATACGGGTCCCCTCCTTAGCTTGGGATTAGCCCCTGTGTTTCGGCCTAGAGCCACTTAGGTTTTAATAGTGTATTTAGGAGTGCAAGTTCACGCCTCCAATCCCTTCAGTATTTTGGGCCAGTAACTTAACCTGATATTTTGTTTTCTTCTTCTGAAGGTCCAGTAGATTGGGTACGAGGTACCGCTGTGCCATTATATGTGTGCCTTGAGGGCAGTTAGTGTAAAGTCAGTTTATGGCCTCTTAAATAGGCTTGAAGACTTTGAGAGCGCATCTGCTCTTTCTTGTGTGTGAAAGGTGCCTCTGGGAGGCTTGAGTTAAAAGTTGGGAGCAAGGGCTCCATGCATTTAAGGGTTTTCTGCCCTTCTAGCAATTGTGGTGGTGAGCTGAGAGCTCAGAAATTAATCTTGGGGCTCGAAGCCCAAATCTTGTAACGAACTGTAATTTGTTAATTTGTTGATCCGCTACATGGTACCTATTATACTCTGTTATTTGTTGATTTTGAAAAGAAAATATAACCTTTGTTAAAGTTTTAAATTAACTTTAATTTTGTAGTTGAGACCTATTCCAGCCCGCACCTTCTTTCACCTCTGCTGATTCACTAAAACACGTAACAAGTGGTAGCAGAGCGTGGTTGAATGGGTCTCAGTTTAACCCCTTTTGACGGCTAAATATGTTATTGCTTTTGGTTCGAATTCTAACAATTTTCTCAGTCGCTGGTTTTTTGATTTTTTCTAAATTTGTAAAGTTCTGTCATCATGCCCGGCCCTCGCGATGTCCTCCATCCCGGCTATTTCCGCAAGGAGGAATTGATTTATGAATTAACTATTAGAAATGTGCAATCTGGAGGCACGGTTGCAGTAGACACCAACAAGCTTAAAGATTTCCTGAATTTGCCTATTTCCATCCCCACTTTGGGTGGGAAAGAGATTGACGACTCTCTCTCCACGATTACTGACAATACTACTGAGCTGGCATCCACAGTTAGTTTTTTTGAAGAAAATGATCCTTCTCCTAAACAACTTAAACGTGTGCAAGCCAGGTTATTTCATTTTTCTAATAGAGTTAACGATCTGTTGTCTCTAAAGTTGAATGACATTCAAAGGAAGGAAGCTAGTGTTGTTCTCGATAACCTTTCTGATATGTCCAGTAAGGTTAGCCTATTGTTAACCGGGACAGTCCCTCCCAAAACCGACCAACCCGCTACGGTAAACGTAGTTAGCGAGGAAGACTCTTCTAAAAGAGAAGAGAATAGGAAATCTGTAGGAGCTCAACAAACCTCTGCCCCATTAGACAATGAATCCGAACGTCGTACTTCACTGAATAATGCACCTTCCGAAACAGCTTTTCCGCCCCTTAGAACCTTACCTACTATGTTACCTGGCTTCAGCAGTTTGCCCCATCCTTTAGCAATGTTGCTCAAAGGTATTTCTAAGTTTTCTGTTAACTCTACCAGTGACGTTATTTCATTCTTAAGGTTTTTTGTTGAGTTTCAGGATCATGCTCTTGTTTTCTCTCCTTCGCCGTGTCAAATTCTGCAAATTATTTATCCCTATTCCGTTGGTGTTCTCCCAGACAAGATAGTTAGGGCAATTGGTGAACAATCATCCATAGAAGACTTCCATGCCCATCTGTTTGCAAATTTCATTCCGGCTCGAGCTAGGTCTTCACTAATTCAAAAGTACTACTACCGAGTACAGCGTCTGGATGAGAACCTTGCCGACTTCATCCAAGATATTAAGTTCTACACTAGGGTATTTGCTCTACATTTCCCTGAATATCAAATTGTACAGGCTATTGTGGAAGGTATTTCACCATCATACCGATCATACTTGTGTTTTGCGTCGCGTCCGCAAACTTTTGCCGAGTTAGAGGCTATGGCTGTCTCAGCCGAAGGAGTTAGATATGCTGACACACTACGTGTGGCGAGGGAGCCCCCTCCTTCTTTTAGTAATCCTCGGCCAACACCTCGCCGACCAGTCACTGCCGGTAAATGTTACGCTTGCGGATCGCCTGACCATCTTCGGAACAAGTGCCCCTTGATTAAACCCAATGGGACCAGGAATGGAGCAGGGTCATCCCAAGGCTGTTTTAAATGCGGCGCTTTTTCCCATATTGCCAAGAACTGCCCTAATGCTAACAGCACCCCCTCCTGCTCAACTTCGGGTGCAACTTCCCCCAACAACCATAAGTGACTAGTGGCTTTGGCTGAGTCGACTAACTCTTCATTGCGAGGCTCAGCCCCAAGTAAACCTGCCGAAAGCTCAGGGAAATTTTGTTCCTCTAATTCATCTTTTGAAGGTCCCAAAGAATGTCTTAGGATCACGACGGATACCACCGCATCTGTTCCATTTCTCAAAATTGAATTGAATAATGAGCCCGTAACTGCTCTTTTAGATTCAGGCAGTGTTTGTTCCATTATTTCGGCTGAATGGTATTCCAAATTAAAATCTATTTGTAAACTTCCTGATTTTTGTTCGTCTTTGGTTCAATGCATTTCGGCAAACTCCTCTCCATTAGAAATTGTAGGTTTTCTGTATGCTAAAATTAGAATTTCCAAATTTACTTGGAAATTTAAATTGTTTGTGGCTAAGCACTTGTCTTGCCCCATTATATTGGGAGCTGATTTCATGTCGCACACCGGTCTTGTGCTCGACATTCAGAGTAAGTCGTGCACTTTCAAATTTGATAGAAAATTCAATAATCCTTTATTAAAATGTAATTCTGTGTCATGTTCATCTGTTTCGCCTACCCAGGATGAGATGTTGTTAGATCTTAGACATCTACCTGAGGAGCAGGCTGATAGTATTCGTAAGTTGTGTCAGTCGTTTCCTGAGGTTTTATCTGATACTCTTAGTGTTACTGACCTCATTGAATACAAGATTGAGGTTACGAATTCGATCCCAGTCCGGTTTCCGCCTTATAGGTTGTCTCCACCTAAAATGAAAGCTTTGAAGGAAATCATAGATCAGATGTTGAAAGACGGCATAATTAGGCCCTCTAAGTCGGCGTATTCATCGCCTGTTTTCCTTGTTCCGCAACCCCAAGGTGGCTTCAGGCCTCTGATTGATTATAGGGCTCTTAATCGGAAGGTGGTGTTACAATCTGCGCCCCTTCCAGACCTTCATTCTTGTATTTCATGGTTTCGAAAGGCTAAATTCTTCACCATCTTAGACCTCAATCAGGCTTATAACCAGATCCCTCTAGCGGAAGAATCCAACATCTTACAGCGTTTGCCACTGATTGGATTTGTACGAATACAACCGCGTACCTTTCGGGCTCCCCACGAGAGCAGCCGTGCTTACAAGACTGCTAGATAGGGTCTTCTCCGACATCAAATTTGAGTATTTATACCATTATCTTGATGATGTCGTCGTATTTTCTGAGACCTTTGAAGAACATCTAGATCATCTGAAAGAGGTCCTGAGTCGCTTTCGTAAGGCAGGGTTAACGGTGAAGTTGTCCAAGGTTGCCTTCGCTAAACCGTCCATGTCATTCCTAGGGCATATTGCGTCGCCCGATGGGGTCGCAGTCGATCATTCTAGAACACAGGCCATCCGTGATTTCAAACCTCCCAAGGACGTCAAAGGTATTGCCAGGTTCATAGGCATGGTGAACTTCTTCAGGAAATTTATTCCCAACTTTGCTAATAGAGCGGCGCCCTTGAACCTTCTTCGTAGGAAAGGCGTCAAATTTGAATGGGGGCCGTCTCAACAAGCCGCTTTTGAAGATCTCAAATTAGCCCTGTGTAATGCCCCTGTTCTTGCCATGCCTGATTTCTCGAAGAAATTCATCGTCCAAACCGAAGCGTCGTCGTCGGCAGTGGCAGCAGTCCTTCAGAGACCCATCGCCTATGTATCTAGGACACTATCGGCCCATGAATCCAAGTATTCCATCTACGAACTTGAAGGTTTAGCAGTCTTGTTTGCTCTAGAAACGTTCCGCCTCTATCTGGAACATGTCAAGTTCGACTTGGAGACAGACAACCAAGCCTTAAGTTGGGTCCTAGGAAGGCCGCGTCGTACTGGTCGTATAGCCCGGTGGGCCATCCGAATTTCTGCATCCAGTATGACGTTAGGCATATTAGAGGTACTGAAAATGTTGTGGCAGACAGACTAAGCCGTATGTTTTCTAATGATGTAGAGCCCCTTGAACAGGAAGACTGTTCTTCTCTTCTCGAGTCCATACCTGCTGGCGTAAATGCCATACCAACGGATGCTCCCATGTTATTTAGGGATATTGAAAAATATCAACGTAAAGATCCAGTGCTGGCTCCCATTATGGAAACCCTTTCTTCTGGGGAACATGTAGTCCCTTATGTATTGAGGAATGGCGTTTTATGTTGCCCGTCGGGGCATGATAAGAAGATGAAAGTTGTGGTTCCAGCTGTTCTCGTACCTATGATCCTCAGGTATTACCATGAGACCCCACTAGGGGGGCATTTAAGTATCTTCAAAACCCGTGAAAAGATCCGTGAAATGTTCATTTGGAAGGGTATGGACGGAGAAATCCGTGAATTAGTAAAAGCTTGTAAATCTTGTTGGCTTAGTAAACCCACCATGTCCACTAAGCAAGGGCTCTTGTCCTCTAATCAAGCGTCGCGCCCCATGGAACGACTCTATATCGACTACGTCGGACCCTTTCCCCAGTCAAAGATGAATGCCAATAAATTCATCCTTGTGTGTGTAGATGGCTTCACTAGATTCTCATGGTTATTTCCGACTAAGCTAGCTACCGCTCAGTCCACCATTTCTTGTTTAAATCCTATCTTTGCTTCTTTTGGTCCGTGTCAATATATTGTTCCTGATAACGCTAAAGCTTTCACCTCCAATCTCTTTCGTAAATTCTGTTTTGATTTGTCCATCTCACATGTAACAACATCTGCTTACTATCCTCAACCATCTCTGGCTGAACGGGTCAATCGTAATCTGAGGTCGGCGCTAATTGCCTATCATCACGACGATCATTACAGGTGGGATGCATCCCTGCAGGGTTAGCCTTCGCTTTGAACTCGGCGGTTCACGAATCTCACAAATTCACCCCTGCTTCAATGATGTTCAAGTTTGTACCCAACACGCCGCTCTCTAACCTGTGGTCTCTTAGCGATATTCTACCTAAGGCAATAGATCCAGATAATATTAGAGATCTTTGGAAGAAGGCTAAGGCCAATCTTAAAATTTCTCATGAAAAGGTTAGGGAAAGATATGATCGTGGACGGAGGCCCACCAATTTAAATGTAGGAGACCAAGTTATGGTCAAGAATTTTGTTCCTGCGGGCAAGCTTGCCCCCAGATTTCATGGTCCGTGCACCGTCTTGGATTTTCTTACTCCGGTCACCTTGCTAGTGAGCAATCCAGCCACCGAGAGAATCTTTAGGGTTCACCTGTCTCAGGTGAAACCTGTGTAAATTACTTGCTCCTTGGATTTTTAACCTCTTGTAAGAACCCCAAACGGTTATATTTTTCTCTAAATCCTAGGCCTTCTGCCCTTTATAGTGTAACATTTCGTTTTTTGTTATCTGCTCTGTATAAATTTTGTGAAACCTTCCCTGAAGTTACTCTGCTGTCCCCTCCGTATGGCCATTACCAAACTCCCGTCTCCTGCTAAACCACACCAGTGGCATTAAAATTAAATAAAAATTTCCACGCCGCTGGCCCCTCAGCCTCACCACAAAGACTGTACCCTAAAAACATTAATGCCGAACACAAATTCTGCTGCAGAGATCTTACTGTTTCAGTGCCCCCGGAGCCGTGCGGCGCCGTACCGCCACTGAGGTGGGGTACGGGCCCACTCCACTCAGGCGAGGTCAACCTGTGTACGGCGCGCCGGAGCCCTCCTTCCGGCCAAGGCTGATGTGCAGCGCACCATCCGCAAGCTACTTGTGGACTGTAAACAAACTTCGCATCTGAGGCGTACAGCACTGTGGCGGCATCAGGAAGAATGAACTCGCCCCACATACAGAACACACCCTTGTGCACGATGCATCATTGCATCAGGGTATAGCTTGCTAAACTAGCGTCATTCGGCTGCGTGGAGTGAACATGAGCATCACGCCTGTTTGTGTCTTGTTGGTGTAATCAGTGTAACCTATCTCACATGCAAAGGTGTACTAAAACTGTGTGTGGTGTAAATAAATCTTATTATCCATGAGGGCTGGTTTATTTATGAACGATGTGGAGCCGCCTACAACCAAGACTCCATAAATGGTGACCCCGAGTATGGAGAACACGCTCATACCATAACCTATCTTGGACCACGTGCTTCACCACAGATCACGGTATGTTACCACACTTTATTTCAAAGAGGCATTAGACTGTTTACTTCATTGGAACTACCACCTCTTCCGAGTATGAAACCAAATCGACAAACGACAAAAACAGTCGCCAGAATCCTAACGGCCGTCGGTGATACGCATCGCTTCAGTCCGCACGCGGCAACTTTACGCCACTTCTCTCTGTTACGCCGCATCTGCTAATCTTCAAGAACGCAACACATCATCTAACAACTTGTATGTATATAACCTACGTTTTACTTGTTCCGGAATATTGCAAATTATTCACAACATAAATTCGTTGTGAAGTTGTACGAACATCACAAAGAAATGTATAGGCCTACAGCGGACAGTACCTAGTTTTCTAACCATAGTTACAATCTTGGTGTTAAATTGATGTACGTAATCCAGCAATCTTCTGTACAATTTTCTTTCTCTTTTTGCTAATTAAGGCCTAAGATACAGACTACTCCACAACATAGGCCTACCCTATTTGCTGTTCAAACAAGTAAAATTACTTTAAAATAACCTACTTCTCATGCATTACTACTGCTTGAATTGTTGTACTATATATATATATATATATATAAATCGTAATCGTGCCTTTTAGTGGTTTCTAAGTTGTTACATTACAGGTATAACACACAGTTGCATTATATGGACATTCCTCTAGACTTAAAATGGACATTGGAACTCACGGTTTATGCTTAATATTTTCATTTATAACCAAAATCAGTGTGTAACATCTGCAAGATTATTTTGTTAACTTATAGTTTATATGTTTGTGAATCTCTTATCATATGCTAGGCCTACCTGCATAATATTTCTTTTCCAGCTAACCTATAAGATTGTTTCAAACCATTTGTAAATTTGTGCTTGTGTTGCTCATCCTCACATCTTCATTCACTTACACACACAACTACACATCGTACCTCTGACTACTTCTTTGTCACCTTGTCCGGTATTTTCAGAATTCTTTTTCTCCTTGCCCTTGTGCTGTGTACCCATCTTGATTATGGCGGAGGATCGACTAAAAGCTTTGGAGGAACAAAATAACAACTTGCAGAACCAACTCCAACAACTTATTGCTTTGACGAAGCCTTTGCAAGAGCAGAACGAAGCATTACTAGCCCGGCTCCAGGAGCATGAGTCTACTGGTACCGATGCTACATCTAGCAATGTTGGCCAAGTTGCCAAAATCTCTGCAAAGCTACCACCGTTTTGGTATGACAGACCAACTGTTTGGTTCGCCCAGGTTGAGACTCAATTCAGGCTCGCAGGCATCACGGCCGACCAGACTAAATTTGATAATGTAATTTCACAGCTTGACACCAAGGTCATAGCCGAGGTAGAAGACATTGTCATTAACCCTCCTACCACAGGACGTTACGAAAAACTAAAATCCGAACTAGTCCGTCGTCTTTCCGTATCCGAAGAGCAACGAGTTCGCCAACTTCTTGGTGACGAAGAACTCGGCGATAGGAAACCATCACAATTTTTACGTCACTTAAAGTCATTAGCCGGTAGCTCACTTCATGACGAAAGTATATTAAAACAACTTTTCATGCGTCGACTACCCCAGCACTTGCAGGCTATATTAGCGGCCCAGTTAATGCCTCTAGCTGATATAGCAGAGCTTGCAGACAAGATCATGGAACTCTCACCTACTGTCACACCACCATATAGCCACTTGGCCGTACATGCTACAGCTGCGCCGAATACTTTAGCTGCCCAGATGGAGGAATTGACACGTAAAGTCGATGCCCTGGCCCGTAACCAGCCCCGAGGCAGGAGTCACAGTAAAAGGAGATCTAAAAGCCGTGACCGTTCCCTTACTCCACAGAGCCGGCTTTGTTGGTACCACAAAAAGTTCCAAGATAAAGCTGTAAAATGTACTAGTCCCTGTTCCTGGCAGGCGGAAAACGGAACGAACAGCCAGTGAAGACGGCAACTGTCTGTTCTACATCGGGCCGCCGTCTATTTATTTTTGATCAGAATACCAAAGCAAAATTTCTGATTGACACCGGATCTGACCTTTGCTGTTTCCCGCGTAAGCTTCTGGGAAGCACTTGCAAAGCTTCTGGGTATGAGCTGAGCGCTGCAAACGGTAGTACAATCAGGACATACGGTAGCCTTTCCATGATCCTCAACCTTGGTTTACGTCGTGACTTTCGTTGGCAATTTGTCATTGCTGATGTTAGCACAGCCATCATTGGTTCTGATTTTCTGGCTTACTATAACTTACTCCCTGGCTGCCGTAACAGATGCCTCCTCGACGGCACCACCGGCCTACACGTTAAGGCATCTGTAGCCTCTATCGAACAGGCCAGCGTAAAGACTGCTGCAGTATCCACCGACTCACCTTTCAGCATGTTGCTCGCTGAGTTTCAGTCCATTACTCGCCCACCTGGGATCCAACGTGATATTAAACACAATACTGTACATCACATTAGGACAACCGAAGGCCCACCAGTCTCTTGTCGACCTCGTCGTCTAGGACCCCAAAAATTGCAGATAGCGAAGAAAGAATTCGAGGACATGGTAAGGTGTGGTACAGCGAGACCTTCTAATAGTCCCTGGTCCTCACCCTTGCACCTTGCACCTAAGCGGGACAACTCATGGCGTCCATGTGGCGATTACCGGGCATTGATTGCAAGAACAATACCCGACCGCTACCCGGAACGACACATAGGACATTTTTGCCATAACATTGCTGGGTCAACCATTTTCAGTACATTTGACCTTATCAAGGCCTACCAACAGATTCCAATTCACCCCAGTGACATTTGCAAAACAGCCATAACAACCCCTTTTGGGCTGTTTGAATTTCCCTATATGTCGTTTGGGTTACGAAATGCTGGACAAACTTTCCAGCGTTTTATGGATGAGGTCACTAGAGATTTAAACTTCTGTTTCCCATATATCGACAATATCCTGGTGTTCTCACGGGATGCTGAAGAGCATATGCACCATCTCCGCATACTTTTCCAGAGATTAGCTGATTACGGTGTAGTCATAAATCCATCCAAGTGCGTATTAGGTGCAAGTGAGGTAACCTTCTTGGGCTATCGGCTCTCAAAGGACGGTACAAAACCTCCACCAGAGAGAATCCAGTCTCTCTTGGAATACCCTCTACCGAAGACTGTCCAGGGCCTCCGCCGGTTCCTGGGCATGGTCAACTTCTACAGACGTTTCCTACCACATGCGGCTGAATTGCAGGCGCCGTTGGTGAACGTCCTAGCCAATTCTAAGCTTAAGGGTTCTAAACCTGTCCCCTGGACTCCAGAATTGCAACGTGCTTTCCACGAATGCAAAGAAAGCCTAGCGCAAACCACTCAACTCGCTCATCCATTGCCAGATGCGCCTCTAGGTCTCTTTACCGATGCATCAAATACTCAAGTTGGAGCGTGTTTGCAACAGAAAGTTGGACACCATTGGCAGCCCCTAGCGTTTTTCAGTAAGAAGCTTTCAGCGCGTCAAACAACGTGGCTGGCCTGTTACAGGGAACTGTTAGCTGTGTACGACGCTGTCCAGCATTTCCGCTATATACTGGAAGCACAACAATGCACCATATATACGGAACACAAGCCTCTGCTTTATGCATTTTCTCAACGCAGAGAAAAACTACCCCCAGCCCAACTAAATCAGCTGTCCTTCATATCCCAGTTCACAACTGATATTCAGCATATAAAGGGAGCAGATAACGTTGTCGCTGATACAATGTCTCGTGTTGAAGCCATCTCACTAGAAGATGACTACGCTGCGCTGGCTCGATCCCAAGCGGACGATGACGAACTCAAAGCCTTATTGCATGGTGGTACTTCGCTGACATTAGAAAAAGTAACCCTTCCGGGCACCACGACTACCATTGTATGCGATACATCAACAGGAAAACCTCGTCCGTTCCTGACACTTCCTTTTCGACGCAAGTTCTTCGACAAGCTCCATAACTTAAGCCACCCAGGTATTCGAGCCACCTCTCGTCTAGTCTCAGATAGATTTGTTTGGCCATCTATTCAGAAAGACACTCGTGCCTGGACTCGTGCTTGTTTGTCCTGTCAACGCAATAAAGTGACGAGGCATAATATATCTCCTTTGGGGAATTTCGGAGCACCCACAGGCCGTTTCAGCCACATTCACTTGGATATTGTTGGTCCACTGCCTGTCTGCGAAGGCTATAATTATATCCTCACTGCTGCTGACAGATTTACTCGCTGGCCAGAGGCATGGCCGATGCGCAGCATCACTGCTGAAGAAACAGCAGATACGCTAATAAGTGGTTGGATCTCCCGATTTGGTCTCCCAACTCGTATAACTACTGACCAAGGAAGACAATTCGAGTCTACACTCTTTCGCAGACTTATGACACAATTGGGTACAACAAAAATCCGTACAACCAGCTACCACCCATCCGCTAACGGTATGGTGGAGCGTCTTCATAGACAGCTAAAAGCTTCTCTGATGTGTCATAGTGCAACGTGGATAAAAGCTTTACCCCTAGTGTTACTTGGCATGCGTGCGGTTCTAAAGGAAGATCTGAAAGCTTCCCCCGCCGAACTAGTTTTTGGGGAGCCTCTACGCCTCCCTGGGGAAATGGTTACTTCTTCGCCCAGTTCTCCTACTCCACTTGACCCTGCGGATTTTGTAAATCACCTAAGGAAGGTAATGGCCGAACTAAGACCTGTTCCTGCCTCCCGCCATAGTCAAGAGAAAATATTCGTCTTCAAAGACTTGGCAACTGCCTCCCATGTTTTCCTGAGAGTTGATCATGTGAAGCCTCCCTTGCAACCCCCATACTCTGGTCCTTACCCTGTAGTCAGCCGTAATGAGAAGACTTTGACGCTAATGATCGGAAACAAGGAAGTAGTAGTGAGTACAGACCGTGTTAAACCTGCATACATAGAAACAAACCTTGCTCTTCCTACCCGCACCAACACACCTGACACATCTGCTACCCCCATTTCATCCGGTCAACCTAGCATTTCTTTTACACCTGACTTACTTGATGCGTCATCACCACCCAGAAAGTACACAGCACGATCAGGACGCAGAGTTCGCTTTGCCCGTCCATTCGATTTGTGAACTTTCCTTCTCCGTGGGGGGGGGGGGGGGGGGTGATGTGGCGGCATCAGGAAGAATGAACTCGCCCCACATACAGAACACACCCTTGTGCACGATGCAACATTGCATCAGGGTATAGCTTGCTAAACTAGCGTCATTCGGCTGCGTGGAGTGAGCATGAGCATCACGCCTGTTTGTGTCTTGTTGGTGTAATCAGTGTAACCTATCTCACATGCAAAGGTGTACTAAAACTGTGTGTGGTGTAAATAAATCTTATTATCCATGAGGGCTGGTTTATTTATGAACGATGTGGAGCCGCCTACAACCAAGACTCCATAGCACTATTACCCCTCTCATAGTGCGGGAGAGCGGTATCTCAGGGTATTTGAGGGGTCCGAGCGGCCTCCTCTGGATACAGACAGCGGCGGCAGGTCTTGTCGTCAAAAATCAATCAGCATCTTATGTACTTCTTAAGCTACATGGACATTCCATATCCGCAATTACTACGTTTTTGGATTCAAAATCAACATTTGGTGGACTTAGAAAAAAAATTTTCCTTTCAAGTTTTTTTTTTCTGAATTCAACTACTACAAACATAGAGACCTTTCATCAAAAGCTACTACAAAGGAATTCTAAAACTGAATTTAAGCCCACTTATATCAAACAACTTCTGAAACCTCCAACCACTGAAAAGTTATATTTTTCTCTTCTAAATTCTTCAACTCATCAGCAAAAAAAAAACTTGGACTTTGTTTTAAAACAAAAATTTTTGTTAACTTCGGTGACACCCTTTGGAAGGACTTTTTTTTGGGGGGGGAGGTCTGTACCGGGCGGTACACCTCCACGCAACTAGTATAACATCTAACTTAGTGTGTTAATATGTAGCAGGGGGCGGGAAGCGCCTCTTTCTTCAAGCAGCAGTTCTTCTACAAGGTAATGGCCTGTTAACATCTTAATTTCTTGCTAGCTCAGCAGTTTAACTCTCGGGGAGGGTTCGAAACCTTTAGTATGTAGCCTGCCTTTTTAAAATGTAAATTCCTTTTCTGTCTATGTAAAATCTATAAATTACTTTTACTGTAAAGCGGGGATAGAGAGTGCTTTACCCTCTCGAACTCCCCTTCATTTTGAAATTGAGGTGACTACGTTTTCATAACCGTTTCTTCTCTTCCTTAAAATATTAAAGTTTTCTCATACGGGTCCCCTCCTTAGCTTGGGATTAGCCCCTGTGTTTCGGCCTAGAGCCACTTAGGTTTTAATAGTGTATTTAGGAGTGCAAGTTTACGCCTCCAATCCCTTCTGTACTTTGGGCCAGTAACTTAACCTGATATTTTGTTTTCTTCTTCTGAAGGTCCAGTAGATTGGGTACGAGGTACCCCTGTGCCATTATATGTGTGCCTTGAGGGCAGTTAGTGTAAAGTCAGTTTATGGCCTCTTAAATAGGCTTGAAGACTTTGAGAGCGCATCTGCTCTTTCTTGTGTGTGAAAGGTGCCTCTAGGAGGCTTTAGTTAAACGTTGGGAGCAAGGGCTCCATGCATTTAGGGGTTTTCTGCCCTTTAGCAATTGTGGTGGTGAGCTGAGAGCTCAGAAATTAATCTTGGGGCTCGAAGCCCAAATCTTGTAACGAACTGTAATTTGTTAATTTGTTGATCTGCTACTTGGTACCTGTTATACTCTATTATTTGTTGATTTTGAAAAGAAAATATAACCTCTTGTTAAAGTTTTAAATTAACTTTAATTTTGTAGTTGAGACCTATTCCAGCCCGTACCTTCTTTCACCTCTGCTGATTCACTAAAACACGGTAACATATAGTATTAGTATGATTTAAAGTATTTCCACATACTGTATATGAGTTGACTATGTCTGTACCTCAATTAAGGCCACAGACGCTTCCTTCCCACTCCTAGGCCTCTCCTGTTCCATAGTCGCCATAAGGCCTATCTGTGTCGGTGCGACGTAAAGCAAATAAAAATGGCAAAGGG
Source organism: Anabrus simplex (assembly GCF_040414725.1). Classification (NCBI taxonomy): domain Eukaryota; kingdom Metazoa; phylum Arthropoda; class Insecta; order Orthoptera; family Tettigoniidae; genus Anabrus; species Anabrus simplex. The sequence goes on along the minus strand of NC_090267.1, from coordinate 258,485,968 downwards.
ATAAAACGAAAAATTAATATCGCTCGAAATGCAACCACGAGACTAACTACATTTGGAAACGCAAAGCAATATCTTAAAGTAAATTAAAGTTAGTAAGAAAAAGTATGCCATAGAAATCTTGGCCATGAACATCACGTCGCAGGAAAATGTCGATGCTTTTGAAATGCAGGCGTATAAACGGATGCTGAAAATGACATGAACGCACCATCGGACAAATGTATCGATTTTGAAACAACTCAAGATCACAAAACGCCCATCGAAGGAAACCGCTCAGTAATTCCTTCGATGTTTTGAACACGTTTCAAGAAGAAGCAGTGGTCGAGAAAACCGATTTATGAGGTAAAATCAACGGTAATACAGGGGCAGATGCCTAAATCTTATCGCAGACCATGTGAAGCCACTGTTTGGGCACAAAGCCATTAGCATAGCACTAGATCGAGAGACCTGGAGAGATAACATTTACGCCATCATTACTTAATATCACCACCCTCTTGTTATAGTAATGGGACTGTAGGAGTACAGTGTTCCTTTTGAATCTGGAAAGCTTATTACTTATACAACTCTAAATACCACAGTAAAACCCAGTGATCCGTGGGCTTTGTTGAAATAATTTTACTTCTTCTTCAGGTGTCATATCCGAACCCCAGACGTTGGCGATCACGCTGGAGAAAGCACCCCAGGACGAATAATTCCTTCATGTTTTGAAGACTCCTGTCCTAGTTGGTCAATACATAGTTCCTTATAGTACGATGGAGAGGGTTATGTTCCTGTAATGATTACAGCATGAGAACAAACGACCATTAACATCCGGCGTGATATGAAAATTATGATGTACATTCCGCTATTTCACTATTTCCTGGTTAATTATGTTATAGCTCTTTGACGTCATTCGATTGTGTATATGATCTATCTGTGTAAATGTTTGAGCCAGTTTACCTTAGATAAATAAATTATGCAAATTACAATGCATCATTCGGATATCATCTACTTTCCGATTGAGTGAGATACAAATGTCACTGAACTGATTGATGTTGTCAGGTCGTACTGCTACGTGATGGTGATCTTTCTAATGGTTTCGCTGGAGGCCTTGTCCTTTTATGGTGTAAAACATACTATTCTAACATGGAATTATCGGCTGAGATATAAGACAATATCTATAATACGTTATTATGCCAAAAAAAGTTGTGTTAAATGAAAATGGAATAGAGAGATAATTTGGGCTGGCACTACCTCGCATTACAAAAATAATCGGAATAAAGGAAATAAGAACAAATCAAATGTAATACGTGAATAAACGTGTAATAAGTAAAAAATATACGGTACATACCTGCATTAGATATGTGCTAACTTTATCAAGACTGAAGGAACCACGTTTTGTGAGGAGTCTTTAGAAAAGACCGTCGACAACCGGCGTAAATCTACTTGCTGCTCGACGTAATGCAATGCCGCGTCTGGCACTGCCATCATCACTGGCACAATCTCTTTAGACAATATCTTCAGCGGGTTAGCTATCATTTCATAGATTCAAACATGCCTTAAGGTTAGTATTAGCGTACAAATGTGCTTACTACCGTTTGCATTAACGATCAGAATGTCCTGATTTAGGTTTATTGATAGCTGTCGCTGGGTGTTGCTTATATTTCCGATAAGAAGTATGATGGTCGCGGGGCCTCAATTAATGAAGATAGGAACAAATAAAAGCATGTGGACACCTTAAAAATCATTCCAGACGTATCTGTCAATTTTTTATTATGTGTGGGGACAGGGTCCTGTGTGTATGTACATTATAAACAAAAATGCACTAACGAGAAACATATAAACGCTGTTTTATTGTATTTTGTAAAACGTTTAGTTTTTGTAATACCAGCTCGAATAATAAGTAACCTCGAACTACCGGGACTCGAATTACAGGCGCTTTACTGTACGTAGTATCTGAATAATTGTCCGGCTCCATTGCTAAATTGTTAATGTACTGACCTTTGGTATCAGGGGGCCCGGGTTCGATTCCTGGCAGGATCGGGAATTTTAACCATCATTGGTTACTTTTGCTGGCACGGGGCTAGGTGTATATGGCGTTGTCATCATCTTTTCATCGTCTTCATGACGCGCAGGTCGTCTACGGACGTTAAATCAAAAGACCTGCCCCCTGGAGAGCCGAACATGTCCTCGGACACTCCCGCCACTAAAAGCCATACGCCATTTCATTTAATCTGAAAAATGAGCAATGTAAAGTTGATTATGAGATGAAAGGTTATTTAGGACAGGAACCGTAAACGCCAGCGAGTGTGACACTTCTATGAATGAAGGAATCGACAGAAGTAGGAGAAGTGTCATGAAGGATATGTAAGCAAAAGACACCCTTACCGTCTGGGTCGAAAGAAGACAAGAGTTGACCAAGGCAGATTGGATAGGGAGCAACTTATAAAACCAAGGTCATGAATTCAAGCTCCCAATTTGAAGGTCCTGTTTCTACAGTAGTTTCTTTGTCACCTCCAGTGACAAGCAGGTGATACCGTGGATGCATTCTGCCATTCTCACCCACATAGGAAATCGCTAATTGTGCGTTCATACATGGTTGAAGGGACCAATCCAGGGCTTTTTCGGGATGCTACATCACAATCTAACAATGCTGCATGTTGTTGTAGAATCTGGCAGTCAGTTCCTCTCTGATTTTCTCGTATATTTCGATGGTTTGTTTTTATTCGAACTCCTGTATTCGTCGCCGTTTTCCTAAATGCTGTGGGGCGTCGTGGCCGATCAGAAGATACATTCTTTTAGTTATCGATTTCAATTTTACAGTACTTCACGCTAGGATTGGGAGTTTTCTTGTATTCTTTTAGCTGTCTTCCTGTTTGGATTGCACATTCGTCAGTAGAGAACACATCACTTGCTTTTGAAGACCTCTATTAGTAATGCGGACATTGAAAGTTGAAGGTCATTGTCTCAATACACGTGGTATTATTCTGTGAGTGTGGGCATATAATCCATACACGGTATCCCCCACATGCCGTAAGAGACAAAAATGGGGTCCCTCAGCTGCTCTCCATTTCAGACCGTGGATTGATGACCGCGGTCTCCGTTGTTGACTCTGGCATTGCTTCCACTTACCCTGCCAGGCCTCTCACTTTCATCTTCACTATTCAACTCCCTTGGTCAATACTTATTCTCTTTTGGCCCGGCAATTTTAGATTGTGAACCCTACAGTAGCTAAACTTTCATATTCATACCCTTCGTGGACCCACATTTCCTTCTGCCGACACGCTCGTTTTTAGAAAAATCGTAATTATATTTTTACCTCGAAGTACTGTTAGGATGTTCGCTTAGAGTACTTCTCATTAATTCAAAACTCACCACCACCACTGCCAAAACTCCCCTGAAATGCTAATAACAATCTTAACGTGTCTTCCATATCATTCCCTAAATGGTCATCATAGTGGCCTTCAGTTCATAGAGTCCCGGGTTCGATTCATAGCCAAGTTGAGGATTTGATCTTAAAGGGAGTACGTACGCCCTATACCTACAGTGTTAAATTGGCAATATTGATGACCCATTATCTCAGAACCTTTGGCAGATAGAGATCTGAAATTTTTGGAAAGTATAGTATCACTCCTGTTCTGATTACTGAACCAGAATTAGAATATACAGACAAATAATTAGTTAGTTATGAATTTTTAAATTTTATATTAATTTTTTTCTTTTAAAAGTCCACTTTTTCTTCTGTAAGTAAAAAACCGTTAGAGGCAGAAATATTTTGGTGGTTCAGTAGCTGCAGTATGCTAAGAGGTAACATAGTGTAAAATTAGATATATGTATCTGTAATAGTTTCTGAGGTAATGGGTCAAATATTTAAAAAAACCATTTTCAGGAAATCAAGTTTAAAGTTTGACTTGATATTAATCACATATGGAGGCATGTCAGCTCCTAGCAAGAGCCAGCCCCATAATCAGGATTGTCTGAATTCTGTCCTTGATCATCCTGCAAACCTAGAAGCTTCCTTCTTTTCCTGCCTCTTGCTTCTTTAGTCATATCCTATGCTGCACGCTGGGCTTTCAGAATCCTAGGTCGATCCATTCGCTGGAAGGCTTGCAGTGTGTTGGCTCCTGGAGTGATCCCACGTTGCTCTAGTACCCCAATTCTTCCCTTATTACTATCATTAAACGTTATCACACCATCATAAACACCCAAGCATAGAGTTTTCATTCCTACGAAGACATTTTTTGGTATGCGGGTCCAAATGACTTTTTTTTGTTGCTAGTTGTTTTACGTCGCACCGACACAGATAGGTCTTATGGCGACGATTGGGCAAGGAATGGATAGGAGTGGGAAGGAAGCAGTCGTGGCTTTAATTAAGGTACAGCCCCAGCATTTGCCTGGTGTGAAAATGGGAAACCACGCAAAACTATTTTCAGGGCTGCCGACAGTGGGGTTCGAACCTACCATCTCCCGAATACTGGATACTGGCCGCACATCGAGCTATCGAGCTCGGTAATGACATTATTTAAAGACTCATTCGGGTTTTGCATTCGACCATGGAAACATTTGAAAAGGTTAGGATGAGCTAAACCGCTATATACTGGTTTAATAGCTTCCATCACTGCAGATAGTATGCTGTTTACATGATCTTCTTTGTCAATAAATAAATCCTCATGGTTTCCAAGTTTCCTCCCCGAAGCACTAGTGGTCGTGTACTTATCACGTATCTGTGAAACATCTATTTCAGAATCAGCACTGGATTCAGATCCCGTCGAATGCTGATTTCCATGGAAACCTCGCTTCTTAAAACAACCCTGTCTTTTCGTCATGTTGAAAAGAGATATAAGAACATGTAATAACACACCAAACCACTAGATTTTCAGTTCGACACCTATAAAACACCAGAAATATAAAGTAAAGCTACAAAATCAATGTACAATACCGCCATTTCTGTTTACACAGTGCATCCAAACTCTTAACACGAACATTAACATGGATTCAAGGAATAAATAGCTGCAAACCACAGCCTTGTAGATTGAATAGTTCCAGAGAGATACTTAAGCAAGTCAATTCAGAACGTCTGGATTTTTTTACCCTTGCACTATTAATTTTGAAGTGATAAAAACTACACTTCCAATTGGAATTATCCGACAAATAATGCATCAAATTATTCAGGAGAGATCAAATATTATTATGCGATCATAATAATAAAATGTCATTTTTTGACCATATTCACCATACGTACTCCCCTTAAATTGTTAATTGCCTTCGCTCAAAGACTGAGTGTTTGTACTGTTTCCAACATTCATGCAACTCATATACCACACACAACATTGTCTTCCAGTACAATATCACGCAGTTCTCCATGCACGACCGATAGATCCTGCTCTCGTCGGAGGGTTTTCATAACAAGGCTGGCGACACTAGCAATAGCCACACGAAATTAAAAGCACAATGTGTCAACTACACTGTGCAGTCGTTGCAATTTAATGCAGTTTAGGCTGCTTTTGACCTTCCGTTTTACTCTACTACTGATTTATTTCGGGTGGTTTATGGTTTATTTCGACATGGAGTACCAAATGAACTTCTTTTCAACCCTTCAAAATTCCGACTACCACTATCCGCGATCTTGGGATCCGGAAGCTGACACTCTACTGCATTTATTTTAATGCCAGGTTTAGAGGATCGGACGGTTGAGGCTCTGGCTTTCTGACCCCAACTTGGCAGGTTCGATCCTGGCTCAGTCCGGTAGTATTTGAAGGTGCTCAAATACGTTATGTTCTGTACGTAGATTTACTGGCACGCAAAAATTTCTGTGGGAACAAATTATGGCACCTTGGCGTCTTGGAATATCGTAAAAGTTGTTTGCGGGACGTAAATCCAGTAACATTTTCTTAATGATGAATTTAATCCTTCGGCGAAATATATATTGCTACATCAGATTACTGATCACAGAATTAAAAAAAAAGAAATACAAGCTATTGCTAGCGGGAAGTCAGTCCCAGCGGACCCTTTGTGGATATTAGGTCAAGTGCAATATTCATGGTTTATTACTGAGTCGAAATGTCCTTAATGATCTTTTAAGTTGCTAAGAGGCGATCGATGACGCTGAGAGACTAATGAGCACTTTTTGAGTATGTACATTTACCATATATTTATATTAATTTCCGTTATACTGAAATACAAATGACTATATTTTGAGATTGAAGATGCACTGAAACTAAGACGCAGACAATGTTAACACTTGTTTCATCACCGTTCATCTTTATAAAGCATTGAACTAAGATGCAGGTGCTACTGAAACTTATTTCATCCTTGTTCATCTTCTGAATCAGTTCCTGGGAATAATGCACCTTGAAGAAGACGAGATTTCAATCGACCGGATGTTTTGATTTTATGTCGAATCTCGTAGTATGTAGCACAAAGGGCATTTATCAGAGTGGAGAAGGATTTTTGAGCCAGGTTACGAATGTGTTCAGTGTTGTGTGGAGTGTTTAATTCTCATTGAATCTGACTGTTTCTTACATACCATGGAACGTACAAAGAAACACGTAATACCTAATTCTGGAACACTTGTATGCAGTAGAGTTTGCATGGAGATGCTCTTCCCCATATCTGGCTGGCGTACATCAACAATCGACGTAAAACTGATGTATGGATGAGAAGAGTGCAATTCGTCCGTAGTGTTGATTTGCTATTGAATATCGGATACAATTTTGAAAGTCTAGGCTTCGTTGAGCTTCGTACTGATGCATGTATTCCACGTAAGTCTTTTTTTTTTCTAGTTGTTTTACGTCGCACCGACACCGACAGGTCTTACGGCGACAATGGGACAGGAAAGGGCTAGGAGTGGGAAGGAAGCGGCCGTGGCCTTAATTAAGGTACAGCTCCAGCATTTGCATGGTGTGAAAATGGGAAACCACGGAAAACCATTTTCAGGGCTGCCGACAGTGGGGTTCGAACCTACTATCTCCCGAATACTGGATACTGACCGCACTTAAGCGACTGCAGCTATCGAGCTCGGTCACGTAAGTCTTCGATAAATGTATAATCCTAGATACTTGACTACTCTACTGCTGCTTTAAACAGTACTTTCGGAGACAGCCATGAGTAAGGTACCCAGAGTCCAGGTCACTTCAGGCTATAACATTCCACAAAAGCCTGCAATGTTAGCTTTCCAACATCTTTATTATATTTGTCTCATTGTGGTTGAATGAATGAATGAATGAATGAATGAATGAATGAATCAATCAATCAATCAATCAATCAATCAATCAATCAATCAATCAATCAATCAATCAATCAATCAATCAATGCAAAGCTCAGTTAATTGATCGATTAATTAATTGATTGTTAAATAATTATGGTTCATTTACTGTAGTCATAGCCTAGTTCGTGAATCATGGGTAACTGCTGAGTGGCCTAGTAAATGGTGTTGACTGTCGGGATACCAGCTGCCATGGAATAGGAGTGGGCATCGTGAACATAATCTGAGCCGTTACCCTCCTTGTGCTCAGGTGGATAGGGCTATGCATTCCACCACTCATCCCTAACCCGTTAGTGGAGAGATTCTCACTGGGACATGTGTGGGTAAGGTAGCATGTTCAGCAAGCCTCGAACCTCTGGCTGTGACAGAGTCGCTCTTCCATTTGACAGGCCAAGGGACGTCTTAGAAACAACTTCGCGAACGAAATGAAGATTGATGTGGGGGGCTATCAATATTAATCGGGCTTATGGAAGAAAGAAATTAGAACTGGTTGAATCAGCGATGAGGATGCGTTTGGATGTGGTAGGAGTTAATTATATGAGGAAGAGATTGTAAGGTGTAATTAACGGGAGTTAAAATGGGGACGACTGAGTATGGCATACGACTATTCATCAGGAACACCATAGGATGCAACACAGTTTCTATAAGGCACGGCAATGAGCGAATCATGTGGATAGATTCAGCGGTTGGAAGAATTACGACGAGAATCATAACCATGTTTTATGAAGCACCTAGAGACATCGTGGTCGGGGCCAACATCAAGGAAAAGAAAGTAATAATGGGGATTTCAATGCAAGAATTAGAAATGGATATGAAGGTTTTGAGAAGAAAATGGATGGATTTGGGTAAAATACCGAAGCAAATGAGAATGAGAAATGGTTACTGGACTTTTATTCTAGTACAGGATTAGCAGTTGAGAATTTATTCTTCAAGCATAAGATCTATTTATTCACCGTTATACATGGATGGGACCCATAACATACTGTATCATAACTGACTTTGAATTCAGAAGATCTACTAGGAATGTACAGGTATTCTGAGGATATTTTTATGATACAGTTCATTATCTGATCTACAGTAAAATATAACTAGGCCTGGGTTAGTGACAGTGAAGTTTGTCTGCAGTGGATAAGGGTGGAAAATCTTCAGGACGAAAGGATAAACAGAAACACGTGGGTATGTTTAGTGAAAAGTTCCAAAGAATAGACAGTCAAAATTTTCATTTTAATGACCATAGTAGAAATTGTAAAATGTATCGATTGTTAATTTTTGTGACCTATATTTTCTGATTGATATTCTTGATTATAAAATAAGTATAGTGTTTAACTACAGTACAATAGGAGTGTTCTTATTTCCTTAAATGAGATATTCCTTTCATTCAAAACATTTTATGTTTCTACGAGTCTGTATTAGCCTTTATTGTATAATTAGTGTGTTTTAATAAAAATAGAAAATGCATCGAAGGAAGGGAAAATGGAAATAAGAGGAGAATTAAGGAAATGGTGATCTAAATGATACGTGTCAAACCCTTCATCGAAAATTCACCACTCCTTTTTTCCGCATCTTGTAAAGTCGCTTCTCCCAAAAATCCTTTAACCAAGAGATTATTCCCACTATGACCAAATTTAAAATTCTCACCATTCCCAATTACTTCTTATATCATATCTCCACATCCAACTCATCTTTTTTTTCTTTTTTTGCGATTTGCTTTACGTCGTACCGACACAGATAGGTCTTATGGCGACGATGGGACAGGAAAGGCCAAGGAGTGGGAAGGAAGTGGTCGTGGCCATAATTAAGGTACCCGGTGTGAAAATGGGAAACCACATAAAACCATCCTTTGGGGTGCCGAAAGTGGGGTTCGAACCCACTATCTCCCGGACAACTAATCTTTTTGCCAGAAAGTAGACTTTACCAACAAAGTGGCCCACTCTACCCTTCAGATGCAGAATGAAATATTGCAGATTAATAGTTAGTTAGCTTGATAGCTATATAGGCTAGCTTTTACCCACGACTTCACACGCATTGTCCAGATTTTGCGATTCCAAGTGATTGTGTCCCTTGATTTACTTAAAACATTAATAAATGAAAAAAAATATACCTGTTGTAAATATTGCAGTGAATTTGGATTTGACTAAATATTGCGTAAACCTTAACTGTCAGATGTTAGATGAAACCTTCTGGGAGATAATATTTTCTAATCTAAGCAATGTTCAATATACACAGCTGCTTTTGTTTGTGTTTAATTGCCACTGAATTATGAATTACTACTATTTTCAGAAATGACTGAAATTGGAATGAAATTATTCCAGTTTATTAATATTAGCTTATGTGCTCGTCTTAACTTGCATGGGAATAACGATTCTGCCTCTATCATGGTTTTAAAATGGGGATTTGTAAATTATTTCCTTTACATGGGCACAGACGGGAAAATATATAGCTGCTTATTCGAAGCCTTCCTTAAACATGTGTTGTGCCGTGGAACTTTTTTCTTAGAACATTTTATGCTAAGTGAAATAAAATGTCGTATGGCTTTTAGTGCCGGGATATCCCAGGACGGGTTTGGCTCGCCGGGAGCAGGTCTTTTTATTTGACTCCCGTAGGCGACCTGCGTGTCGTGATGATGAAATTATGATGAAGACAACACATACACCCAGTCCCCGCGCCAGGGAAAATAACCAATGATGGTGAAAATTCCCGAGCGTGTGTCCCTTCATTTGACTACTGCAGCCATACAGGTTGCAGCTACAACTCTCACAGATAACCCACTATCACGAATTATCTGAGCCTTGAAAACCTGTGAAAATTTTTGATGTCCCGTTAGAACCCATCAGTGACCAATGAGGTGGAGCGGACGTATGAACAATCCGGCAGGCCTGAAACAGATTTCGTTTACGGTCTCGCTGACACCGTTCCTTATTTCCAACATCACCACAAATAACCCATTCCTTCGCGGTGTTGCAATTTCTATTTTCTCTGGTATGTATAATTTTTGCTAGTTGCTTTACGTCGCACCGACACAGATAGGTCTAATGGCGACGATGGGACAGGGAAGGGCTAGGAGTGGGAAGGAAGCGGCCGTGGCCTTAATTAAGGTACAGCCCCAGCATTTGCCTGGTGTGAAAATGAGAAACCACTGAAAACCATTTTCAGGGCTGCCGACAGTGGGGTTCGAACCTACTATCTCCAGAATACTGGATACTGGCCACACTTAAGCGACTGCAGCTATCGAGCTCGGTGGTATGTATAATTTGATAAACATTTTTCGGTATTGAAAATTGTGAGATAATGGCTGAACTGATTTCAGTAAGGGAAATTTCCTTCCAAAGAGTACAATTTGATGGTCATCTAGAAGAATAGTAGATTTTATTGGAATGCCTATTTTTCTACCTTATTTTCGTATTAGCAAGTCATTACAGGGTCTACCGCCAGGTACCGCTTATCTCGGCTAGGAACCGTGTTGCAGCTGGTGTAGTTTCAAGGCTCTCCGCTTCGGACAGTGAGACAGCTGTAACATCGCTACTAGCTCTACAATGGAAGAAAATTGTCATTTTCAAGCAGTTAGTGTGCTGTAAAGTCGGTAGCGTGAAGTCACTACGAGCTTTGGCTTGAAGCTTTGTCAATATTAACTCAAAGAACTAACTTCACTGTGTAAAGTTGTATATACAAATCAAAATAATGTCATATCTGCTAGTGAATGTCCCTCTAGACGCGGCCGTTCCTACAGAGACGACTGAGAAAAATTATGCCAAGAGTGTTACAACAACAACAACAACAACAACAACAACAACAATATAAGACCGACTTCAATTTCGCGCAGATATCTTTAAACTACCTTTTATTTTTCATTTGACAGAGTTTGCAGCACAAGCCATTAATATTGTTACAGTTGTAGTTCGTGCGAGAACCACTAACCTTAAAAGCGCTTCATTCCAATGTGTCCCATATAGGAACTCAAGCCCAGATTAACTTGAACTGTTTGTAGTGAAACTAGTGGGAAATTTTTACTCATACCTCAGGAGAATTTATTACCTCATTCTAGGGCAAACTACTCGTTCAGTAGCTTTTAGTCGTTCCGGTCCCTGCCTAAAGACTTGCACGGCTGGCTGGTTGTTAATTATTAGCTACTTCAAACATGTTCTTCAGCGAGCTGAAATACTTCACGGAATTTGAATTCCATTTCATGGGCAGCAATTACCTTAAAACTTGCGCTCTTCCTGAGGCGGGAGGGAAGAGGCAGTTCTAAACTCTTGCTGCACGCCTCACAGTGTTTCCATTTGCGCACATCTACTTACCAACTTCATTAAAACGTATTGCTCCTTAACAGCAGCCTTACTCATTCCATGAACGTTCGTACACCACAGGCATGTAACACTGTGAAACGGAGTGCAGTCTAAAAATACACCCCAACTAACTGAGTAACATTTTACTGAACTGATTACAACTCCCCTAAAAATTACATTTCACCTAGCAATATTAAGCTACAGACACATTTTCATCATACAGGATGTAGGAAAGATGTCATCCAGCAACAACAGGCCTTCGTAAAGAAGAATGGTATAATTAACATGAGCATAGGAACCAATCCTCTCACTTTACAATTTTCACCCAGATTCAAATGGGGAAAGCAATGTAATGTTGTTTCAGAAAAGTTCTGGGGCCCAAAAGCCTCGCCTGGAGCCCCTACGACGTCTTAAGTTGCAAAACCCATTTTTAAAATGTAAATGTTCCTGGCTGAGCTCTATCTGGAATTAACGTAATCAATTCCCCGACACCATTGTAACCATGGCAACCAGTGTTCGTCTATGTGTATAAGGTCAGTAACATCATCTTCTCACTGTGCGATTCCTTCCTTTAATTAAGAGTTTGTATCAAGTGAACCCCGTCCACAATTAAAATCCTTGAACTGGTCGGAAAACAAACCCAATGCCTTGGAATAAGAGATAGACAAGCTACCTCTACACCCCAGTATTCACTAATAATAATAATACTAATAATAATAATAAAACCCCATGACACTATAGCCCTTGAAGGGCCTTGGCCTACCAAGCGACCGCTGCTCAGCCAGAAGGCCTGCAGATTACGAGGTGTCGTGTAGTCAGCACGACGAATTCTCTCGGTCGTTATTCTTGGCTTTCCAAACCGGGGCCGCTATCTCACCGTCAGATAGCTCCTCAATTCTAATCACGTAGGCTGAATGGACCTCGAACCAACCCTCAGATCCAGGTAAAGATCCCTGACCTGGCCGGGAATCGAACCCGAGGCCTTCGGGTAAGATGCAGGCACGCTACCCCTACACCATGGGGCCGGCAATAATAATAATAATAATAATAATAATAATAATAATAATAATAATGATAATAATAATAATAATAATAATAATAATAATAATAATAATAATAATGTACAGAGGGGGAAATAATAAATATATTGATTTTACGTCTCACTAACCTGTTCTACGTTTTAGGGAGACGCTGAGGTACCGGAAGTCTATCCAGCTGGAATTATTTTACGTGCCAGTAAATGTGCGGATACGAGCATGACGTATCTGAGAACCTTCGAATACCTCCAGACTGATTTGGAATCGAAGCTACCAACTCCATTTATGAAGCATGTTTCAGCGAGCATTTTCATATATATATTCCTGTGCCCCTATGTATAATGATTTCCATATTTTACGGGTAACTCTTTGAAGAACTCTTAAAGATTAGTTTCCTGACCTCAATAATAACACAGTTATTTTGTTTGAGATGTATCCGTAACGCTACTATTTAAATACGAAAATATGAGGTCTGGTTATATTGAAAACGTGAGGAGTGTATAGCAAGTATATTTGCTACAGTGTGGTTTAGCTATCAAGGTCAGGTTACTGTCCAGAAGAATAGGAGTCACTCTTTTCCGCTTTGCCTCACGTTGCACGTATGACGAGTGTTTGTAAACATATCGAACTCACTGCACGCGGGTGACCGTCAAATAAGCAACCACGGCATTGTTGTCTGTGTCTCTGACACACAGTGAGTGTTTGTAAACATCAAGTTACGTTAGCGGTTACACGGACAACATGATGCACGACGGCGGAAATAGTGGGAACACTTCCGAAAGAACACTTCGGATACCCAAGTTTCAAGAATAGGTCCGCCATTTGCTCACGACATGCTTCACTGTTACGAATCAATGTTGCCAGAACACGTGCAGACACTTAGATATGGATTCCCTGCAGCAAAAATAGCCGGCTCCGTTGTGTAGGGATAGATTGCCTGTCTCTTACCTGGAGGCTCCGGGAACAGTTCTCGGCCAGGTCAGGGATCTGGGGCTGATCTGAGGGCAGATTCGAGGTCCACTCAGCGTACGTGATTACAATTGAGAACCAATCTGACGTTGGGATAGCGGCTCCGAATTAGAAAGCCAAGAATAATGGCCGAGAGGATTCGCCGTGCCGATCATACGACACCGTCCTCGTAATCTGCAGCCCATTAGGGCTATTGCACCGTGTTGTTTTCGTTTTTCTTTTTTTGTAGTAAACATATGTTGGCAGATATCATCTTCTGTGTCGATTTCACCTGCATACACCAGACTATTGATATGGTCCGATAGGTAGAAATGTGGGGGATTTTATTAAGTAAACCGAACTACTCAAATAATTAGTCCATTGCGCCCCATACAACGGCGTGGAATTATACAATAGGGGTATTCAGGTACACTGCGGCTCGCATGAAGTGGTGCACCATCATGAGGAAAGTACACGCGAGCACAGAAATGGTATCCCGGTATAAACAAAGCATTGTATAGCCCCACCTCCACGCTTAACGCATTGCTGCAGGTAGGCAGTCCGCTATAAGACGGTTGTGATTGCAACGGGCACATTGGTGGATGTATAGCAATACACATACTGTGCCTTCAGCACTCCCCCTTCACTCCCTCTCCTCCTTTTCTGAACTGGAGTGGGGCATTGTTGATTGTTTACATCGGGACACCATTTCTGTGCTTGTATGTACATGTTCATGGACATTCACATCGGTACAAACAACAAACAAACAACAAGTAATTCGCACTACTGCTATGACCTTCATCCACGTGTGAAGTGTTTGTCACAGCAGGTCGCTTGTCCTCGTGACTGGAGCGACTCTCAGCATGCAGAAGCAAGCCACTGTAAAGCTGTGCGTGTTCCTATATATTGTATTACCTTACATGAAAGCATTGTGCTTTACAACGCCATGCCTGTACCACCACAATACCTACTGTATTTTCGAAGAATAAAAGTGGTTTTTGCTTATGCCTTGCGAATGTAATTCTACGCAGTTCAACACCAACTGAGATTTTAAGTGGTATGCCAGCAAGCATAATATTTGGAATTTAGGGGAATTATCGTACACCTTTCGTACCTGTATCATATAGGATATGAGTCGCAAGATTGTGAACGATTCTCAGGGGATCTAGACAATGTTGTGAGACAGTGGATAATGGTATGATAGTAAATGGGTTGAATGTCAGGTTGTATGTATCACCGAGAGGAAAAGTGCCCTCAGTTTTATTTACTGTGTTGTTTGGGTGATCGTACCTCATGCGGAACACTGTAAGTATCCAGGTATTAATATAAGGAATGATCTTCGTTGGAGTAATCATATCAACTGTGTTGTTAAGAAGGTTACAGATCTCTTCACATGTTTATGAGAGTATTTAGGGTTTGTAGTAATGACGTAAAGGAAATGGCGTATGTCTTTTGTAAAATTCAGACTAGAGTATGGTTGCAGTGTATGGGAGGACTACTGGATGCGAGAATTGGAAAAACTTCAAAGGAAAGCTGCACGATTTGTTCTGGGTTATTTCCAACAAAGGAGTAGTGTTAAGAAAATGCTGCAAACTTTGAACTGGGAAGAGTTGGGAGTATGGAGACGAGATGCTCTACTACGTGCTACGTTTCGAGCTGTCAGTGGAGAGATCGAGTGGGATTCCATTAGTAGGCGAATAAGCTTGTGCAGAGCTTTTAAAAATAGAAAAGGTCATATGAAAATGGGGTTGGATTTCAAGAGAAGGAATTGGGACAAATATTCATTATAGGTCGAGGAGTAAGGGACTGGAATACATTATCAAGGGAAATATCCGATCAATGTTTCAACTTCTTTGAAAAAGTTCAAGGAAAGCAAGGTAAGCAGTTGATAGGGAATGTGCCACCTGGGTGATAGCCCTAAATATAGATAATTTATGACTGGATATATTTCCAAGTGTACGAGGCATCAAATGATTTGTGTCTCGGATGTCATACAGGATGGTTAGTTTTCTCAAAAGTAGGAAAACAAAAATATTATAAACAAACAATACCAGCAACTTACCCCACATATAGGTCAGAGCTAGAAATCATATTTGAACACTATTGGGAAAAACAGCGAACAGTTTGGTGATAACTTACCTCTCATCAAACTCTCTGTCATATTCAGTCTCTCTCCTCAGCCTGTACACAAGTTATTTCTGTGGCCAGGGAAAATTACTTCTAACAGATTAAGAAGGGCTTTGTCTTTTAAGAGTCTAAAAGCACACTCGTTCAAGGAAGGACAGTGTGCAAGGAACTGTATAAGTTCCTCGCAGACACATTTTTCTCAGAAACAATATTGAACCTATAGATAAACTGGCGGAAAAAAATATTCAAAGACCAAGAAGGGGTTGTGGTAGATTAACGAACGTTGGTAGGTGATTTATAGATCTGAAAAGTTACGTAGATTCAAATTTCCCGCAATTTGGCCTCGTGACGTTGCACTGTACGAGAGCGTTAATTACGAAGTGACTGTGAGTTGGTCAAGAACGCCTTTACGGCGATGAAGAGGCCGGTATCAACAGCTCACTGCGGTTGAACGAGGTCGTATAATAGGGCTACGTAAAGGTGAATTTTCCTTCCGCGCTATTGCACATCGACTGGGCAGGAATGTCTCCACTGTGCATGCGTGCTGCCGGCAGTGGTCACGAGAAGGTACACTCGCAAGAAGACCGGGCTCCGGACGTCCCCGTGGCACCGCTGAGAAGGAGGACCGCCGTATTCGGCGTATGGCTGTAGCGCAGCAGACTGCGTCTGCAGCAGCAATTTCAGCGGCAGGTGGCACCTCAGTGACGCAACGAACTGTTCGAAATCGGTTACTTGAAGGAGAGGTTCGAGCCAGACGCCTTACGGCGTGCATTCCACTTACCCCAAACCACCACCGTCTGCGACTTCAATGGTGTCAAGCGAGAGCTCACTGGAGGTAGGAGTGGAGGTCCGTTGTGTTCTCCGATGAAAGCCGGTTCTTCCTTGGTGCCTGCATTCCACCTGTATGCGGCGTCGACACACTGGACCTACACCGGGAGTTCTGGTCTGGGGAGCAATTTCCTATGACAGCAAGAGCACTTTCGTGGCTATCCCACGCACCTGTCTGCAGATATGAACGTCCTTCTGGTGATTCGACCTGTTGTGCCGCCATTCATGAACAGCATTCCCGGGGGTGCTTTCCTACAGTATAATGCACGCTCCCATGCCGCTGTTGTAACCCAACGTGCTCTATAGAGTGTCGACATGTTGCCCTGGCTTGCTCGATCCTCCGATCTGTCCCCAATCGAGCACGTATGGGTCATTATTGGACGACAACTGCAGCCTTATCCACAACCGCTGTTAACCGTGCCTGTATTGACCAACCAAGTGCAACCTGCATGGAACTTCACCCCACAAGCTAACATCCGGCACCTGTACGACACAATGCATGCACGTTTGCATGCCTGCATTCTACAGTCAAGTGATTATACCGGTTATTAATGGATCAGCATTGCATATTTATGATGGCCTTTCTCGCGCGTATATTAATCTGTACTCTTGTACCCTTAAACAATTAAATATGTTACCTCGACAAATAGATTGCTAAAATTTCCGTATTCTACTTTCCTTATTTCATGTTGTTTCCGATATATTTTTCCTCCAGTGTATAATGTTTGCCGTGGGTATGCCCAAGTTTTGTATCTACACAGGAATTGGATGATGCAGGGTGATTTATACAAACCGGGTACCTGTCGAGTTTGCCGAGCGGATAGGGGCGCGCAGCTGTGAGCTTGAATACGGAAGATGGTCTGTTCGAACCCCACAATCAGCAGCCTTGAAGATGGATTTCGTGGTTTCCAATTTTCACACCAGGCAAATGCTGGGGCTCTACTTTAATTAAGCCCACGGCCACTTCCTTTCAATTCCCAGACTATTTTCCTTCGCATCGTCACCATACGGCCTACCTGTGTCGGTGCGACGTAAAGCAAATTGCATATGTATACTTATACAAACTTGGTGGCAGATGCAGGAAGATGCAATTGCTATCTAAATATAAAGAAACTCTGGGAGACTCACTTTGCCAGCAATACGCAAGTTGTTTGTTATGGGTCAATTATTTCGCCAATTAAACATGTTGCTCTCATGTATGTTGTTTTAACGAACATTCTTTCAAGATGCAGTACACATTGCCTGAGCAGTTCATTTAATGACAACATATTAGATTACGATACAAAAGACTTCAAAATCAAAATAAGTGTGTGAAAAATAATAATATATATTTTTTTGCTATTGGCTTTACGTCGCACCGACACAGATAGGTTTTATGGCGACGATGGGAAAGGAAAGGGCTAGGACTGGGAAGGAACCGGCCGTGGCCTTAATTAAGGTACAGCCCCAGCATTTGCCTGGTGTGAAAATGTGAAACCACGGAAAACCATCTGCAGGGCTGCCGAGAGTGGGGTTCGAACCACCTATCTCCCGAATACTGGATACTGGCCGCACTTAAGCGACTGCAGCTATCGAGCTCGGTAATAATAATAATAATAATAATAATAATAATAATAATAATAATAATAATAATAATAATAATAATAAAAATAAAAATAATTTGGACCAGAATCCAAAATATATGTTCGTGGAAATTTATACCCTTCATTTAGGAGTATATGATTCTATTGCTACGTACAACGAAGGTACGTAACATGATGAAGTCTGGTGTGCTGCTGAAGATGGGAATGTTGCTCGGAAAATGCATAGTCACTGTTATGATGTCAACAGGCAATAAGAGGAGACGGAATACTGAAAGGAAAGAAAAGGAATGTGAGATGCAAGCTACGTGATAGGTTAAGGAAAAACGGGTTGTTACTGCACATGGTTCTTAGCTTTTATTGTACAGCTATCGGGAATTTCTGAACATCGCGTGAATCACAGATAATGCCTGATTCCATCTGACAGGTTACGTGAATTCTCAAAATACCCGCATTTGGGCCAATCATAATCCACACGGTATTCACGAAAGACCCCTGCACTCACAAAGCTTGGTGTGTATCTCAGCAAACCGAATAATAGGTCCCTTTTTCTCTTCTTCGTCTTATCGTATACTAGCAATTGTACCCGTGCTTCGCTACGGTATTCCAGATTGTATACGGATGTCGAAGTAAATTACTGTACATGAAGTTAATAATAATTTTTAAATTGAGTGTAAATTGGCGTTATCCGAGAAAAAGCATACGGAGGTCCGCAGACGATGTTTCCAATGTAAAGTGCGAGTAGTGGAGTTGTGATAATAACGACAGGTGCACTTGTCTACCACAATTCATTATGTTTTAGAAACGTTGAATAGGGAGAAATTTGTGTAAGATTTTCACACAGTGAATTACTTTTCAGATACTTATGCGACAGCTTCAAACAGAATTTGGCTCACGTATGGGTACTGGGTGGGCCAATATTCGTGTAGAATTTGATGATCCCGTCTTTCCTATAAGTTGCTTGTTGAAAGAAATGAATGACATGATATATGATAGCAAGAATGAAGAGGATGAAACCCGGCGCCGGCATATATGCCACTCCTCGCGAATAGCTCAAGACTTAACGTCCCGATCCGACGGACGAATCATCATCAACACCGTCATATGCCCTCGAACCATATAAAACCAAAAACAGCTTCCTACGTCCTGGACGTAAAATGGCTCCTTGAATTTTGTGTTCTCTACCTATCTTATGCACGTTGCCTAGCGACTGCGACTCTATGCATTTCATCTTGGTGACAGCACGTTGGATCGTCATATCCCAACGCACGTTTTCCGATGGTTTTTCGTTCATAACTCACCAACGAAAGCGAAAATGAAAATTCCGGCTTCGAGGTGCATTCGGACCCCCTTCCATCTACCTATGTTCAAAATTTCAGATCTCTGCGTGCTGTAGATTTTGCTGGGCATTGCGCACAGACACACAGACAGACAGACAAACACTTCCTTTTATAATTATAGAGACTAGCAGTTGTACCCGTGCTTCGCTACGGTATTTCAGATTGTGTACGGATATCGGAGTAAATTACTGTACATGAAGTTAATAATAATTTTTAAATTGCATGTAAATTGGCGTTATCCGAGAAAAAGCATACGGAGGTCCGCAGACGATGTTTCCAATGTAAAGTGCGAGTTGTGGAGTTGTGATGATAACGTCAGGTGCACTTGTCTACCACAATTCATTCTGTTTTAGAAACGTTGAATAGGGTGAAATTTGTGTAAGATTTTTCACACAGTGAATTACTTTTCAGATATGCGACAGCTTCAAACATAGAATTTGGCTCACATATGGCTACTGGGTGGGCCAATATTCGTGTAGAATTTGATGATCCCATCTTTCCTATAAGAGAATCAAACCATCAATTGTACGTGTACAAAGTGAAAAATTTAGGTAAATCCAGAAATAGAGAAAAATTTAATGTATAAGGGATAGAGATACGACAAAAGGTCAAAGGACCGAAGTTGTAGATCACTCCAAATTGAGCGCAGATTGTGCCATCCGTTTTGTAATACGACTTACCGTTTAGCCACGAAATACATCGAAAGGAAGGACTGCGCCGTCATTAAAATTGCCTCCATATTTCGATATTTTTCGGGGGTAAAAAATAAAATTTTTAAATATCTCGTAAAATTTCCGTCGGTTACATGCTGAAAGCTATAATTTTGAAAAATTTTAATATTCTAACTTGTCTGGGAGATTGTGCTGCGATCTTGATGTGGGAGAGTGGGTTAAAAATCAGGACTTTCAGGAAACTTTTAAGCCCATGAAACCTGTAGGTTCTGCATAAATATCGCCGACTGTGTTCTTATGCAGGTTGGAACTCCCAGCATGTACCCCTCAGAGAATTATGAGAATTTGAGATTTTTCTAGGGATCCTTGAAGTCATCAGCTTGTCTGGTACCAAGTTTTAATTTCTAAGATGCCTAGAATGGTCCCACTAATTCACGTCTGTTTTCATTTTTATGCCTTAATTTATATATACAGTATATATATAGTACAGTATATATAGATCGCGCCAAACAGACTTCCGTTTCTTAGTGTGGATTATATTTCACCCGCTTCCCTAGTGGTTCTAGGGGCGTCTTACTCCCACAGTACATTTTCCAGGTAGTAAGTTATACTTGAAAGTCATACTGGAACACACACGTCCATTACCTCGGTCATTTCTGACAATTTATTTTTTCACCCTTTCTCACCACCTATGCCAAAGGGGGCTGAAGTTAGACTTTAAAAATCCGGAATATTACTATTCATCTCAGCGACCCGTAAAACTATGGAATCGGCAGTATATTCGATTATTATTATTATTATATCTCACTCCCCCCTCCTCCACCCTAAAGGGGACTGAACTTCGAGTTTTAAAAAATCGGAATGTTACTATTCATCTCTGCGACCCCGAAAAGTATGGATTCGACACTACTTTCGGTGATCTGTATATCTCAGTACCCTTGCCCCCCCTCCCTAAGGGTTCCAGGGGTGTTTTACCCCCATGTGGTTTCTCTCCTGATACTAAAAATTTGGAGTGTCACTATTCATCTCAGTGACCCCGAAAACTATGTATTCGACGCTATTTTCTATTATTTCTATGCATCACTCTCCCATCGCCCCCCACCACGAAGGGGGCTGAACTTGGACTTTAAAAAATTCCGGAGTGTCACTGTTCATCTCAGCGACCCCGAAAGGTATGGGTTCGACGCTATTTTCGATTATTTTTATATCTCAGCCCCTCGCCCCCACTGACCCTAAGGGTTCCTGGGCTATCTTACCCCCACGTGATTTGTCGTGATTTGTCTCCTGATACTAAAAATCCGGAGTGTACAATTCACCTCGGCGACCCGGAAACTATGTATTCGACACTATTTTCGTTTAATTTTATACATAACCCCCCCTCGCCCCCGCCCCAAAGGGGGCTGAACTTGATCTTTAAAAAATCCGGAATGTCACTATTCATCTCAGCGACCCCAAAAAGTATGGATTCGACACTATTTTCGTTAATTTGTTTATCTGACCCCCCTCGCCCCCCCGCCCCTAAGGGTTCCTGGGCTGTCTTACCCCCACGTGGTTTGTCTCCTGATACTAAAAATACAGAGTATACAATTCACCTCGGCGACCCCCGAAAACTATGTATTCGACATTATTTTCGTTTAATTTTATATATCACCCCCACCTCGTCCCCCATACGAAAGGGAGCTGAACTTTGACTTTTGAAAAATCGGGAGTGTCACTGTTCATCTCAGCACCCCAAAAAATGTGGATTCGGCACTTTTTTCGATTATTTTTATACCTTGCCCCCCCCGATGACCTTCGATGTTAGGCCCCTTTAAACAACAAGCATCATCATCATCATCATACCTTGCCCCCCTGGCCCCCCACCCCTAAGGGAGCTACGGATGGATTACCCCCACAGTGCTCGTCTCCAGATAGTAAGTATAAGTGTACCAAGTTTGGATGAAATTGCTCCAGTGGTTTAGGAGGAGATGTGTCATTTACACACACACATACATGCATCCATCCATTTTATATATAGTAAGAAGAAGAAGATTATGCTTACTTTATTATTACATAGAGAAATTTTATTTTGAACACTGCAGAGATCTAAACTTAAACTGTATATCCGATGAAATTATTCGAATCCGAGAATGAATATTACTTCGCTCGCGCCATGCCCAATCATGAGAATGGGTTCATTAATATTAGTCATCAGTCTCAGAGTCGTGTTCATTGCAGAGGGCAGGATTCTTATTCTTAAGAAGGATAATTGGTGCCACAATCGTCCGCTCTAAGATGTTCGAGGGTACTCCAGGTGACTCCAAGTCTTTCGAAGCCCTGCCTTGTAGTCGATAGACTTGTAACTGTGTAGAACATCGGGTAGTTCTTGTGAAAGTTGCTTGTTGAAAGAAATGAATGACATGATATATGATAGCAAGAATGAAGAGGATGAAACCCGCCGCCGGCACATAAACCACTCCTCTCGAATAGCTCAAGGCTTACCGTCCCGATCCGACGGACGAATCATTATCAACACCGTCATATGCCCTCACACCATATAAGGCCACAAAACAGCTTCCTACGTCCTGGACGTAAAATGGCTCCTTGAATATTGTGTTCTCTACCTATCTTATGTACGTTGCCTAGCGACAGCGACTCTATGCATTTAATCGTGGTGACAGCACGTTGGATTGTCATATCCCAATGCACGTTTTCCGATGGTTTTTCGTTCATAACTCACCAACGAAAGCGAAAATGAAAATTCCGGCTTCGAGGTGCATTCGGACCCCCTTCCATCTACCTATGTTCAAAATTTCAGATCTCAGCGTACTGTAGATTTTGCTGGGCATCGTGCACAGACACACAGACAGACAGACAAACACTTCCTTTTATAATTATAGAGATAGATAGATAATGAACACAAACTCAGCTTATGTCATTACAATTAAGGACTATCTGACGGTGAGATGGCGACCCTGGTCGAGAAAGGCTAGAATTACGGCCGAAAAGATTCGCCGTGCTGACCACACGACACTTCATAATCTGTAGGTCTTCGGGCTGAGCAACGGTCGCTTGGTAGACCATGGTCCTTCCGGGCTGTTGCACCATGGGGCTTTCTTATTTTTTCAAGAATACAGTGTATCGGAATCGACCACGAACAACTGAAGATTTGAAGACAATCATGATGACTGAAATAAATGGAATAGACGAGGAAATGTTGCAGCTAATCCTCAAAGGCATGGAGGGACGGGTAGGGCTATGTCTACAGGAAGATGAAGATCGTTTCCAACATATGTTGTGATGGTAAGTGAATTTCCCGCAGTTTCTTCATGTTTAGAACGCATTTGCATCTTCCTGTCTGCTACGAGACAGAAATGAGGCCGTTTTGAAAAGCACCCATTTTATATAAATCACTTTGATAAATCACTCCGACGAAGTTTCTATAAAATCGTGAGTAGTACAGGGTAGTGTTCTGGGGCCACTCATATTTACGGCATTTATCAACGATATGCCGAGCGAAATTCGAAATGAATGCAGATGGTTTGCGGACGACAGAATATACACAGAAAAATACAGAATGCTGAAGATAATAGGTTATTACAAGCCAATATAAATATACTCCATTAAGTGGCCACACAGTAACAAAATGGAAATAAATTCACAAAAATGCAGTCTCGGAACAACGGAAAAGAAACTTAGGCAAGGGGGCTTTCAATATTGTCATAGATCGGACGCTCTGGTAGAGAGTGACTCATGCAGGTACCTAGGAGTTCACGTAAAGCAAGACCTAAAGTGGGACCCCCACGTAGGAAGTGTAATTTCTAAAGCGTACAAGCCCTTATAGCCGGCCCCGTGGTGTAGGGGTGGCGAGCCTGCCTCTTACCCGGAGGCCCCGGGTTCGATTCCCGGCCAGGTCAGGGATTTTTACCTGGACCTGAGGGCTGGTTCGAGGTCCACTCAGCCTACGTGATTAGAATTGAGGAGCTATCTGACGGTGAGATGGCTGCCCCGGTCTAGGAAGCCAAGAATAACGGCCGAGAGGATTCGTCGTGCTGACCACACGACACCTCGTAATCTGCAGGCCTTCGGGCTGAGCAGCGGTCGCTTATTAGGCCAAGGCCCTTCAAGGGCTGTTGTGCCATGGGGTTTGGTTTTACAAGTCCTTATACACTTCGTCATGAGGGTGCTAGAGGGCAGCAGTTCCCACGCGAAGGCGCAGGGGTATAGGCTTCGTGCGCTGATGGGAGAAATGCACCGCTGCGCTGCGAGTGGCGAACATTGAAAGTTAATGCAATTCAAAACACATTAGGTCCTGAAATATTTTGCTCGTTTATGGGGAAACCAATAGTACCAGATAAAACGTACATACCATGTGTTGTGAGATGTACTTTTCTTTACCGACTAGTAACATATCTGCACATGTACCCCTAACACCCTCTATATCACTCATCATGCTAGTTCTGGAAAATGGTGCAGCCGAATGGGATCCGTGCCAAAAGGATGCATTAAAGAACTTGAGACGGTGCAAGGAAAGGCTGCATGTTCGTGCTTAACGATTTCAATCCTAGAAATATTGTCACAAGTATGATAGAAAAACTTGTGTGGGAGACGCTGGGGACTAAAAAGAAACAAACACGGTTATGTGCCATGTATAATGTCTACACGAATAAGCTAGCTTGTGGAGAGTTGAACAGTGAACTAGAAAAGCCCAAGTTTTGTATTTAAACAGGAAGTGGATGATACAGGGTGATTTATACCTGTCGAGTTTGCCGAGCGGTTAGGGGCGCGCAGCTGTGAGCTTGAATACGGGAGATCATCCACATAAAGTAGAAACTAGATTGAAGAAAACTCAGTATGGTAAATATTCGTTTGTAAATCGGGGAATTGATTATTGGAATGCATTACCTGAGCTGTCTAAGAGCCTTCTAACAAGAATAAGATGCTTCAAGAATAGACTCCAGCATTCTGTAAATTGTGTGTGAATTTATGTTATTTTGTCATACTTTAATGCAACATTTAACCTACTGTAAATTGTAGTTATAAGGCATGTAAATTATTTAAGGTACAGTATTGTACGCGCGCTTTTTAGTGATAGAATTTTGTATTCGGTTGAGGAGTAAGAAGGGAGCACTGCCGGTTCCGGTAATACTGCCTACTGAACGGAAATTAAATCTGAATTGAATCGATAATACGATCTATCGATATGAATTTTCTAAACCTTTATTATCTTACGCCAACAACTGCGTCACACACACAATGTATAATACTATATAACACTATATACTATACTATACTATACTATACTATATAACATCACTGAATGAGGTGGGTGAATCAGTGGACCTTTTTCACTAACCCCTGTCTAAAATCAGACATGCCCTATTGACCTCATAAATGTAATGCCCTATCTGTAAGGTATGCAAATATGTAAAAGTTACTACATGTAGTTTAATAATATAAATTATTTAAGGAGATTTAGTTTTATTTATTATTATTTTAAGGTTTTGTAAATATGCATATAAAAAGGTCTCTAGATTTACTTTGAACTTCGTTAATATTTTAGGAAATTAGTGTTATTTACTTAAGGTGTATTTGTTGTATATCATGTTTTATTGAATCATCTTTAATTGGGAAAATAACCTGTTGATGATAAATAAATCTATTCTATTCTATTCTATTCTATTCTATTCTATTCTATTCTATTCTATTCTATTCTATTCTATTCTATTCTATTCTAATTTCCCGATGCGAAACATGCTCCTAACATGAATTCTATAGTTTGGCTTTGCTGTGTAAACAACAACGGTACGAGTACTTAAAGTGTACGCCAGATGTCGCACAGAGATGATAAGCGATTCTTAGTTTGTGTTTCAAAGGCTGCCAATACGAATCTCGAAGATAACTGAAGTCGACCGATTCAGAACTAGGGTGTAAATCTATCGATAAAAGGTGCGCAGATAATGTGTATGAATTTATATATGAACGTCCTGTATTTACAATGCTAAAATATTTGTAATTGGACCGTTCAATCTATTGCAAGTAATAGTGTAAAATTTTGAAATGCTTAAGGTACGTGTGGATTTGTATATGACGGTGTTGCAATATTAAGCTAGTAGTAAGCTCAACCTATAGTGTTGTAAGCCGTAGTGTGAAGCACTGGAAATATTTAAGTTGTGTGTGAATTTGTATATGTTGATGCTGGGTTTAGAATGTTAAACTACTAGTATTTCTTGCAATATTGTTTGTAATATTTCCTTTCCATGCAATTGCTCGTTGTTGTTGTTGTTGTGTTGTGTTGTGTTGTGTTGTAAGTCATAGCGTGAAATTTTGAAATACTTAAGGTGCGTGCGAATTTGTATATGGCGGTGCTGTAATGTTAAGTTAGAAGTAAGCTCAACCTATAGTGTTGTAAGCCGTAGTGTGAAGCACTGGAAATACTTAAGTTGTGTATGAATTTGTATATGATGCTGGGTTTAGAATCTTAAACTAGTTGTTTTTCTTGTAATATTTACTTTCAATGGAATTGCTTGTTGTACTCTTGTTGTTGTTGTTGATGATGATGATGCTTAGTGTTTAAAGGGGCCTAACATCTAGGTCATCGGCCCCTAATGGTACGAAATAAGACGAAATGTAATGAGAAATTAAAAGTACAAAATCCTCCACGGACCAGAATTCAAAACGTGAGGACGAAGAATGAATGGATGGAAATTAATTTAAAACTACCAGTGGACCCGACCCGCAATGCCTCACATTAACAGAAACTAACGTAAAACAAGAGTATTACTGACCAAGCATAGCATATATCATATTACCGAATCGATGATGCTTGTAGTCTAAAGGGGTCCAAAATCCAAGTCATCGGCCCTTCATAATGGTACTTATCGCTAGAAAAGTAGAACCATGGTATTTGTCATGTTGCGGTACTAACCAAAAGTAGCGTAGACTCGCGGTATTCCACACATTATGGTACTACTCACAGGTAATGAAATTCGCACATGTAATACAGACCAATGGTGTTCCGCACATCGCGGCGCCATTTACACGCAACGCAAACCTATGGTGTTCAGTACAGAAGTATACTAACCACAGGGACTCGTACTACCCCGTGGTGTTCCTCATAGAGTGGTTACTAATCATAGGCAAGCCAAAACCATGGTGTTGCTCACTCATGGTGTCTCCCGTATAGTGGTACTAATCACAGGTACTATAAAAGCCGGAAGCGCACTCTGTTGCAACTAATCACAAACCTATTGCTTACCTAACATAGTGGTACAACGCGCAAGTAAAAGCAACCCATGGTGTTCCCCGCGTGGTGGTACTAATTACAAGTAGTCTCATGGTTCTAATCCGATCATCCCTTGGTCGCTCCTTTTAGTCGCATCATACGACAGGCAAGGGATACCGTGGGTGTATTCTTCGTCTGCGTCCCCCACCCAGAGGGGATAGACAGAGAGAAAAAAGAAAAAAGAAGGGAGCCGTCACTTCGAAAAATGAAGTAACGGACGAAGAAGGGCAAGGGACACGAAGGGCGTGAAAATGAAAGACTCCCTAGCCCTCGGAAACCGAATAGCGTCGGGGTCGGAAAAGAACAAGAGTTGACCAAGGGAGGTCGGACAGAATAGATGAAAGTGAGGAGCCTGGCACAAGTAAGTGGAAGCAATGCCAGGACTCAGCTAAGGGCCCCGTGTTCACCAAACAACGCTCCCAAGTTGAGAGCCCCTGGGACCCCTTTTAGTCGCCTCTTACGACAGGCAGTGGATACCGTGGGTGTATTCATCTGCGTCCTCCACCCACAGGGGGTACTCTTGTTGTTGTAGTTGTTGCTGGGTAATTATGTTTGAGGGTAATAGCGTATGCCGAATGTTGAACTTGCACCACTAATCTATGTCAATAATGTTTTTCTCCCTAATCCACCCAGCTGACCCAGCAATTTGTCCAAACGGTTTGGATCACACAGCTGTGAGCTTGCATTCGGAATATGGTTTTCAGTGATTTCCCTGTTTTCACACTAGCAAAATAATTAATTAACCTTCATTTGGGCCACGGTCGCTGCCTTAACAGTCCTTGCCCTTTTCCATCCCATCGTCGCCATTAAACCTCTCTGTGATGATGATTATGATAATAATAATAATAATAATAATAATAATAATAATAATAATAATAATAATAATAATAATAATAATAATAATAATAATAATAATAATAATAATAATCTATCCTCAGCTACTGTGTGCAGGCAGGTCGGTTTGATGTCATTTATACTGGCTGCGTATAAATTTCGTCGTTCTATTTTACTCTATTAGATAGCTGAGAAGGGGATCTCTGTTCGATGACCTATGACAGAGTATTTAATTTTGTCGGGTGAACACCAAATGTGTCTCCAGAGAACTTTTATAACCCGACAGCGCACGACATGGAGTGACGAATGGACATTCATCCACACTTAAAAGTCAGAGTATCGGGCGAATTGGCCTTGTGGTTAGGAACGCGCAGCTGTGAGCTTGCATCCGGGAGATAGTGGGTTCGAGTCCCACTGTCGGTAGCCCTGTATATCGTTTCCCGTGGTTTCCCATTTTCACACCAGGCATATGCTGGGGCTGTATCTTAATTCAGGCCACAGCCGTTTCCTTCCTATTTCTAGGCTTTTCCTATCCCATCGTCGCCGTAAGACCTAGGCCCTATCTGTGTCGGTGCGACGTAAAGCAAATACCAAAAAAGAAACACTCAGAGTACCTTTATGGGGTTTGAACCCGCGATAATGAGATTCAGGGGCCAGGACTCTGCCACTGAACCACAGAGAAAGCTTCCCATGACTCTAAGATTGATTTTATTGAAACAGTGACACAATCTGTTTATCTTAAGACACTCTAATTAGCAAACAATCAAGAAGGTAAACTTCTTCACGGTGGTGAAACAAACAACAAGTTTAAACAATTCATATGACTTTCCAAAGAGCTTATTTACCTCTGTATTATGTTTTCAGCGTGAATTTCTCAAATTCCTGTGCTCGTTGTGTGGAGTTAGCGTGTTAATTGCTCTGTAATTGCTGGGGAAATGAATGTTGATCGAAGTCTCGCGCCGCATTCCGCGCACGCAAGCTGCTGTCTGCTTATGTCGTTCGCTATGCGACGTACCGCCATTCCCACCCCATTTACTTCCTCTATTTCGCCTAACAGCAAGGAGCTTCTATGTCGGTGGAATTCATCATGAAAATTATCTATGAATTAATTTGAAGAAGCCTCCCTCACTGCTGGCTGTATTTTAAGAGAGAAACAACATGATTTTCCGTCGCTTTTAACAGTAATCATTAGAGAAGTAGGAAGGCAGATCCGCCCTTTCGAACACAGAAAGTTACATTTGAAGAATAGAAGAAGTAGTGGAGAGGAATGAACGTATAAGGAAAGGAAAATGAGGGCCATGAAAGGCATTAGTATGAAATCACCCTGGACCTCACAAGTGTGGAACAGAGGGAGTTCAGACAGGACAGAAAGGATAGAATAGAATAGAATAGAATAGAATAGAATAGAATAGAATAGAATAGAATAGAATAGAATAGAATACCGGTCATTTTATTGTGATTAAGCAGTATAAGCAGTATACAGTTTTAACTGACAAATTCGATCTCATAGTAAGATCATTGAATCTCTTATTTGTATGTAGGCCCTAAATAAACGAATACATTACTTTCATGTTTATATAGACTAAGTGCTGATAGTTATGGTCTACAAATTATTGAACTGTTTTGTAGCTATTAAAATAACAAGTAATTTAGGAAGGCACAAGAGTGGATGCAGAACTATTTGTTGATTAAATAGTGATTTTGTGGAAAGGATGAGGAAGGATTCTAAGAACAGCCTAGTGCAGTATACGAATAGTTGGTAGATTGGATAATTGGAAATAGTGTGGAGAAAGTGTAATATTGAGAAGAGAGGGAGAAGTGATATCAGAAGTCATATTGTTCTTTCTGGCCTTTTCCCAGTTACTAGAGATCAGCACATTTAATTGCTTTGGTTCAGTTGTACAGCCGGATGCCTTTTCTGACACCAACCCTATGCGGAGGAATGTATTCACTTGCGTGATTGTATTAGGGAGATGTGGGTTCGAAACCCACGGTCGGCGACCCTGAAGATGGGTTTCCATGGTTTCCCATTTTCACGCCAGGCAAATGCTGTACCTTAATTGAGGCCATGGCCGCTTGTTTACCACTCCTACCACTCTCCTACCCCATCGTCGCCATAAGACCTTGTCAGTGTGACGTAAAGCAACTTTGGTGGTTTGTTGTGATAAGTTGTATGTAAATGAAGATGTGTATTAAGAAGTCATATTGTTCTTTCTGGCCTTTTCCCAGTTACTAGAGATCAGCACATTTAATTGCTTTGGTTCAGTTGTACAGCCGGATGCCTTTTCTGACACCAACCCTATGCGGAGGAATGTATTCACTTGCGTGATTGTATTAGGGAGATGTGGGTTCAGTCTCAGAGCTGGAGGAATGAATAAGACAAAGTTTAAATCTTCTAGTACTTTGTGAAGTTGAGGAGAATTTATGATTAAATATTGGAACCAACTGGAGGAGGAAATTAGTATCCTGCAGCGTCTATGGAACAAAGGTATATTGAAAGAAAGCCAAGGAAATACAGTGCAAACTAATCTATGCTGAATTTAGGAGCTGTGGAGTACCCAATGACGAGAATGAATTAGTACTGGGTACATGCATTGTAAAAATGAAAGTGAGGATCCTGGTGCAAGTGTAAGCAACGTCAGACTCAGCTAGGGTACGCCTGGGCACCAATGCACACTCCCAAGTTGAGACCCCCGCGAGGTACCCGTATTAGACAACAGCAGTGGACACTGTGGATGTATTCCACCGCTCGCTCCCATCTTCGGATGGATGAACAATTTCTAGGCCTCACGAACCTAATACAGATGGGAACGGAAGAAATCGAAGGTTGATCAAGAAAAGTCAGGCATGAAATATGAAGAGTCCGTTCCATACCGAGGAGCTGTCTGATATGATGCAATAGGTGATAGGTCATGCAAACCCAGCAATACGTTTGAGGACATCAGCACGCTGACCATATACCCCTCCAATATCTGTTGGCGTGATGGGGCAGAAGTCATCTTGGAAAGGCAAGGTTCTAATGAGCTGCATTTGCCACGGATGAATTTTGTTTTTGTTGTTCGAAGAGTCTGTCATAATTAAGTCGAAGCGAGAACAGAACTAGGTACGCGACTCATTAAGTTATTGCTAGGTTGCAAGTTACGAAACCCTGAGGATATATCCCTGTGGAATGATTGTACAGTTCATAACTCTTATGAATAAATCAAACACCTTCATAAATACAGTGGTATTCGCAACGTACTGTAGAGGTTTATTTGTGTTCAAGCCTCGTACATTGAACACATTTAATAAATTTGCACACGAAAATTAATCATCAGGAATTTAAGACAAACAATCGTCTTCCTATTATAATACTAATAACAAAAGTAATAATAATTTCGTTCAATGTACGGCAGATTTCCTATAACTGTAATATAATTCCAAAAATTTCAAAAATCTTCAGCTCTGTTTCATGCACCACTCATTATTATACAGGTTTCTCACAAAATGTTATTTTTTTTCAATTCATCATTATTCTGCATTCTGTCGTTTGTCATCTATTCTACGCGTCCAAACTGTATTATCATAACAGAGAGTTTATTATTGCAACAACACCGGTAGGCTTTAGCCACGCTGGGGTACAGGAGGGATGGGGCTAAGAAAATATACCCCTATTTTCAAGAATGGTGTGAATGATCGACGCCGAAGGTACACAAACGAAAGGTTGTTGTTATAGTAACAGTAATCATGTTGCCCCAGCTTTCTCACGCGGTGAACGTGGTCTACTCGTCATCCGCTGTGCTTTGTTCCTTTATTGTGATTATGTGTCATCATTTGTGATTGAAAAACGACAAATAAAATTTGATATTTATTTTACATAAACGAAAGTTAGAAGTCTTAAAACAAATATCTGTTAATTAAATGTATGTAAACATGTTTCCTACGAACCGAATAGCTTGTGAATTCATCACATTTTGAAGTAAAGAACCAGCAAAGATAACTAACAATAATAAAAAAATAATGATGGGATAGTATGTGAAAAATCAACTTTGAATAACCCATCGATAAAATTCTCATTATTAAATCTGACTGAATTAACCCACTAACTACCATGATCCTCAATTCGGGATCTAAATCCTGCGTTAATTTTGAACCAATTCTTAGACTTACAGTATCAACTTTTATTTCAATTTGTTCTTCAGAACTTATTCAAGCCTGTGGATGTAGTGTTTGTTGAATTGTTTAAAATATAGCAGTTATCGAGCGTTACTTGTAGGAAGAACATACGGCTTTTACTTTATTTTTGTTTTATTATTATGTATTATATATTAGTTTTCTTCATATCTGATTTTTTAAAGTGTAAATGGCAGTATTTTATAGTCCGTATCTAATTCCAGGATATGTTACTTCCCGTAGTCTATACTTTATGTCTAAATATATATTTTCTCTGATTTCCTGTTGAGAGGATTGTGTGCTTTAAGGTGGATTCTCATTTGGGGCTCATGATATATGATAGTTATTCATACTATTTTTCACTGTTAGTGGGTACTTTAAGAAATCTAGGAAACACTGTAAAGTACAGGAATATATTAAAAGTTAATGGGTTAGTACACACAAAGGAATAATTTACTTTGAATATTAATATTAGCTCTAAATTCAGCTATATATTTAATATAATTTAATATATATTTAATAAACCCGTATCTGGCAGTCCTCCTCAGCCGAATCAACTATCATAGATTTGAAGGATGAACCATAGCTAATACTAGTGCAGCCATATACGTGCTGGAAGCCATGATGAAAATCGAATCTGACCACTTTAATTATTGTTTCCAATACAGCCATCACATTAACAGGAAGTAAAAAAAATATTATTTACCAAAATCTGAATAATATGCATAATTTTACCTTCCATATATTAGTATTCGAGATATTGGTATTAATAATAATACCAATTCGATTAGGCAATTCTGCCTATAATTTAGCGTTATACCGTATGAATTAACATTTCGGTAATAGTTCACTAAAAATATGAAACTAAATCCAATCCAACCCAATATTTTTGTTCTTGTTATTATTATTATTATTATTATTATTATTATTATTATTATTATTATTATTATTATTATTATTATTATTATTATTATTATTATTATTATTATTATTATTATTTTGGCGATCGCATTTTGGAATTTCATTCGCTCAGAATCTGTATGAAATAGTTCACCAGCTGTTCTCAATGATGCCCAATTTTGTATGTTTTTGAGCCAAGACATAATTTTTTAATTCGTCTACTATTTTTTCTTGAATAATTAGTTTAAATGTTTTATATTGATTTTTAATTATTTGTCCCAAATAAGTAATTTTTCTGTGATTAAATTTCTGGATTACTTCTCTGCTTTCCGGTTTTCAAGACGTCATCATTCCGTACATGGTCAGTTCACGGAACTTTCAATAGGGAACGGTATGTCCAAATCACAATTCTCTAATGTATTTATTAGTGAAGCTTTTAGAGTTCAGGACTTCAGGCCATACAGCAACACAGGGTGATCATTCCAGTGCACATCATACATCCAATAAATTTTCACAGGGATTTTGAACAATGTTTTACTTGGAGAAATAATTTTTCCGCAATTCAGTTCTATATTTCTCTTCCTTAGAAGGGTCCTAATTTTCATGAAAATAAATAACAGTAATAATAACATTTGGTCCAACAACAAGACACATTACTGAAGAAAACAAATAACTTTCTTCAACGTGTCCATTTCTAAGGTCACTGGAACCTCCTAGTATCATTTTGGTTTTGGCCCGGGGTTTAAGACCGAATGCCCTTCCTGAGGCCACGTGATTCTTGAGGTGAAAATCTTGACCCAGAATCGACATGGATTCGAGCCTCGGCCTTCTGAGTGGAAAGCCATCGGCTAATCCACTGACCTAATCACGCCCGAGTGAGAAGGAAACAAATATTAAAACCAAAATAATAAATCGATTAATTTATTGTTCAAACACTATGTACAGTATCTAAAAAATTGAGCGCATGGAATTTAGTTAAGTTCGTTGCAGGTATGCTTTTCTCACAATCAACTGAACCTGTAGATATAATCTTTGTTGTCGGTATTCGCAGGGTTTCTATCTAAGTGGGTGGTGAATTATATACATTTTGATAATTAAAATTAAGTATGATAACATTAAATACGAGAATTATAAAATAACAGCCACTCATTATTTTTGAGCAATTACAAAAATTTATTTCAAAAAGTTACGAAAGGGAGAACTCAAAACCTACAAATAACAGATATTCAATCAAATAAAAATATTACAATAACACAATAATTATTTACATTAAGAAATCTCATCCAGTATATACACTGACAACATGTATAGACAAGAACAATTCTATCATAAATTAATTGACAGAATAAAAATATACAAAATTTAATAAATAAACTATTATGACCAGAAAATAATTTAAGGTAAAATACTTCTGTCAGCCTCTGTGGTGTAGTGGTTAGTGTGATTACCTGCCACCCCCGGCTCTGCCACGAAATTTGAAAAGTGGTACGAGGGCTGGAACGGGGTCCACTCAGTCTCTGGAGGTCAGCTGAGTAGAGGTGGGTTCGATTCTCACCTCAGCCATCCTGGAAGTGGTTTTCCGTGGTTTCCCACTTCTCCTCCAGGTAAATGCCGGGATGATACCTAACTTAAGGCCACGGCCGCTTCCTTCCCTCTTCCTTGTCGCTCCCCTACAATCATCCCATCCCTCACCAAGGCCCCTGTTGAGCATAGCAGGTGAGGCCGCCTCGGCGAGGTACTGGTCATCCTCCCCCGTTGTATCCCCGACGTATAGTCTGAAGCTCCAAGACACTGCCCTTGAGGCGGTAGAGGTGGGATCCCTCGCTGAGTCCGAGGGAAAAGCCAACCCTGGAGGGTGAGCAGATTAAGAAAATACTTCTACATTGGCATCACAAATCAACATTTTTTATTTAAACTGCTTATACACAGTCACAAAATAAATTACCATATACACCAAAATATTGAATGGCAAATCTTTTTCTTCTCCTTCGTCTTCATCTTCTTTTTCTTCCTGAAATCTTGCCAAAGTTACTGGGGTCAGCACTTGTGAAATTGCCCCATTTTTACGGCCAGATACCCTTGCTAACTCCAACCTTATATTAGGCTGGGGGGGATGAAATCACCATTGCGTATTTTTGTTTTGGTTGGTAGTAAGATGTGTTGTATTTAGATGAAAAGAAGTGCATTCAGATGAACGTTAAAAACCAATCCTCAAGCCAGGGGAATTAACCAATTAGAATCGTCGGCTCGGCTGGGGATGGTACCCGGGGCCTTCTGAATCGAAGATGACCATTTTTCCAAGTAGGTGGACATTATATGGCAATCATTGTTATAATAAAACTCAATTCCGTACGTTTTCAATGATGATCCGAATTGACCATCTTATCTTCAGCATGCTGCTGTAACATTGCATTTCGAAATATTTTATTCTATTTCTTCCTACAGCAGTTACTTTATATATTTCAGTCCCACACATTGCCGTGTTCCACATATAAGTATTCAAAGAGCATCTTTATAATATTCATGTGTATGTCTCAAGTGGGTAAATTTCTTTCCCTAACAAAGTCTTTCCTTGCTTGCACTAGTCTCCATTGTATGTCCTCCTTACTTCTGACATCGTTAGTCAATTACCCAGCTTACAATATTCATCTACCACTAATTTCTTCGTGCCTTTATTTTCCTGTCTGATATTTTTTTCTGTCTCCTGTCCTTGTTCGATTGCATTTCATTATTTATATTTCGTATTTATTGGGAAACCTGTGGCGGAACAGGGGATCAGACCCTTGGCCTGCTAAGATGACTGCTGCCCAGAAAGAAGGTCTGCAGATACTGGAGTGCGACGTAGACAGCTCGGCGGCCTATATCACATCAAACAGCTCCTCAATTGGTCTCAGATGTCTGAGTGAACCTCCTTCCAGCTTACAGTCCATAATTAAAATGCTTGGACTGCCAGGAAATCGAACCCAGTGCATCCGGTTTAGAG